>NC_067144.1:61365310-61679477 GCF_903995435.1 Acomys russatus | reverse complement strand
GACAGGACATTCTCAACAGTTATGTGGAGAGTGGACACTGACCCTGACATGAACTATGGTGCTCCATAGTTGACCACTTCCCCTTGGTAGGGAGGCCTGATGGCACACAAAGAAAGAATAAGCAGGCTACCAAGATGAAACTTGATAGCCTATGACCTATACTGGGAGAGGAGGTCCCCCTTGGTTTTAGACCTAGGGGAGGGAATTAGGGTAAAAGTGGGAGGGAGGGAGGAATGGGAAGATACAAGTGATGGGTTAACAACTGAGTTCTATTCTGAATAAATTAATAAAATTAAATTAAAAAAGAGAGAGAGTAGGTTTTTAAATGGGGATTAAAGCAAATGGAGAGGCCAGAGCAAAATCCTCTTTGTCCGTATCCATAACTTCTGAAGATAAATCGAAATGGGAATCTGTTAGGTTCAATTTTGTCAAGTACTAATGAATTCATAATGATAATTAATACTTTTTTCTACTTACTGGTTGTATATTTACTTGATGTGGTTCATTGATTTTTATTAGTGAACATTGAACTAACCAGTATTTCTCATATAGGTTTTAGCTCATTTTGTGGCAGTTAACAAATACAAGAGTTGCAAAGTTTCTTCACATATTCCATTAAAAATGGATGGTTAATTGTTTAAGAGTAAGATCTAGCATCTAATTTATGGTAATTGTGGCTTATATATTCTGAATTAGTTGGTTAAATATTTGATAGCATTTAAAATTTTTTAAGCTACATAACTGTCTCAATTTCTAGACCAGACACACATTTGTATGTAAATAAAGGAAATTATGGTGATGAATCCTTCTTTCAGGTGAAATATTAAAATTAATTTATAAATGTCAATTATGTTATTTCAAAAATTCTAATTCATACTCCTCTATTTTCTACTCATGATCAATTTATTTGTCATATAATAAATATTTAACCAATTGGCTATATAAAAATAGAAAAAAATAATGAATAAAACAATATGTCATAAAATGTTAATGTCTTAAAACATTATGGTGACATTGTATATAAAATATTCTCATATTTTCTGTTAAAATTAACCTGATAAATATTTCATAACTCATGTGTATTTTTAAATCATTTAAGTAATTTTTGACATTATAATATAAGTATTTTCCTTTTCATTCCCTCTCTCCAAATTCTTCAATATACTCCTCTTCCAAATTCATGGTGTTCTTTTTTCATTAATTGTCATTTCTTGTGTGTGTGTGTGTGTGTGTGTGTGTGTGTGTATGTGTATTTGTATGTGTGTTCCTAAATATATAAATGCAATATTTTCAGTCTCTATAAAGTTTCCTTGAGTGCATATGTTGCCAGGACTTGCCATTTAGTATTGGCTGAACAATTGCTAGGCTGTTTCCTCCACTTTCAACATTTTCTAATGGTTTTTCCAGACAGAATTTCTCTATGTTGCTCTGGCTGTATTGGGTTAGTTTTGTAGTGTAGGCTGGCCTTGAATGTAAAGAGAGCTGTCAACCTCTGCCTCCTGACTGCTGGAATTAAAGGTGAGCACCATCATCGCCTGGCCTCAATGTTCTTTAGTAGTCTGAAGTTAGCATGTTTTGGGCATATCTACCTCCTTCCTCATCTTGCCTCAGATATGTCCCCATTACTGCCCACCCAATTTTGTACCTTTTAAAAAAGGAAACCTGTCATGTTCATTTGCTCTCCCTGTATTCATGAATGTGTGGCCTGACTGGGATTATGATTGATCTATCAGAGACTACACTCTTAAGGAACCAATTCTCCCTCTCCCAGGACCAATTCATTTCCAATATTTCTTTGCTAGCGGTGGGAATACATATCCACACTAGTGTTTGATCTAGCTTGAGATTTCAGGTGGCTTGTTCATATGATTTCATATCTACAGCTCTCCTTTTGTACCTGGAGGGCACTGTTAATTTGCACACAATTAAGTAGCTTTCTATATGATGTTTTAGAAAGGTCTTTAGTGTTATTTTTTTTTTCTGCATGTCCCCATCTTTTTCCCACTTACCTATTCCAAACCCAACTTAAACATTTCTGTATCATTATTCCATTTTACTCCTTTATAAGCAATTCATTCTGTCTTACTTCTTTGAAATCTCATGGCCTTTAATTAATTTTTTGACCTCAGTATGTATTCCAAATGAAAGAGATGTATGTGAGGATTAAAACCTAATATCCACAAATGTGGAAAAACATGCAACCTTTGGCATTCTGAGCCTCGGGTAACTCAGTCAAATTAATTGTCTCTAGCTCCATACAAATACTTGTGTTTCTGTACTAAGTGTGAAATTTGTATTTTCTGGAATAGCCTATATTGTTAATTTCAGACATATTTAATCATTTGATTTTATATTAGCATTTTGAATGTATAGTATGATAGCATTGCACTATATAAATATTATTATAATTAATATTTGTATCAAAATGATACATATTGATATTTAACACACACACACTCTCTCTCACACACACACACACACACACACACACACACACACACACACACACACATACACACACCAGGTAAAGGTATAGGAATGTAGGAATGTGAAGCTCTAAGTAGAAGTGAAGACAGTCATTGCTGAGCCATGACTTTAGCAATAGAAAAAACCACAGTAGCTGTGACAAAATGATGAGACGAAGAATGGTGAGAGTATGTTGGGACCTAGAGTCCAATTTTGAAGGAGTTAAATTTGACAGGATTACTCTATGCCTAAGGAGAAGATAGTCCATTGGTTTGTAAATCTTGTTACCATTAAAGTGATCGAAGAAAGACAGAAGTGTCAATTGTTAAAAATTTTAAATCATTCAATGAAAATACCACAGTAGAATTTATACAAAAAGAAAATATAAAAATGTGAATCTGTTATATAAAAATGGTATTGTTATTGTAAATGAATTTCCTTCTATAAGTAGAGAGGCAAATATAGGAAGTTTGTGAGTTCTAGGCCATTCTGGATAGCATAGTAAATTAAAGGCGATCTACAAATACTTTCTTAAGTAAATTACATATGACATACAAGTCCAGCAAGAAAATATGTAAATTAAAAGTAGAGGGATGATGCAGGAGTCTAATACCACGTCTTTTAGTGAAACAGATACCCTCACTGGTATTGGTGTAAATGGGAATGTAACTAACACACCATCATAAAAATATAGATGGAATAATTAAAAAAGAAAGCTATTGCCTCATAGCCCTGAATGCAAAAGTATAAAGTCAAGGCATTAGATCCATAATGTGTTTTGAAAATATGCCAAAAATTCCACACATCATTTAGTACGCAGCCACTGTTTACACAGCTTGGCTGGAAGCTGTCAAGTTCACACTCTGATTTTGATATGGCAATGTCACACTGCATTTATTTTTCTTATAATAGTCCTATTGACCCTAATAAACTTCAGTATATCTTCATCTGTACTTAGCTAATTGTGCCTTCTCTGACTCTGGATCTGAATAATTTTGTGATTTGTGAACAACTTCAACTTGGTTCTTGTAGGACAAACTAATTTCGATCGGTGGCTATAACTAAATTAAAAGTCTTTTCATCCATAAAATGTATGAATGTGTATACAAATATCTTTTTAACTTTTAAAGATATTTTTATTTTTACTTTTCAAATTTATTATGTATGAGTTTCCCTGTGGGTATGTGATTACGAGTGCTTATACCCAAGGAGGTATGAGACATTGGGCATTCCTAGAGCCAGAGTTAAAGGTGTTTGTTGACAACAGAACTGAGGTCTTCTACAGTAACTCTGTGTACTCTTACCACTGAGTTGTCTCTCCAGCATCCCCTTTCATTTTCGTATTACGTTTCAAAGACCATTCATATGCAACATTACTATGAGAGCTTTGAAGATTTAAGCTGTTTTGATAGTCACACAATAATCTGTTTCTGAGCTTTCCTCTTTACTTAGGAATAAACAAAACACTTAATGACTGACTGGTGTCAGATCACTTCATTTAGGCCACAGCAATGCCCATACATGTAAAAGAGTTCAATTCTTCCTGGATGTTGCTATTTGGGTTACTCACAATTCAGTGTCTGAATTAGACTGAGTATGTCATTTGGTGACAGTTAATACAGGAAATAATTCACGAGTAACTGTAGCAAACACACTGAAAATTTAAAGTAGTTGATTCCTATCCATGCTCTCAATTGATTCTTTATTCAGTTATATTAGTTATTTTTATATTTTGGGTTTATAGCCATTCCTAAATAGTAGCACAAATGATTGTTTTGTCTACTACGTTTCATTCATACAAATTTTTATTTCCACTTAATTTAATGAACTTTTTGGCTATGCAATTTGTGATTTATGTTCCATTTTTGATAGAAAACCAATTGAACCCTAGTATATAAAATAAATATTGTGTGTAATGAGAAAATAATGTGTTAAACTATAAACATTTAAGATAAGAATGTTTAATAGCAAAGTAATGGTTTGCATCCAAGTTCGCAGCATATATTCTATGAGGTCTCAAGAAACTATTATGTGGAGAGTCTTAATAACCACTTTCAATTTATTTAGCTCTCTAAGAATATCAAGACAGCTATCTTCCATTATCTAATGATGCTGATCTTTATCTTTCATTATTGTAAAAATGTTGTCAGGAATCAATGCTTGTGACTTCAACAATCTGAGGAAAGATCTGCTGAACTAATTTTATTTTAGTCAATTACATTTGGGCAATGAGGAATAAAAGAGAGATGAGAAAGATTTGCAGTTATGTTGGGGATGAAATACTGAATCCGTTTCACTAAATACAGATGATTTAAATGCTAAAATTGAAACCTATTCTTTAGGGTAGATTATATTGTATTTTAAGAATGAGTAATGGAGAGGTTTGCTCCAGAAATACACATTTATAAATACATTGTATTGTTCTATACATAAAACACTTAATTTATAAAACATATATCATATATATATATATTAAAAAAAAGAGACCACATGTTTGAAAGAGAGTAAGGGGGCATAGGAAGCAACAAGGGATGACAGAAAAAGGATATAATAATATTTTAATTAAAACCATATATATATGTTAATAATATATTATATATCTTGGAAGATAAGTTATTTAGCTAGGCATTTGGAAAACATCAAAACATTGCTGGCCGGTAATATATATTTAGGGATTTTTTAAAACAAGACAATATAATTTGATTAATTTTAATATGTTGAAAAAGTATTATAAATCATACCAATCAAATTCTAAAATAACGATTAAATGCAATTACTCTTTATACAAATATATGAATGATTATATTTTTTCAGTTTTAATGAATGAAATAAAATTAAAATTATATTGAAGAATAATTTATTTATTTCCTCAAGGACCTTTTTTTGTACTAAACACAAAAAACTTATCATCAGCCTTTGAGTGAAGGTGTACTTAATGGCTTGTTTTGTTTTTTGTTTTTTTATCTGATATAATTTTCTTTAGATTGCTCATCCAGATGTTATTAATGTATTTAAGATGCACATTTAACAGTTCTATCTTACCACCTGCTCACTAGAATTCTGCCTTGCATGGATATTAGGACTTTATATGAATTCTTAAGGACCTGTCACTACTCATATTGTCAATTTTTATGCAGAAACTATTTGAGCAGCCAACATATTTAACTAAAGATGGAAAAATAAGTTAAGTTTTAGCAACAAATAGATAAGCAAAACACATTTTCATATGAAAAATAAATATTATGTTTGTTCTAAAAATCACATTATTCAATAAACCTAAGTAGATGTAAATTGTTTTAAAACACATAAAATTACAATCACTTCTAAAGGTTATTTATTTGACAAAAAGCTAAAAGAATCAACTGACAGTTAATGTAAAGCTAATTTAAAAATACTTAAAATTATACTAAAATATATAACATGTTCTATGCTTCAGCTCTTTGGTAGAGTAGTAGCCTAGACTGATCAGTGCTTTCTGTTAGATCACAACACACACACACACACACACAAACACACACACACACACACAGAGCTAACTAATATAATTTCAATATCACAGGCATGATATTAGAATGTACATATATTAAAATGATCAGCAAGGGTGGAGTATAACCAAATAATAATGTCACAGAGGATGAGCCTCACACTGATCCTTTAAAAATCTCAGATATCATCCTGATTATTTTTATTCAGCCCATTCTCCCTCTCTTTTTCTCTCTCCCCTTCTCTACCTCTGTCTCTCACACATACACATGCACATATGCACACTTATGAATAACTTTGACTTCAAGTGAAGTGATATTGAAAGAACTTCTTTGGAGTATCGGATATGGAATGTCAAGGAATACTCACCATTATGATTCATTTTCAGTCTATCATATTCAGTTCCTGTGAAGAAAGGAATACAAAAATGGTGTAAGTACATTTCACAAGAAAACATTTAGAGAATACTGTTTAAGCTTCTTTAGAATGATATTTACTCAAAGGAAGGCTACCAAGATGAGACTTGATAGGCTGTGACCACGTGGTGGGGGAGGAGGTCCCATTCTGTCACAGACCTAGGGGATGGGAATAGGGTGAAAGAGAGAGGGAGGGAGGGAGGAATGAGAAGGGACAAGCAAGGGATAATATGTGCTCAATCCTGGTTTCATTTTCCTGGTTCACAACATTACTATTATTCACAAACACCTGTACTATTCTGGACTGCCCCTATATTCATAAATAATTGTCTAGGAATTAATTCACTTTTACAAATAACAGAGGGAAAATTTTCATGAAAAGTATTTGGCAAAATTATCCTTTTTAATATACCCTCGTAATTGAGGATGCTAAAAAAATTACTAAGTATATTATAGGAAGAGAATATGAGAAAAGATGGAAAAGACAAAAATTGTTATAATGACTTTATGGATAAATTTTCTTCTTTTTCTCACAACAAATGTTAATTTTTATTAATATTTTTACAACTATATTTATACTATTACATATGTATATATATATATACAACAATCTACCTACAGCAAGGAAAAATATGACACAATCAAGAATGATATAAATGTTATATTCTTAGTAATTTGGCTATTTGTATATGGCAGCCATAAAGAAAACATCTTTCCTAAATTGGTGCATCTAAAATTCTGAGTGTAAATGAAATCTATCATATCTCGTTATTATCAACTTAAAATATCTATCTAGACCTAAGAACATCTTAAGCCCTAAAATGCTAAGCTTAATTATAAAACTAAATTATCTGGCCTTCAACTCCATCAGAGACTGGAGAAGGAAAAAAATTGATTACCTGAGAACACTAGGAGTGCAAGTTTGTAGTTTTACCAATAAGAAGATGAAAGTTTGCTTCCTGAATGATCACCCAAAATTCCCTAAAATGTTGGAGCATCATCTTCAGCCTTCTGGCTAAATATATCTGACAGACATATTTGTAAGGCAGGAACTATTGAGACATGCTTACCCTGTCTTGGCAAAGTATGGCCTTTGACTGTGCCTGTATCCAAGCTTGGCATTTTTTATGTAGATGGTAGCATAGTGACATTTAAGGGGATGATGAGCATCAAAGAACGTACTTATGGAGATGGTTTCAAACGTGGCAAACAAATGTTAATTTAGATAGGAGAATATACTCAAAGTTTTTAATCATATCATACCCAAACATGTGACATTTAATGGACACTGTCTTTTTTTATATATCATATCAATAATTTGAATTTATTTGTGTGAGCAAAAAATTGTTATAAAATTACTATAATATTTCAAATCTAGTAAACGTTTGGAGACATAGTAAGCACTCATTAAAACCACATGATTCACCATCATTTTAAATGAATTATCAAAATTCTTCCTGTTACCCCATTTTCTATTAAATACAATATTATTTGGCTTCCAAAGAGAATATATAATGTGGTGCTTATTTCTTTGAATAGGTAACTAGAAAGAAATCAATAATTAATATTTTATTTGTATGAATATAAAGTTTTAATCAGAGGATCACAGTATGGTTTAAGCAATGGTGAACTAATAGAAAAGAAAAAGAATCCAGATGAGAAAGCAAATGATTTAATAATTGTTATTAAGGAATATCAAAGATTATCTTTTAGATTTTTAGGTGACAAATATTTAACCACTGAATCAACCCATGAAGATATTATGTTTCATGTAAACAATTTTAAAGGAGCCAAAATTTATAAACAATATCTATATATTCTTAGATTTTTAAGGATTACGTGCTTTTAAAGGATTAATAAAACAGTAAACATGATAGTAAGACACTTTAGAAAACAGTAAATATACAAATGGAACTGTTGAAGACAAGGTCATTTACAATCAAATGTAGAATTGTTTTTCAAAATTTTCATATCTCCTCATAGTCTCTCCATTTGTTTGTGATTAATGATACCTTTCTATGAATTCATGTATCTCAGCATATTCACATATCCCAACACCTCTAGAATATCAATAGCATGACACATATTTGACTTCATTTCAAATGTTTGTGATTGTTATTACAGTTTGAGATGGTTATTGCATTTCTCCAATATTATAGCAATGACTTGTTGAGTACAAACATTCCTTACATGCATCACAATCTGTATTCAAATCCCAAGGGCCCAGGTACCAGTCAAGCCTGATTCTGTATACACAGCAGTGGGATATCAGTCAGGCTATTTGTTAGCTCTTGTGGGCTAGCCAGCCTAGCCAGGAGAATAAGCTTCCATTACAGCCAAAAATACTGTCTCATGGCATTATGGTGGGGTTGAAGAGAAAGACATGTGATGCCTTTCTCTGGTCTCCATGTAAGAACATGAGTATTATTAATATGTACATGGACCGCCCTTCCCCCTGCAACAAACACAATGTAGATTTGTTTTTCTGTGTCATATCAACTACTTTGACAGTAATATTAAGTTTATTGCTCTACTATGTACTTCATATTAATATCTCACTTTTGTTGAGACATTTGTTTAGCTAGTGAGAGCTGAATTTGTTAATAGAAATCAGGTTACAAACGTTGTATGAAGAATTTCTCCATATTTATTTTACAATGCTTTTAAGCATTTTCCCCCCTCTCTTATTTATTATTTCCAGAATCTCATTGATTACAGCTTCTCATATCTAAGTAAATTAGATTAGACACAAATATTCAGTTATTTTCCTTTATGCACATTAAAATCCTAATATTGGACAGGAAGTATATTTTATTTATGTTGTTTTTAAATTTCAGTTATCGTAAACAAATTCAAAGTCAAAGGTTATATGGGAGACTAAGCATGTGCTGAGTAACCTCTAAATATTGCTATAATGATATGAATAGCTTTCATATGTGAATTTCTATGAAACTATCTAAATACTGTTTATTTACAAGTTAGAAAAGGAAACTTACATTCCTCCAGTTCCTGAATTTCATATACATGAACAGTTATTGAAAGAATTGAAAAACGTGGCAAGAAAATGTGAATTAACAGCTGTAATCCCTGTTTCAGTGTACATTAATGTATAGTAATGTAATCCCTGTGTCAGTGTACATTAATGTATATTAATGTAATCCCTGTGTCAGTGTACATTAATGTATATTAATGTAATCCCTGTGTCAGTGTACATTAATGTATATTAATGTAATCCCTGTTTCAGTGTACATTAATGTATATTAATATAATCCCTGTTTCAGTGTACATTAATGGATCTTCCTGAAGAATAATGAGCATTCATCATTTAAAAGACTGTAATTGCCTTTAAATTGTTATATATCATGGAAAATAAATGAAAGTATTTTATGGTATTTATTTTTACATTCCTAATAAAGCCTCAAGCTATGGACATTTTCACTGAATGTCAAATATCTTAATTTATAAACAAGATTTGTTTACATATGAGGTATTTTATTTAACAATAGGCCATTGTTCCTTTTTCTTCAATTATTGAGAAAGTTATATAAAATAAATGAAGTAGCCATTGAAATAAAACTAATTTTATAACAAAAGATAAATTAATGAAAATAACAGCTATGGTTACATTTTGGTATATTCAGATATGACTATAAAACAATGCTAATTTACCACTTAAAGTTGGATCACCAACTACAGTGCTTATCCTCAGACAAACTGATTCTCCGATTATCCCTCCCTTTGCAATCTTGAGTTTCCTGTGGCTCCTCATCTCTTGGTAGGTTCTTGCCTTAGTTACCTTTCTGTTGCTATGAAGAGGCACCATGACCAAGGCAACTTATAGAAGAAAAGGTTTATTGGGGACTTCATTTGAGAGGGTGAGTCCATGCCCATCATGGTGGAGAGCATGGCCAGTATGGAAGGAATGGTGCTGGAGCAGTGGCTGAAAACACATATTTGATCCACAAGAAAAAGGCTAAGTGTGAAAGCTAATTGACAATAGCATGGCACTTTGAAATATTAACTTCCAATTCTCAGTGATGTATTTCCTTCAACAAGACAACACTCCTAATCCTTTTCAAATGCTTTTTCTTAACAAAGGACCATTCACATATATAAAACTCTGCAGGCCCTTCTTAGCCAAACAACTACAAGCTTTGTGTGACTTCCCTGTCAGTGTTTCTATATTAACTGCTATTGGCATTATTTACATCTTATTTAGGCTGCCATTTTTTTTATGATTTAATGGGCACGCATTCCCTGTCATCAACAGAAAAAAACAAACTTACTGTAGATATTCTGGTTTTATTCTATTGTAATATTTCTACTCTCTCTCTTCCATGATGTTCCTGAAGGCATTGGTGTAAGAGTTCTATTTTAGGTGTGTCAATTGGCACCGGTAACCCCATAGTCAGTTCTCTGTATTGCAGCTAGGAATGTTTTTCTGTAATGGTATTGATAGCTACAAAAAGAAGCATTTTTGATAAGAGACAGATGATGTGCACGTACCTATGATATTAAGAATAAGTAATATGAAGATAATTAGATAGTGTAGTGATGTTGGAAAGTGACAGTTATAGGTTCTCGTCTGTGTTCCATGTCCTCAGTTTGTAGAGTAGGCTTGGTTTACAGTACTAGGTATAAATTCCTGCCTATTGAGACAAGGTCTTAAGTTCATCTAGACAGATGTTGGTTATTACCAATATGTAAGTGTCACTATTACACCTTTATTTATATCTTGCTGTGATGGTCATTTTTGTGGTTTATCGGTGCCACAACTGGCTATGACTATTGATGACTAAATTTCATCCCACAACATAGCAATAAAAGATTACTGAGAATATATTATATATTGAAATATGTTAACTTTTGACTCATTCAGTATTGATTTGAACAATCAAACTCATTGAAGCAATTCTATTTGTAATCAAACATGTAATGTTAATTATTAGAAATTAGTGATGATACACTTGACATCCTGGAAAATATACTTTCCCTTGTTGTAGGTAAAAATTCTTGTCCTATTTAATTTGCTTTAATTAGAATATTTTGATAATCACTGATAAAATGGAATTTTAAATAATCTCTACAGTATATATAAATCATTATAATATTTAAAATTTAGATATTAGAACAGGTTTGGGTCAATGAAAATCTTCCTTCTGATAGATATATTTACTTAAAATTCATAACAAATCCATATCAATATACCTATTATTTCTTGAAAATGAAGTGTATTCACTTTAGACATATTTAATTATTCACAAAAAGCCAAAAATAAATAGTCTTGCATTAGAATGTTGAAGTCACCAAACCAAATAGTTAGTGAATAGAGAATAGATTAAAATATTTGTATTATCATGAACCACCACATAAATACTACTTTTTCTATTTTTTAGTTACATTAAGAAAACTACCTAGTATGTCTACACAGCTTTTCCTAACAAACTTTCATTAATCACAAACAATTGAATAAAATATGGAATGATTTTTAGACCACTTCTAAGAGAAATTGCTAGAATAAATATGTCAAATACCAGATTGCAGAATATTCTCTACATAAGTTTCATATATTTCATATTACTTGTCCTTTGTGAAACTTGCATGTACATAAAATATATTTTGAAATGTTAATTAACCTTAACCATTTAACAATCAGCATTTGTATTTTTATAATATATCTGCTACAACCTGTTGTTTTCTCAAAGGTCTATTAAGTTTTACTTGTCTGATGATATTTTGATATTAAGAAATTTTTCATCCATTGTTGCCTAATTGCTGTAGGCAATAATTAAAACCACATGGGACTGGCATAGAAATAGGCTGCTTGATCAATGGAAGGGAATGGAAGACCCAGAAATAAATACACACTTACAGAATCTTGATTTTTGACAAAAAGTCAAATCCCTACAATAGAAAAAGATAGTATCTTCAATAAATAGTGCTGGTCTAACTGGATGTCTACATGTAAAAAATAAAAATAGATCCATATTTTCACTCTACACAAAACTCAAGTTGAAGTAGATGAAAGACTTCAATATAATGCCAGACAATAGAAATCTACTAAAATAAAAAGTGGGGAAAAATCTTGAACTCCTTGGCATAGAAGAAAACTTTCTGAACAGCCTCTAAAATTAACAATAATAAATTAACAACAATTAAGGGACCTCATAAAACTGAAAAGCATCTACAAAGCAAATGATAATGCCAGCAAAACAAAATGACAGCCTCCAGACTTGGAAAAGATCTTCACGAACTCTACATCTAACAAACGGCTAATATCCAAAATACATAAAGAACTCAGGAAATTAAACACCACTAAACCAAGTATCCAAATTAAGAAATGGGGCTCAGAACTAAACAGAGAATTCTCAACAGATGAATATAGAATGGCTGGGAAACACTTAAAGAAATTCTCAATGTCCTTAGTCAACTGGGAAATGCAAATCAAAACCACTCTGAGGTTGCATCTTACACCTATCAGATTAGCTAAGATAAAAAACTCAAGTGACAGCACATGCTGGGGAGGATGTAGAGAAAGGGGAACACTCCTCCATTGCTAGTACAAGTGCAGACTTGTATTAACCACTTTTATAGGGGAGGGGAGTTAAGGGGAAAATGGGAGGAAGGAAGGAATGGGAGGATGCAAGGGATGGGATAACAATTGAGATGTAATATAAATAAATTAATAAAATATATTTTAAAAAAAGAAAAAATCCATCTGGCACTTTCTCAGAATATTGGGAAGAGTTGTACCTCAAGACCCAGCTATACAGCTTCTGGGCATATACCTAAAAGATGTCCTACAATAAGGACATTTGCTCACTTATGTTCAATGCAGTCTTATTCATTATAGCCAGAACCTGGAAACAACCTAGAAGTCCTCAATTTAAGAATGGGTAAAGCATCTAGACTATATTTATACAATGAAATACTCAGCTATTAAAAACAAGAAAATTTTGAAATTTTCAGCAAATGGAGGGAATAGAAATAATCATCCTGAGAGCATTAATCCAGACCCAGAAAGACACACATGGAATATACTCATTAGTGGATATTATCCCAACATAGATGTCCTCTGAGAGACTCCACACAGCGGGGAATCAGGACCGATGATGGGACTTGCTGCTGGATTCCAGGTGTGAGTGGTATGGAAGAATGTGATGATGGGAGTTCTCAGAGGTTGCAAGAGCCCCACAAGAGGCCCATCAAGGCTGGGGGATCTAAACTCATGGGGTCTTGCAAACTGTTGTACCAACCAAGTACAATTCATGCAGTAAACCTAGACCCCAGTTCAGATCTAGCCAATGGACAGCCTATTCTCCATGAGTATGGGGAGAGCTGGGACTTCCTCTGAAATAAAATCTGGTGCCCCTAATTTGATCACTTCCCCTTGGTGGTGAGGCCTGGTGACTCACAGAGGAAGAGGAAGCAGACTATTAAGATGAAGCCTGATAGGCTGTGCTCATATGGTGATGTAGGAGATCCCCTTCTATCAGTAGTCTAGGGGAGAGGAATCGGGAAGAAGAGGGATGGAAGGTGGAAATGGGAAGATACAAGTAATGGGATAACAATCTGGAGGTTATCTGAATAAATTGTAAAAAATTAAAAACCAATAACAACACCAAAAATTCCACAGATATCATAAAACTTTATAAAATGGTATTGCCACATATGCAAATAAACCTCCCTGAAATAAAATGAAAGTAGAATTGTAATTGCTTGAGTTGAAGGAGAATCAAATTAATCTATGGATTTTAATTCTGTTTTATTTTCTTGTTGGGCAAATGTATGCTTATATATAATATATTGCTAACTAAAAGAAAAGTAGGAAACTAAAACAATAAATAAAAAATTTAATTTCTACTTCTTAATTCATACACTTCAGTATTCTTTTTCTTATCTTTAAAAACTACTTAACTCTTGTCCTGTCTTAACATCAATAAATAAATAATATGAATTTACTTCTTCCATGTAACTCTATCCTTTGTAATTAAAGTTAATGTCATAATCATCACATTCAAATTAGTTAATTGTCATTATAAAATCATTACATAAAAGTGGCAATGTGAGTTTTTTCTTTTTGTTAGGTATTCATTAACTTCCTTTAAGAAAAGAACATAAGTGTTTTAAGCCATATGTGGTGGTACATACCTGTAATATCATCCATTAGCTGGGAGGAAGACTGAGAGACTCAGAGCAGCCTTGGTTAAATAAGCAGATTTTATCTTAAAGGCACAGTCTTGGTGAGTAGTTCACACACCACGCACTTGTCTATAAAGCATAAAGCCCCAACTTCACAAAAATAAACTTTATATTTTCATATTGGAAATAAGGATAAACATTAACATGTCTAACTTTAAGAAAATAAATAGTAATTATTCTATATTTTAATTTGTCTAATCTTACAAGATGATTTAATATGGGATGGATAAAGGACAAACCTAGGCTGAGTTCATTTGGAGATATGCCCTAATTATAATGCTGATGCAAATCAAACCTCATTTGAATGGAATTAAGTTAATCCAGATTGCAGTGGTAATTAAGTCCCTTGTTAATACCTATTAAGTATACAGAAGTGTCACCTTCTCAAGACAAACAAAGTATAATTGAGGTCACTAAAAACTCCACTAAAACTAAAATATGAGGAGTGAAGGGACATACTTAGAACTAGAATTGAAAGCTAGGTAGTAATTTCAACTGAATACAAATAGCTTATGTTGTATAATTAATTTGAAATCTATCTAATTTCAAGAAATTATGTATGAATTTGACCCACATCGTGGCTAGTATTAATAAACAAAAGACAATGATTCTAGCCCTCCATGGTGAAGCTCATTGACGTTGTTAGCCCTTTGGAAATGGCCATCGTAGATGGAGAATATATGTTCACTATTCCAAACTGGTATTTACCATAGTACTTTCTTCTAAGCTACAAATTACTTCTAAGTATTTCTCCTAATTCTTTATTAAGTTCTAATGCTAAAACATTGTTTTTAAAATGTTAAAAAATGTTAAAAGGATGTTTGCTCTTTTAACATAAATTCATAATCAATCTAAATTAATATCAAAATAAAAGTGCATCATGATTTTTCCTTCAGGTGTCTACTTAGATGTTTCATATGAAAGATCATTGCAAAAATAGATATATGTGATAATCTTCAGCACCAAACTCAAGTCCACTTATGGATGGCACAGTTCAATGTCTACTTTATTACTATGTTGTTCTCTACTTTATTTTTTTGTCTTTTAGTGTTTCTTCCTTAGCCTAGAAATATCACAGTTTCTTCTCAAATAGCTTATCATCAAATCCCCTGTATATTTTTTGTGCTTTATCTATACTTAGAATGACAGAGTTTACTCATATCACGAACAGGTTTCATGCCTGGGTGGCAAGCACTTTGCCATACGTGATACCATGGAAACATGGCCATTGTTCCCAGGTTTGGCACCAACAAGATATTTTTATTTTGTTTCTACAAAATTTTACTAGTATATCATCATTATGCTTTTCACAATTTCAAACACAATTTTAATGTACTTATTTAGTCTTCATAATTAAGGACTAAGAAACAAGGCTGAGTAAAATTTGAATGGGGAAGATTTTGTTGTTGATGATGGTGATTAGTGAGTGAGAACAGGAAAATCACAAATCAGTTTTTTGACTAGCTGATGATTCTAGGCATATAATAAAGAAAATGAGGGGAGCGATAATAAAATAAGAGAACAGTCATGTGTTTATTATGAAAGTACTTATTTGGTCTTCTTGGACATTATCATAGCAAAGGCTATCTGCCACATCCCTGAAAAGCATATCACTTGTTATGCAGATTAGATCATGATATTATCTTAGGTATCCTGACTATCCAGCTTAGATCTAAATGGTTAGCCCACTGGATGATATTAATATGTTACAGACACTATCACGCAGCATGGCATCTTTCAAATTCCTCATAAATCTTCTTTTTATACTTCACTTTATACTGCTTATATAAAACGAACTTTTAATTCTCCTGAAATAATTGCTGTCTATGAGAATTATTGCCTGCATATGCTAACCTAGGACTAAAATGTTTTCAGCTTCTGAGACTTACTGCTCTAAGAAGCTCACCCTTTCTTGTTCTTTCTGAGCTTATAGCTGGCTGGTCAACACAGCTATTCTGGCTCAAACTCCTTTCCCAGCTAACTTATTCATTCTGGCTTTTCTCTCAGTCTCTGAATTACATTGCTTGGCCTCAAACTAACTCCAGCAATATTTTCTAATCTTCTGGTTTCTTCTCAGTCTCTGTCTTCAACATCTTTTCTAAATATCTACTGGTAAAACTGCATTGTCCCTCTCTCTCTCCCCCCTTCCTCCTCCCTCTTCCTCCCTCCCTCCCCCGCCCCCAGTCTTCATTGCCAATTTAAGTAGCTTCACTTTCTTCTCTTCTCTTGAGAGTTGGGCATGTCTTATTCTGTCAAAACTTTCTCTGATTCATCACTTTTTCTGCAACTCAGTTACACATAACTTTAACTTCATTGTTTGGGATTGAAGTCATGTACCCACCATGCCTGGACCTAAGCTTTTCTTTACCTGAACTTTGATCTATCTCAGGCTGATCTTGAACTCAGATCTGCTTGGCTCTCTTTCCTGGAATAAAGGCATGTGTGTATTCCAGCCACATCTCAGGTACCTAGAAGGTCTTTGGATGTGATCTCTTGCCAAAGCAGTCATGTTATGAATTAGAATTCCTCTACATACTTACTATTAAAAAGAAAATTTGTCTTTTTTGTAAATATATCATTATAACTTCTCTGTGGTGTTAAGGACAAGAATTGATACAGAGAGACCTGCATGTTAAATGAGATGCAAGTAAAATAGGATAACAAGACAATCGTATCTTATTTTTTCCAGCTAAATTAATTTCTCAACAGCAATACTATTCTCTTGCTTAAGAAGAATTGGCGGACCCCATCATTCAACCCTCCAATGAGCAAAACTAAAGTGAATTTTACTATTATCTGACTATATTCACTGAGATTCTAGGGTTAGTACTTGTAAACCATGACAGGCATCTTACAAGTTGGGAAAGACTCAGAGATCAGTGAGAACATACACCATTGTCTCTGTCCTCACTCTATAGTGGAGTGAATTAGCTATTTAAATGATAATTTGTGGTATATTAAGTGTGTTATTTCAGTAAGTTATATCCCATAGTGCGAAGGTTGCAAAGCAACCTGGAAAACCTAGGGCCTCTGCCAATGGTTCCCTGAAATGGTCATTCAGATACATGCCTGAATTCGTTGAATGGCATGTACCATATAGTTTTTAACTATGAGTGTTTCTGAGGTAATTGTTATCCTACACATGTTATCACATATTACTATCTGTAGTTATCATTCTATGGGTTTTATGACTGTCCTAAATTACACACTCATATACGAGGACTGTCTGAAATGAAGATAAAATAAAAGATAATTTATATTATTCAAATAGACTTCAGGGAAAACAAAATAAAATTGGAGTTATATTTTACTTAAATTCTATTTCTAATTTATGTCATTTATTGTTATATAATATATTCACCAACATACCTTTAATATACAATATACTCAATATTTTCATCAATAAGAACAATTACTTCAGTATTTGAAACTTGAAGCTTATTAAACTTTGATTTGTTATGCATTACAAATATATTTTATTATATTGATACTGTAATATAAATATTATCATAAATCTTAAAAATCCAAAGAGTGGGACAGACAAGATGGCTCAGTATAAAAAGTTGTCTTCTGCTGAGAATAACTACATTAGTTCAATATCTGAGGTCTACACAGTAGGAGTAGAGGATTAATTTCTACAAGCCATCCTCTGACCTCTGCATGTATATATATATATATATATATATATATATATATATATATATATATATATAAACACATGTGAACCCAGACATAGACACTAAAAATTAAGAACATGTAAAAGAATATTATTATTAGCTTATTCTGTTAAAAAATAATAAGTTATTTTGTAGTACATAAAATAATTTTAGAAGTTTATTTTTAAAATTTAAATATAGTTGAATGTTTTACATGTGCATAATTCATTATTGAAAATTACTAAATGATTACCAAAATAAGCTAATATCAATTTCAAATGAAATATTGGAAAGCAAATATTTTGTTTCTAAAGACTTTATTATAATCTCAATCACACATGATTTATTTTTCTTAAAATAGATCTCATTATAATATTTTTATTTAAATTTCTACATGTTTGTGTGTCTTTCACGTCCTACACGCTATAACCCTGAATATTCTAGTATCACAAACACCTAATGACTTAATCTGTACATGTGCGTTGTAGCCAAATGCACATATCCAATATCAAAGCATCTACAAGAAACTATTTTCAAGAAATTAGTCTTCTACTTTTTCATTAATTGTACATCTTTAGATTAAACAATATATTCAATTTATAATTTTTTACTTCCTATTGATAATTCCCTCATTCACTAATGAATGCCATTTGTTTCAATATTGGTAGAGCTAAGCTTTGCTTTATCTATTAAATTAAAACTACATTCTTTCTCAAGATATTTGATAAAATATATACAATGCAATCACAGCTAATAGGACTCCCACCAAATTGAAAGTTTCACCTATCATTACAATCTTGTCTTGCTTCTGCAAATGTGTGAAAACATTAAATTTAGAAGTGGAAACTACTTGGATCAAGCCTATTTGAAATGTCATTTTTAATCTCTATCCCCCAGGACTCATCAGTGTTGACCTTCCTGATTGCTGTTAAGCCATGACTTTCAGTCACAACGTAGCATGACCATTTTAGTGAGGTAGGAAGATTTAATAATTTCCAGGGACAAATATTAGTTAGCTATACAATAAACACTCTAAGACCTTGCTTTATATCTGTTTAACACAGGATGAAAAAAACACGTATTGATCCTTACATTTCATTAAGGTAGTATGAATGAAGTATAGTTGACATCATTCAATTACCAAGGTAAATTTTACTTTTATTTGTTAATGTATGGGCAAATCAAGGCAAATTAATATTTTGATTAAGCAATTCCACTAAAATCAGAAACAAAAGTTGTCCATTCTTTACTTATCTACTTCATATAGTACTTGTTTTAGCTACATCGTTAATACAGTAATCAAGAGAATAGAAGCTGAAAATGAGCAAAATATCATTATTTACACATGATATGTTAGTATAATAATCAAAAATAAAAATTTAACTTGGGAACTTCTACAGCTAATAAATACTTTCAGTAAAGTAGCTGGATACAATATCAATTAAAAAAACAAAACAAAACAAAACAAAAACAAAAAACAAACAAACAAAAAAAAAAACCACCAGCCCTCCTATATACAAATGACAAATGGACTGAGAATCAAATCAGAAAAACAACACATTTGACAATGCTCTTAATAATATCAAATCAAATATCTTAGGTAATTCTAACCAAGCAGGGAAAAGAAATGATGTGATAAAAACTTCAAGTCTTTAAAGAAATAAACTGAAGAAGGTATCAGAAGATGGAAAGATCTAATATGCCCATGGATTGGGAGGATTAATGTAGTAGAAAGAATTATCCTCTTGGGCTGGAGAGAATGCTCAGACTTTAAGTACACTGTTCTTTCAAAGGTCCTGAGTTAAATTCCTAGCAAAAACATAGTGGCTCACAATCATCTATAGTGAGATCTGGTGCCCTCTTCTGGTCTGCAGGCACACATGCAGGCAGAATTTTTATTGTACAAATAATAAATAAATAAATCTTTTTTAAAAAGAGAATTATCTTCTTAGTCCAGAGTCCAATTGAGTTTCGATGTGTGTCCCAATCCCCGCTGGGTGCAGTCTCTTAAAAAACATCTATGTTTGGATAGTATCCACTTATAAGTGAGTATACACAATGCATTTCCTTATGCGTCCGGGATACCTCATTCAGCATGATAGTTTCTAGTTCCATCCGTTTGCCTGCAACTTTCAAGAATTCCTTGTTTTGGACAGCTGAATAGTATTCCATTGTGTAAATGTACCACAGTTTCTTTATCCATTCTTTGGTTGAGGACATCAAGGTTGTTTCCACATTCTGGCTATAATGAATAAAGCTGCTATGAACATTGTTGAGCTAATGTCCTTGCTGTTGTATAGCAGAGCATCTTTCAGGTATATGCTCAAGAATGATATAGCTGGGTTTTTTTTTCATTTATTTTTACAGTTATTTCAGATTACGTCCCCTCACTTGGCTCTTCGTGTTTCCCCTTTCTTTTTCACCCTATTTCCCTCCCTCCAGACCTGTGACAGAAGGGAACCTCCTCCCTAACCATATGACTACAGCCTATCAGGTCACATCCAGATAGCCTGCTTTGCTTCCTCTGAGTGCTACTGGGCCTCCCCACCAAGGGGAAGTGATCAGATTGGGAGGACCAGAGTTGATGGCAGAGGCAGTCCCCACTCACTCCACCACCATGGAGAATGAGCTGTCCATTGGCTAGATCTGAACAGGTGTTATAGGCTTACTGCATACATTGTACTTTTTGGATATAGCAGTTTGTGCAGGCACGCCTGGGTCCATATTCTCCAGCTTTGTTTGTCTTCTTGTGGGGTTTCTAGACCATCTGGGTGCCTCTATCCCCCCATTCTTTTATGCCACTCTAACCTGGTGTCCAGCAGTGAGTCTCATCATCTGTTCTAATACACTGTTGAGTGGAGACTCTCAGAGGACATCTATGTTGGACTAGTATCCACTTATAAGTGATTATATACCATGTGTGTCTTTCTGGGTCTGGGTTACCTTACTCAGGACGATCATTTCTAATTCTATCCGTTTGCCTGCAAATTTTAAGGTTTCCTTGTTTTGAACAGCTGAGTAGTATTCCATTGTGTAAATATATGATAGATTCTTTATTCATTCTTAGATTGAGGAAATCTAGGTTGTTTCCAGATTCTGGGTATTACAAATAAGCCTGCCATGAACATAGTTGAGCAAATGTCTTTGTAGGATGCAACATATTTTAGATATATGCCCAGGAGCTATATAGATGGGTCTTGAGGTAGCACTATTCCCAAGTCCAAGTGGATTAAAGAGTTCACCATAAAATGAGACACACTAAATCTCTTAGAAGAAAAAGTGGGGAGGAACGTTAACTTATTGGCACGGGAGACAATTTCCTGAACAGAACATCAATAGCTCAGGTTCTAAGATCAACTTATTATACATGGGGCTTCATGAAACTGAGAAGCTTCTACAAGACAACGGACTCTGTCAACAGAACAAAATGACAGCCCACAGGCTGGGGGAAGATCTTCACCAACCCTACATCTAACAGAAGGCTAATATCTATATATTTTGCTATATGTTTTTAACTCCTTGATTGTGAGAATTACCAAATTTTCAATTTTTCTTCTGTTTTGAAAGAATTCTCATATTTTTTTACTAAAACGTTCATTAATTAAAAAAAAATTTCAGTGTGGCTTTGTATGTTGAGTTTTCACATCTTGCTGAATTCCTAATGTGTGTGTGTGTGTGTGTGTGTGTGTGTGTGTGTGTGTATGTGTGTGTGTGTGTGTGTGTGTGTGTGTGTGTATTGCATGCATATGCCTACGTCTGGAGAGCCTTTATGGTGTCACCTGTTGTGCAGAGTTTTTCTCTAAACTGAACAGTCTTCTGAGGAGAGAGGGAAGACTTGGAACAAGAGAAGAAATGATCCATTAGAAACTTAGAATATCACAAAGCCCTGCCGCAAGTTTGTAAGTGTTGCAGGCAACAGCAAGGTTAAGACTCTGCCCGAGTGGAAAGGAGACATTTAGAAGTTGGGAGAGTTTGTACATCTGACATTGCATGGCAGCACTGCAGTTTTGTGAGTGTTTACATAGGCTGGGGCAGGATTCTGAGGGATGTAACTATGTTTCTGTAACCTATATCCTGTAAGTTACTTCTTGCCCATTCTCTTGAAAATAAGCTATAACAGCAAGGTTTCTTTCAGGTTGGACTTTGTAGGAATTGTTCCTGAGCTTGTCACTGATTCCCTATCTGGGATAAATAGGCACTTGTTCAACTCCTGCCAGCAAAAAATCTCACAAAATACCTGTGAACAGAGGTAATTTTGTATTTTCTTTTAGTTTACTACCAAGTGTTATTATTCTGAATAATTTTCACCTGTTATACATTAAATTGAAATAATGAATCTATAATTTCTGCTGTCTCTCTCTGTCTCTGTCTCTCTCTCTCTCTCTCTGGAGAGAAGGCTTCACTTGCAGTCCTGCAGCCCAGTTGGCCAGTATCTATGTAAAATAGGCTAGTTTCAAAACAGTAGTGATACGCTTGCTAATGCCTTTAGATTGCTGATCTGGAAGGCATTATCTACCAAACCCAAAGCAAGTTTTCATTAAGAGATATTTTTCTAAGTGCTTAAAGAACATCATCAGTCTACAATGATATTTTTATATGTTTTTTAATGTTAAAGTGCAGGTGATTCAACATATTTACTGGAGTGTTTCAAAATGACTATCGCTAGTAAATTCAAGAAGCAGATTGGCTCCTAAAATTGTTTTCTGATAAAATTTTTAGAGGTGATGATGATGACGATGAAAACGATGATGATGACGACAATGATGACTGTTATTAAATCTCTGGGTTACTGCAAATTAGATTATCTTCAGTATCTTGGGCCATCTTGTAATCATTATTGTGGAACACTTCTTGTATTTTCATTGAATAGAAGTGGTATTCATCAGAAACCTTCATTGTATGGTACATAAAGAAGGTATTGGAGGCATCTTAAAAATCATAAAAGACTTATGAATGAAGGCATCTATGAAAAACTTTTAGATTAATTACAAAATTTAAAGAGGTCTTCATCATTCTATTTGGAAACTACTAATTTCTTGTGTGAGAAAATCACATACCTGTAGCCTTGTACTTGGCAACATAGGTTTTCTTTGCTCATTTTGCAATGTCCACCTAACTGATGAAATTGCTCATATAATTCAAAGTAAACATATTTTAAGACATTTTAGATATGGATGTGTGACATCTGGTTTCCAGAAAATTTTTATGAAATCAAATTTTATGCTTTATTTAAACCACATACTTAATATTCCTTCATGAAATTATGTTTTATGATCACCTGTGTTGCATACAAAGGGCAGTCAATTTGTAGGGAACAATAGATTTCAAGTATAATAATCCCTGTTGCAGCACACTTATGGACACATACGTTTGTTTTTCAGATCCTCACATTACGCCCTTATGTCTCAACAACATTTATATCTATGAAATTAAGAAAAGCGAGAATCCAAGATGGCGGCGAGCAGTGTGGACCGCGTTTGGAGGCTCCAGTGAACAGTTCAGGGAATTGCACAGATTTCTGAGCCAGGAACACCGAGGTCTGAACATCACGGCAGCGGGAGTGCTCCACGGTTCGGAGGGACCAGGGTGCGGAGGACCTGCGTGCCCGTGCACACGGGAGGAGTGTGGTTTTTCTCTGATCGGAGCGGCAGCGGCAGAGGCAGCAGCACCAGCGGCACCAGCAGCGGCGGCTGAGGTTTGCAGCTCATAGTCTTCCAGTGGAGGCGATTGGTGTGGTGGCTGGTGGGAATTGCTGCGGGAGAGGGGACTCGGGGCAGGATTTGGGTCGCGTGGAGCCTTTGGACCCAGACTGGACTCGGCGGACAGTTCGGCCCCAGAGTCCCGGGTATTGGCCCGGCCCAGCAAACAATTCTGCCTGAGGCACTAACTCAGCGTGGCCATAGCTCCCCTGCTGTGGCGCAGGCTTAGTTGAGCACGCTGCTCCACACTAGGCACCACCTCAGCTCAGCGGCAGCTCCCCTGCGGGGACACAGTCCGGGCGGAGCACTTGTTCCACCACTGGCGCTAACTCAGAGCAGCCGCAGTTCTCCTGCTGTGGCGCAGGCTTGGTGACGTGCTCGGTTCCATCCTAGGCACCACCTCAGCTCAGCGGCAGCTCCCCTGCGGTGACACAGTCTGGGCGGAGCACTTGGTTTCACCACAGGCGCTAACTCAGAGCAGCCACAGTTCTTCTGCTGTGGCGCAGGCTTGGTGACGTGCTCGGTTCCATCCTAGGCACCACCTCAGCTCAGCGGCAGTTCCCCTGCGGGGACACAGTGCGGGCGGAGCACTTGTTCCACCACTGGCGCTAACTCAGAGCAGCTGCAGTTCTCCTGCTGTGGCACAGGCTGGACAGAGCTCTCGGTTCCACCAGCTCTAAGACTCTGGTTGGACACAGTGTACAGTTTGAATCCAGAATTCCTGGCTGAGATTGGTGGTCAGTTCGGGCCCTGAGTCAATAACTGACCACAGCACGCACTTTGGGCCAAAAGGCCCTAGTGGAGCTTGGTGCGTAGTCCCAGCCCAAAAATTCTGGCTGGGCCCTGTGTGCATTTTGGGCCCAAAATCCCTAGCTGAGCTTGGCAGACGGTTCTGGCCCTGAGAATCTAGCTGAGTTCTGCCCGTGGTTCGGTCCCAGTGCTCCTGGCTGGACTTGGCAGGGAACACAGAAGGCTGTGGATACCTTGGCCTGACCCAACGCTCATTCAGAGACCCAGAACAATTGCAGGATCCACAGCAGAGGGGGACTGAGGATCACTGGCTGTGAGAGACCAGAACAACAGAGCTAACCTCCTAACATCCACACCAGTGAAGCTTTGAGCTCGCAGCCTAGGGAAATCGTAAGAAAACAAGTGAATCTATCGTCAGACACCCTCCATTCAACTCTGGAAGCTACCCAACAAAAACAAAGACGGCAAGATGTCTAAAGGACAACGAAAAAGCATACGCAAAAAACCCCAAAACAACATGGCGTCTCCAGTTTCCAGCTATCCCAAAGAAAACCACCCAGAGAACTCAAATACAACGGAAATACAAGAAAATGACCTCAAATCCTTAGTAATGAGGATGATAATGGAGGAAACAAATAAAATTCGTAATCAAATGCAGGAAGACGCAGACAAACAGGTGAGAGACATAAAAGAAGCACATAGAGTGGAACTGGAAAAATTGCAGGAAAATGCAAACAACCAGATGAAAGAAATAACTAAAACGGTTCAAGCTCTGAAGACCTATAAAGAGGCAATGGAAGAAACTCAGGAATATACAAAAAATCAGATGAAAGAAATCAAAAAATCAGTTCAAGATCTGAAAATGAAAATGGATTCAATGATAAACACACAGACAGAAGAAAAACGAGAACGGGAGACCTCAGAGAAGAAGGCGAGCAACACAGAGGTGAGCTTTTCTAACAGAATCCAAGAGATGGAAGAACGAATCTCAGGGCTAGAAGATACAATCACAGATATTGAATCAACCATTAAAGAAAATGCCAAATCTGGAAAACTCCTGACACAAAACATCCAAGAAATTAAGGACACCATGAAAAGAAGAAATTTGCGGATAATAGGCATTGAAGAAAGAGAAGACATCAGACTCCAGGGCCCAGAAACTATTCTCAACAAAATCATAGAAGAAAATTTCCCCAATCTAAAGAAAGAGATGCCTATAAACATATCAGAGGCCTACAGAACACCAAATAGAATTGACCAGAAAAGAAAAACTGCCCGCCACATAATAATCAAAACACAAAACATGCAGAACAAAGAAAAAATATTAAAAGCTGCAAGGGAAAAGGGCCAAATAACATTTAATGGTAAACCTATCAGAATTACACCTGACTTCTCAGCAGAGACCATAAAAGCCAGAAGGGCCTGGACAGAGATCCTGCAAACCCTAAGAGAACACAGATGCCAGGCCAGACTACTTTACCCAGCAAAATTATCAATAACCATTGATGGAGAAAACAAAATATTCCATGACAAAAACAAATTCAAACAGTACCTATCCACAAACCCAGCTTTACAGAAGGTACTAGAAGGAAAACTCCATCCCAAAGGGTCAAGCTACAACCAAAACTACCCAGGAAATAGATAACTATCCCATGGCAAAAACACAACTACACAAACGCTCGACTGGAAACAACATCAAAATTAAGACTCTTAACAGTCACTGGTCATTAATATCTCTCAACATCAATGGCCTCAATTCTCCAATAAAAAGACACAGACTAACCGAATGGGTACATAAACAAGACCCAACATTCTTCTGCATCCAAGAAACACATCTCACCCATAATGAAAGGCATTACCTCAGGGTAAAAGGTTGGAAAAAAATATTCCAAGCAAATGGTCACAAGAAGCAAGCAGGTGTAGCCATTTTAGTATCGAACAAAATAGACTTTCAACCAAAATTAATCAAAAGGGATGAGGAAGGACACTTCATACTCATCAAAGGTAAAGTCAACCAAGATGACATCACAATTCTGAACATCTATGCTCCCAATACAAGGGCACCCACATATGTAAAAGATCTCCTAAAAAAGCTTAAACCACACATCGATCCCCACACAATAATAGTGGGAGACTTCAACACCCCACTCTCACTGAAGGATAAGTCATTGAAACAGAAACTAAGCCGAGAAATAACATCATTAACCAATGCCATGGGTCAAATGGATCTAACAGATATCTATAGAACCTTTCACCCAAACAAGAAAGAATACACCTTCTTCTCTGCACCCCATGGAACCTTCTCCAAAATTGATCACATCGTAGGTCACAAAGCAAGCCTCAACAGATACAAGAGGATTGAAATAATACCTTGTATCCTATCAGATCACCATGCTCTTAGGCTGCAATTCAACAACAACAGAAATAACAAAAAGCCTACACGTTTGTGGAAACTAAACAACTCTCTGCTAAATGACACCTGGGTCAGGGAAGAAATAAAGAAAGAAATCAAGGAGTTTCTGAAATTCAATGAAAATGATGAAACAACATACCCAAATTTGTGGGATACATTGAAAGCAGTGCTAAGAGGAAAATTCATAGCACTAAGTGCCTTTAAAAAGAAATTGGAAACATCGCACATAAGCATCTTAACAACACAACTGGAAGCCCTAGAAAAAAAAGAAGCAGAAACACCCAAGAGGAGTAGACGCCTGGAAATTATCAAACTCAGGGCTGAAATTAACAAATTAGAAACTAAGAAAACAGTCCAAAGAATCAACAAAACCAAAAGCTGGTTCTTTGAGAAAATCAACAAGATAGACAGACCATTAGCCAAACTAACTAAAAGGCAGAGAGACAGTATTGAAATCAACAAAATCAGAAATGAAAAGGGAGACATAACAACAGACACTGAAGAAATTCAAAGAATCATAAGATCCTACTTTGAAGGCATATACGCCACAAAATTTGAAAATCTAAGGGAAATGGATGATTTTCTTGATCAAGTTCACTTGCCAAAGTTGAATGAAGAACACATAAACAAGTTAAATAGTCCCATTTCCCCTACAGAAATAGAAGCAATCATCGATGGTCTCCCAACCAAAAAAAGCCCAGGGCCAGATGGTTTCAGTGCAGAATTCTACCAGACCTTTAAGGGTGAGCTAATACCGATACTCTTCAAGCTACTCCAAAAGATAGAAATGGATGGAAAATTACCAAATTCATTCTATGAGGCCATAGTCTCATTGATACCTAAACCTCACAAAGAGTCAACAAAGAAAGAGAATTTCAGACCAATTTCTCTTATGAACATAGATGCCAAAATACTAAATAAAATACTTGCAAAACGAATACAGGAGCACATCAAAGATATCATTCATCATGACCAAGTAGGCTTCATTCCAGGCATGCAGGGATCGTTTAATATACGGAAATCCATCAATGTAATCCACCATATAAACAAACTGAAAATAAAAAACCACATGATCATCTCCTTGGATGCAGAGAAAGCATTTGATAAAATTCAACACCCATTCATGTTTAAAGTTTTAGAGAGATCGGGGATACAAGGCACTTTCCTCAACATAATAAAGGCTATATACAGCAAGCCAATAGCCAAAATCAAAGTAAATGGTGAGATACTCAAGGAAATTCCTCTCAAATCGGGAACAAGGCAAGGCTGCCCACTCTCTCCATATCTCTTCAATATAGTACTCGAAGTTCTAGCCAGAGCAATAAGACAACAAAAGGAGATCAAGGGTATCCAAATGGGAAAGGACGAAGTCAAATTATCCCTCTTTGCAGATGATATGATAGTGTACATAAGTGACCCTCAAAACTCCACCAGAGAACTCCTAAAGCTGATAAACACCTTCAGCAAATTGGCTGGATACAAAATTAACTCAAAAAAGTCTGTAGCCTTCCTATACACAAATGACAAGCTTGCAGAGGAAGAAATTAGGAAAACCACACCCTTCACATTAGCCACAAGCAATATAAAATATCTAGGAGTTACCCTAACTAAGCAAGTGAAGGACTTGTATGAAAAAAATTTCAAAACTCTGAAGAAAGAGATTGAAGATGACCTGAGAAGATGGCGTGATCTTCCTTGCTCATGGATCGGGAGAATTAACATAGTAAAAATGGCCATCCTACCAAAAGCAATCTACAGATTCAATGCAATCCCTATCAAAATAACTACACAATTTTTTAAAGACATTGAAAGTTCAATTCTGAACTTCATATGGAAAAACAAAAAACCCAGAATAGCTAAAACAATCTTGTACAATAAAAGATGCTCCGGAGGAATCTCCATACCTGATCTCAAACTGTACTATAAAGCAATAGTACTTAAAACAGCATGGTACTGGCACAGCAACAGGCTGGTTGATCAGTGGAATCGAATCGAAGACCCAGATATGAATCCACACACATATGGTCACTTGATTTTTGACAAAGAAGCCAAATCCATTCAATGGAAAAAGGATAGCATCTTCAACAAATGGTGCTGGTCTAACTGGAGGTCTATGTGTAAAAAAATGAAACTGGACCCATATTTGTCACCTTGCACAAAACTCAAATCCAAGTGGATTAAAGACCTCAACATAAAACCAGAGACACTAAGCCACTTAGAAGAAAAAGTGGGAAAGAGCCTGGAACATATTGGCACAGGAGACAACTTCCTGAACAGAACACCAACGGCCCAGGCCTTAATGTCAACCATTAATAAATGGGACCTCATGAGGCTGAGAAGCTTCTGTAAGGCAGGAGACACTGTCAAGAGAACAAAGCGACAGCCTACAGACTGGGAAAAAATCTTCACCAACCCTACATCTGACAAAGGTCTAATATCCAAAATATATAAAGAACTCAAGAAATTAAACACCACCAAACCGAATAACCCAATTGAGAAATGGGGCTTGGAACTAAACAGAGAATTCTCAACAGAGGAGTATCAAATAGCTGAGAAACACTTAAAGAAATGCTCAACCTCCTTAGTCATCAGGGAAATGCAAATCAAAACAACTCTGAGATTCCATCTTACACCCATCAGAATGGCTAAGATCAAAAATTCAAGCGACACCACATGCTGGCGAGGATGTGGGGAGACAGGAACACTCCTTCATTGCTGGTGGGAATGCAAACTAGTACAGCCACTTTGGAAATCTATCTGGTGCTATCTCAGAAAAATGGGAATAGGGCTTCCTCAAGACCCAGTTATTCCACTCCTTGGAATATACCCAGAAGATGCTCCAGCACACAACAAGAAAATTTGCTCAACCATGTTCATAGCAGCCTTATTCATAATAGCCAGAACATGGAAACAGCCTAAGTGTCCCTCAGTAGAAGAGTGGATAAAGAAACTGTGGTACATATACACTATGGAATACTACTCAGCAATTAAAAACAAGGAATTCCCGAAATTTGTGGATAAATGGATTGAGCTAGAAATGATCATAATGAGTGAGTTAACCCAGAAGCAGAAAGAATCAAATGGTATATACTCACTTATATCTGCATACTAGCCCAAGGGGCATGTCCCACAAAAGCCTTCACTTACCAGGAAACTGGGACAGAGGGGAAGGCATCCTATTGGGACTCTAAATGAGAGACGCATGGGAGAACAGCAAAATAAAAGGATCCAGAGGGTCCTAGAAATCTACAAGTAGAACAATATGATAGGCAGATTTGGGCCCAGGGGTCCCGCCCAAACTAAGGCACCAGCCAAGGACAATACAGGAGGTAAACTTTAAGCCCCTTCCCAGATCTAGCCAATGGTCAGAATATTCTCCACAGTTGAGTGGAGAGTGTGATACGACTTTCTCACGTACTCTGGTGCCTCACATTTGACCATGTCCCCTGGAGGGGGAGACCTGGTGGCACTCAGAGGAAGGACAGCAAGTAGCCAAGAAGAGACTTGATACCCTATGAGAATATATAGGGGGACGTAATCCCCCTCAGGAACAGTCATAGGGGAGGGGAATAATGGGAAAATAGGGGGGGGTAGGAATGGGAGGATACAAGGGATGGGATAAACATTGAGATGTAACAAGAATAAATTAATAAAAAAAAAAAAAGAAATTAAGAAAAGCATATTCAATGTGTTATGTAAGGATGACTCTACTGCAGGGATAGTACCATTCAAAGACTCAGAGATAAAACGCAACTCTAATAGTTATTTGTTACACAGAAAAGTTATGTACGAATAGTTCCAGAATTGTGCGTTACATTTAGCTATTTATAAATGGCATTTTGCTGTTGTTAAATTCACTGCCTTTTTATTGTGATCAGTGCAATTGCCTTCCTCTGACATGTTCTACGTTACAGGAGAGGGTTGCACTCCTCCTATGTATGTACCATACAATCACTAAAGAAATTCAGCCAGTTTAATCTCTGTGTTTTATTTAAACTATGTAAAATAGACTGATTATAATAGAAGAAAGTACTTCATATTATGTAAAATGTAGGTATCATTTCTTTAAATATTTTATTTCATCATAGTAAACATATGTACTTCCAAAATGACTACATATATATTGAAATATCAGAGTTTAAACAACTCCTATAATTTTCTGAACATTTTTTGAAATGTGCATTATTTTTCCTTACAATACATCATATGTAAATCTTCTCAATAATATAAGATATGAAAAGATTAACATGCTTGAAAACTTTTGTCAGCAATCTACTCCTTATAAATAACGTGAATTTGCATATCCATAAATGCCACAAATTCAAATTATAATACAACTAATAAGATGCTGTTGAAGCATACACGGATTAGATTGGAAAATATATTAGCACAACAATACTCTCAAAGATATAAAAATGATGTCATCTTTTAGGAGGAAGGGTTTCCACAGACTTTTGGCTTACAGTTGAATTATTGCCTGTTGATAGAATCTGAGGAAAATGGAATTATTGCTAGTGTGTACACACTGCTATGTCTGCTAGCCTGCAATAGATATTTGGGAACACATGATCATAAAGACAACCCTACTTATGCATAGTGCATCACAAAACAGAATGAATAGTAGTGAACGAGAGAGAGGGAGAGGGAGGGAGAAGGGTGGTGGACAGGTGATGTGACGACACGGGATACAAGGGGTTAGTATATGTTGTGCATGTGTGGGAAATTGTCTAAGAACAAATTTTCATTGATTAAAACACAAGAGCCAATGGAAAAAACTGGCAGCAAATTTTAAGATGTTCAAGGCAGATGACATAGAACTGGCAATTTTGAGAGTATTTAAAGTAACACATTTACCACTTGGAATTGTTAAAGGAAAAATCTCCTCCAAAAGAAAAGCAAAGGTATGCACCTTTGGGATATAAAAGTAGAATCATTTACTTTCTTTTATTTCTGGATGCTAGAATAATATAGTAGAGTTTGATTTCTTAATCAACAAGTACTTAAATCTCACCTCCTCCAAGTTAGGTAACAGTACAAAATGCTGGATCATTTGGTTGTTGGTGAAGACTGTTCATACTTTCTGACAGTTTATGTTTTACACACAAGCATGGTATTCTCCCACAAAGGACCTTACATTAGCTCATCTAAATCTAATAATTTACTGTGCCTTCCATCTCTTGATATTTTAACAAATAAGAGCTAATGTTTCAAAAAATAAATTTTGCTGAGACAGAGTTTAGCACATATATAGTAACTGTGATCAGGCACGTACTAAAGTTAATAAAAAAGATAGGATTGAGTTAGGAAAATTCTTCATAAACAAGATTTAGGACCTTAGTTCAGGTCTCCAGCATCTACATGAAAGTGAGATGCAAGCCTGTGGTTATAATTTCAATGTTGGGGAAGCAAGCTTGGGAAGGCTCTGGAGATTGCAGATCAGCTGGTCGGGCCACCTTGCAGGCTCTTCATTAAGTGACCCAGTCTCAAAATACAAGGAGGATAATGTTACAGCAAGATTTATGATTCAAACCTCTATCTCCCACATGCATAGATACATAGGCACACATGTGCACATGTCTTACCACACTCCAATCCTCGCAAAAGAACAAGTGTGTAGATAAAGCACACACACGCACACACACACACACACACACACACACACACACGGATGTATGTACAGAAAGTAAATGTTAAGAGAATTTTTATGCATTAAGATTATACTGGTTGGGAATTTACATTTGCACAGAAGATGAATAAGCAATGTTGATTATGCCAAAAAGGTTAGGTAAGCAATATTTTATTCTGTTAAGAATTCTGTTTACAGCATTTAGATCACATATTGAAAAGATTTGTTTTCACTACACTGAACTTAACTCTAGGAATGTCCTAACATTTATTCAGAAAATGTATTGTAATTATAATTACTATAATTATATAAATACTCCTAATGTAAATTCAAATTAGATGCTGAACTTTTATTGACATATCCTCTATATGCTAATTATAACTTTAAAAAGTGGTCCTCCAATGCCTACATTTTTATATTGTTTCAATTTTCCTATTTATTAAATCATGTTCGCAACATTCTGGAATTCCAAATTCCTTAAGAACCATGTGATTGTTTAAAGTATTTTCCCCTGTAGTTATAAATTCTATTTTTACACTCTACCCTTAATACTACCTCTTTTCTTTCCTTTTTCCCTCACTAGAAAAACTTTAGTAAGACTCCACAAATTATATATATATTTCATGTGCCTGAATGGACACCTGTGCACTATTTGTGTGCAGTGACACTGGTCAGCAGAGGAGGTACTGGATCCTATGGAACAGGAGTTATAAATCATGTAAGCCGTCCTGTAGGCCCTGGAAATTGAACTCAAGCCTTCTGCAAAAACAGGTGCTCTTAATTGCTGAGTCACGTCTCCATCACCATGGTATTTTTTTTTTTAACTAAAATAAGTTTATTTACTGAAAAATGATGTCTTGGACATAATCTGTATATAGAAGAAAGCAATCAATGGCAAACTCAATGAGGTACCTTTTAAATCAGATGCTGGACAAAATAATCTAGTGTTGCCATCGTAATATTTAAACAGACACCTTCATTGAAGTATCCTATGTTGAAGTGAATTTGCTGCTTTTACTCGACCTTATGTATATTTCATTTTATATCAGAATTTCTATTTATCTCCCAAGGATAGATTCTGGAAGAATAATCAATGTATGACAGAGTTTCCAGATGATCAAAAAATTTAAGATATTTACTGAATTATTTCAGTAATTATAGGTTTTTCACTGTTATTTTTATTTTGACACATATACGTTAAACTTATTCTTTTATATTTTGGACAGAGTAAGTGTTTGGATACTTTTAGGTGAAAGTGACATTGCCTCATATATGTGAGTGCTATATTGGCTTGAGCTTATCTTTGTATACAGAAATCCAAATTGCTCCTCTACTCATGGATATGTATGGGTGCAAACACGCACACAGACACCAACTCCCATGTTGGCACAATATTTCAGTACATCCTCTCTCATCTTCCGAGTTGTACATCATTGTTAAAAACAACTCTCAATCCTTACCTCAGCACCCCACCACAATGCTGTAGGATATGATGCTCATTGACTCCCTTTGAGCAGTCTGACTCATTTCATTTCAATACAGACTATTGGACAGTCGAGTTTTTTTTATTCCCTGCAAAACTGTAGACTCATAAAAGATTTTTGTTCATTCCTTTAGATTTTACACTTTATTTTTGTACTTTATGTGTAAGAAGTAATCAAGGCATTAAAAATACCTGAGTACAGCCTAACTTCTTTTCTCATATTATTTTCTACCTCAAAAGAAAACTGCTTCTAGGTTGACTATCTGTTCCAGAGGTTGTTTGTTTCTGCTGCCCCTTGCCTCTTCTCTGATAAAGTTCTCTCAGCATGTGCAAGGCAGAACTTTCTTTCCCAGCTTCGTTAATTTTATTTTAAAACAAAGAAACTCACATGAAGCCTGTGTTAGTCCTTTATTCTTTTTTTCTGCATTTGTTTTATCATAATAAATTTTTATTCTGAAATATTTTAAGTATAACATATGCATTTAGAGTATAGCATATTAATTATGCTAGGTGGAAACCTAAATACATGGAACAAATAGAATTTCAAGCAAAATGACATTGAGTGACAATTAGTCAACTAGAAATGTGCAGTTGTGTGATAATTACGATGACATTTTTTACACAATTTTGTTGAGAATTTAGAGGAGTGGCTTCTCCATCATTTCTAGAAGACATGTATAAAAACTGGTATCCTAGCCCTCTTTCTCTTACAATCATTTTTCCTCCTCTTCAATTATTTAACCTTATCCTTAGGCATAGGTTTGAATTGTAGATGTATTAACTGGGACTGGGTGGCCACATTAACATATTGTCTGTGTTTTGACCAGCTGTATGTAGGTCTCACAAGTCAATTTAAGTTAAAAAGGTATTTTTCTATAAGAGTATTTAATTTTCTTAACAAAACTACTCTAGAAAAGCATCTAATTAATATTTTAAAGAAAATTGCATAGTAAATTATAATAACAGTATATTTTACAAGAAAAATGACTTTTCTAGTAAAATTGTATTTTCTTAAATATTTTTATTTTAGTAGTATTATTTATTTAGAAAATGAGATGATATAAATGAAACAGCACTGGTTGGTTAAGAAAAAAGCAACAAATGTAATACATTTAAATGAATGGGAATTACACTAAAAGGACACATAAATTTACAGAACGTGTCCAGCCATTTAAACCTACCTATTAACAAAATTATAATTAACACAATCTTTGCTTTGATCATTTTTTTACGGCTTGTTAAAAGCTCTGAAACAATTTAAAAACATTCTGAAATGTCTGTTCATAATAATACAGTCTTCTCAGCACCAGGCTTTGCCTCTGAAATTTCCAGGCTGTCTTCATGTGGGCACACACCCCTGATGTGTGAAAGAACATCGGTTACAGCCTCAGTGACCTCATCTGTCAAACTGATATCTCAGTTACACAAAAACCTCCATCTACATCAGAAATCCATTACCCAGTGATCCTAAATAACAGAGCTAACATAATGGATGGCTCAGCCTCCACTGCTGGGGAAAGTTCTTGAAAAGGCTGAGTAAGCATTGCAAACTAAATGGAACCAAAAGGAAGGATAAACTCCACCACTTAGAAGAAACAGCCAGAGATTATCTGAACAAAATAAAAATAGGTGAAAATAAATTCAGATATCTGAATGTTGAGAGCAAAGTAATTAAATCACTATTTTAACAAGAACAGTAATGGAAGCTCGCACTATTATAGTTTCATACAAGAGTTTTTCTTAGATTTTTTCTTAAAGTATGGGTTTACTTCATATGTGTTACACTGTGCCTCTCTAAGCTCGATTCTTCGACCTTTTCTATTATGCATGGAGGGTATAAGACCTAATTTTTGTGTCAGTTAATCTGTTTCATACAGCTAGCAAGCACAGCTAGGATTTGTTCTTCGTTATTCAGGCACCAGGTATTCTGACATCACTCTCCTAAAGTTACCTATTAGTAAAAATCATTTAGTAAAATTTTTATAGGATCCATCTCTTCTAAACCAGAATGAACTCATAGGAAAGTCCCCATTCCTATCAATCCTCATAAAAATAAGTAGTAATATTCAGGGACGTTTTCAGAAAAATGTAGTGCATCATAATTTCTTTACATTTAGCATTTAAAATTTTAATCTTGAATATAGATTTTGAGGGAAGGACATGTCATCATGTGTTCAGGACATAGGAGTATACCTGGGAAAACTCAGAGAAAAACTTTCCTGTCAGCCTTTTACAGGGAATGATACATTTTAAGACAAGTAGTCTATGTTAAAATAGGTTTATTTGTTTCATTAAGATTACATGTCACAGTAATATTAATATTTCCATTGCATATGGGTTTACAGATACTAGTCATTTCAGAACCTGTTTTCTACACAAGTGCCTACAGATTAGAATGTTTACATCATAGTGTAATTTCAAATTCCAAATATTCTAAATATATTCTACATTTAATATACAAATAATATTTGATGAATAGTACATTCCATCCTTAAAAATAAGTAGCTTATTAAATTTGTTAAATATGGCACTGCATGTGTCTGTGTGTGTGTGTGTGTGTGTATGTTTAGTGTGAGACTGTAGTCAGATATGTAAGTGTACATGCACATGTATGTGTGTTTAGAGTGAGATTGTAGTCATGTGCGTAAGTGTGCATGTATGTGCATGTGTGTGTGTGTGTGTGTGTACACATGTATATGGCAGAGACAACACTGAAAGGAGTTCTTCAGCCTCCATTAACACTGTTGCTCTTTAAGAGTTTCCTTCCCAGTGTTCATTCCATTCTTCCTCCTCCTTCCAAACACCCTTGTTCTTCTATAATCTCTTTTTCTCCTGTTTCTTTTTCTTACTACTCCTTTTTTGTTATTTCTCTCATATTCTATGGAGACATGTTCTCCCAGTATTCTATAAATTAACCTGTCTCTGCCTCTACATCTATTACTGCCATGGTCTGTGGTATCTTGAGCAATAAAGCCTGACTGTGTATTCATAGTGTCTAGCCAAGGATAATGCCCAAACTCTGTTTCACTTGGAGCCTTTACAGTCTTCTTTGACCAATTAGATACTCATGTGACATTATTACATATCTTGCACTGCAATTTTCACTTAATATTGTGTGTCTTCTGGGAGTGACATTGTCTGTGCAGACAAAGTTATCCTATTTATCATGTATTTTAATTTATTTTTTAAAATTAACTTACTTATTAGGGGATATTCATGACTTTCTTCATAGATTATAGTTTACATTACCTTCCCAGTTTCCACACCCTCTCTGCTGAGGCCCATGTCCATTTGATCATTTAATTCTAAAAATTGCCCCTCTGAATTCACAGCTCTCTTATTTTTAATATGTGCTCTGCTTATCCTTTCATTTATGTATATTTAAGTCGAGTTTTAGATAGTAAAAATTCATATCAATTTTATACCCATTTCATTTGAATTTACCTCCCTTTGATGTCTTGATTTCTTATATATTCTCATATCCCTCCCTGTTTAAGCATTTAGGCTTTTTGTTACTCTACTACTCCATTAACATACTCCTCCCAACTTAAGAATTTTCTGGTTTCCATTTTGCCACATTTCCTAAGTGCCACCATGCATACTGAGAATGAGCACAGGGTTCTGATTATCTCGGATTGACTTCCTCCACTCAACATAATAGTTCTAGTACTGTTCACTTGGTCACAAGTGTTACAGTTTAAATTTTATATATAATATCCTATTGTACAGCAATACGCCTTACATATTCATTACTCATTCGATTATCTTTTGAGTGACATCTGGCTTGATTCTGCTTCCTAGTTGTTGGGTACAGAGCAGTGCCAAAAATGAACTTGTGGGTTTTTTCTGCACTTGTATGGTAACTTTGTTTAGTTTCTCATTGTTTGTTTTTAAATTTATCCACTAATTTATTCCCAAAGCAGCTATTCTGACAGGTTTGGTTTGCAATCTAAAAGTAACTTCCATTTCCGTGGTATCTAAATGTATTATGCATCTTTTTTTAGGATGGCCAGAAGAATATTGGTGGCACCATACCTAAAAAAGAAGGACTGGACTGTAACACAGAGACAAACAAACACACCATAGAATAAGGTGTTGGGGGATGGTCTGATGTATTTTGATGTTAATAACTGCTTTCTGTCTGTGACCCACCTTTTGCTTAATAAAAAGCCATCCCACCTGGGCAGGGCAGAGGAGATAGGTGGGGCTCGAAGAGAGAGGAATCCTGGGAAGAAGAAGGACCGCCACCAGGAGAAGGAGACCTGAAGGGAAGAAAGGAAGGCCGCCATAGGTTAGATGGAGTAGAAGCATGTAGCTGGCGTGGAAGGAGAATCCAGCCCAGATGAAGAACATGAGCAAGTATACGGGATTACAGATGGAAGGTAATTTGAAAGAGTTATTAGATGCAGATGGCATGGGATTGAGGTAGGGATCCCATGTCTGCCCCACTATGGGAGGTAGTTTAGGGGATTGATATCTGCCCTGCCCCAGGTTAACTAAGGCTATTTTACAATATAGCACGTGTCGGTGTCTTGATTGATCGCTAGCCAGGCCTACAGATAAAACAGGTAATTTTAAAAAACATAAATAAGGTAGTAAGTAGTGTTCCTTCAGCATCCTTGACTTCAGATTTATAATGAGATCATTCTCATTGATATCCCTCAATGATAACTAATGATGGCAGATTGCAAATTAAACCAAACTTTTCCTCCTCAAAGTTAGGTTTTTTTGTTGTTGTTGTTTTTGTTTTTGTTTTTGTTTTTTTTTTTAATCACAGCCACAAAACAGAACATCCCCGAGACAAATTTGTAGTGAATATATGTGCATGCATAGCCTATTCACTGAGGACTACAGAGGCAAGATTTAAAAAAAAAAGTCTCTCTGGTTGGTGCAACAGTTTGTGCAGGACCCTTGCATCCAAATCTGCTGATGTGATGATCTCTGTGGGGCTACTGAACTCTCTAGGTCCTTCTATCCCTGGATTCTTCCATACCACTCTCAGTGCTCTGCCCAGAGTCCAGCAGCAAGTCCCAGCATCTGTCCTGGTCCCCTACTTGGTGGACTCTCTCAGAAGACGTTTATGTTGGGCTAATATCCACTTATGGACAGAACCCATGATCAGAAACAGCCAATGGACAGCTCATTCTCCACAGTTATGGAGGGAACAGGGCCTGTCTCCCACATGAAATCTGATGGCCCCAATTTGAACACATATCCAGATGAGACTATGTAGGCTCTGGTCATATGGTAGAAAAGGACGTCCTCTTTTATCAGAGGTCTGGGTGAGGTGAATAGGGCAAAAGAGGAAGAGAAGGTGGGGATCTGAAGATACAAGCAGGGCAATAATAATCAGGATGTACCCTGAATAAATTATAATAAATTAAAACTTACAAAAAAGAAAGAAAGAATGAAAGACGTCTCTCTTGATTATCAGGAAGGTTTTGTGTAGACAACCACAGCTGCTGTGAGTTTATTGTGCAGTAACTATGCTATATGCAAAAGACAAACCTGTCACAGCTATGCTCTTGTTTATAGTTAGACTGAATTTATTTTATTTTTCATGAGAAACATAGTTAAAATTCCTTACAGGAATTTTGTATTTATTTACCCATTCAATTTAAGACTTCTTTCCTCTACCACACTAAATAAGGCAAAAGAGTAGGTCATGACTGAAATAGACAATATTATTGCTACTCAACTCCTACATTGTATAATATAGAATAAAGTTTTCTAAATAAGAAATGGCTAGAAGTATAGAAATATATATATGTCATGAAGAAAATAATCATTATAAATTAAAAACATTGTAAATGTTTTAAGGATTACAATAGCCTACCTGTGTGATACCAAAATATTTGTAGTTACATAAAAAGAATAAAATGCTTCTTGTGATTATTTAAAAAGCAGAAACACTATAACATGGTAAAATATAATCTTTCAATCATTTGACAAACAGTGCACTTGTAAAAGACAGGTAATTAACAAGTAAATGTATTATGTAAATTGCTCTTTGGATCATGATGAAGGAGGAAGGAAAACCCAACAATGATAGGGAAAGGATTATGGAACAATATATATATATGGTATTTTAAAATCACCTTGACATATAGAACTCAAAAATTAACTTTCACAATAAAATGACCACTTCTTACAAGTACTAAGATAGAGGTCAAGGTTCTAGGTTGTAGGATATGCCATACTGCAGTTAAACATACTGTGGTGTTTTGTAGGCGAGGTCCGTTTAATCCCAAAATCAATAGAAGGGATGAAAATACAGACATGACCTTCCAACCACAGGGATCCCCCTAGTCAGGCTAGCAGCTGAGCACAAGGAGTGAGTATTAGGGAAAGGTACTGAATTAACCTCATAATGTAAGATTTATCTTAATAATTATAAAGCAATTCAGAAAATAAGACAGGTTAAGTCTCAAAACCAAAAATTCACCTCTTATGGATAATGAGAAAATAGTAATCCTGTTCGATTTTTCAAAAATTATTATTTAGATGAGTTGTCTTGTATGTTATTCAGTCCTGTCTTCTTGTGTACTGTTTAATTTTTAATAACATTTAACAATCATACAAAGTTATGTGAGCAATATGATATTTTAACACAATATTACTGATATAACCAGGGTAAATGACATTACCATTTTAATATCTTCATGTTTGGAGCCTTTTACTGTTTGCATTTTATGTATCAATAAAATATGCTATTGTGAATTCTGTCTCCTCTCTATATTTTGGTAGAAAGTGAAAGTATTATTTTAACAAACTACTTTGGGGTACATGTTATTCATACTTCCAATATTATTCATCATTAAAATAAGGATCTACTGGTAACTGCAATATGTAATCTCCTTGTCCTATTTTTTTTTTCCTGATCAATTTGACAGAGGCTAGATTTAAATGGGAAGAAGAATCTGTAAATGCCTGTAGCAAGTCTGCAAAAGCATTGTCCTGATGGATGATTGATCTTAGATGACCCAGCTCACTCAGGTAGCACTGGGGATTACAAAAAAAAAAAAAAAAAAAAAAAAAAACATGAGCAAGCCAGAGGAACAAACCAGTAAGCACTCTTTCTCTGTGAATTCTGCTTTACTTCCGGACTGGAGTTCTTTCTGCCTTGGAATACTTCCAGGGCCTGTGACTTGGGCTATGTTAACAAGATTAACCCTTTTCCTCTTAAATTGCTTTTGGGTCAGTAGTATTTTATCACAACAATAGAAGCTCTAAGATGCCAAAAGAGAATGTAATGTTTAAATGCACATAGATAATTTTATTAGAAGGTAACAACACATAAAAATCAAACTACTTTTTTTATTATGGTACATAAGCAGATGGCCTTACTGGCTATTCCCTGATTATTAGATTTCCTTTGAATAATTTAAATATTTAAATTTGTATGTAAACAAAATATAGTAAGACTATAAACGGTAAAATTAAAACCACATCACAACCTAGACAAGAGACGTATTAGAATGCGGATTTAGATTGTCAAGTATTTGAGTAGTAACAGTTTTTTTTACAAGTCATTAGACAATAAAAGAATTGTGAGAAAAATTCTAAATAAATCCATCAAAATAACATCTCACATTGGAAAAATCAACTTTATATCAAAAATAACTTCAGCTACAATTCACACACACACACACACACACACACACACACACACCCCGACACACACACACCGACACACAGACACCTATGCACACATCAGTAATTAAAAATAACAGTATGATAATTTTTGGTAACAACGAGTAAAAGACTACAAAATGTATTTTATGCTAAATGGGTAATTTCCTGAGCGTTGTTTCTATTTAAACTAAATAACATTAAATTTGTTATATAGATGCAGGTAGAGGTCTTAGTGAGTGAGTCTTTACTGTGAACATGGGGACCTGAGTTTGTATCACTGAAAACAGGAACTGCAGCAGGCATCTTGTGGTGTAGAAGGGGGACATAGAAGAAACCCTGGAAAAAGCTATCCTGACATATGCAGAGGCCCTGCCTCAAACAAGACAGAAAGAGTTCCTCAGGCTCCATTAACGTTGTGTTTGTCAGGTGAGCTGTGTATAATGTTATATCATGTGAATTTCATAAAAAGTATATACATTCCATCTGATGAAAAAAACATGGAGTAATTACCAAACATTTTTATTTTATGAATTTATGAGTTCAAAAAAATCAAAAGAATAAGACCATGTATTCAGTGAATTCAAGAAATAATTATCATCTGTTGGTCATTACATAAGAATCTATCATGCTGAAGAAATATTTTGAAAACAAAATCACCCTAATATTTTCCATAGTTGTTTATTTTCTTGTCATAAAGTCCTAAAGAAAGTGTTAAGACGGAATTATTGACTGAGGTTGTACATTAAATCTTTCTTAAACTAATGATATGTCAAAATATATGCAGGTACGTATGTACAAACACATTTTAAAATGAAAGGTAGCTATTTGGGAACAGATCACCCATGAAAATGTATTATATATTTTAAGGTAAATTTTGAAATTTAGTTATGGACCAACAGATGCTTTTGCTCATAAACAGAATTTTATACTAACATCATTTAAGTATAAATATTGTATAAACTACTTTTTAAAACACACTCATAATATTTTAAAGTGTGTAGAAAACTAAACAGTAGACTGCATTAAGTAGTGATTTGACTTGCCTAATCTAATTGGCATCTTGTTTTGTTAATAGAATGCTTTCTAGGCTAGGATGTCAGGCAACATGCTTGCTTTTTCTGTGTTGCGCATGATAAAAATGTTAAAATCTGACATTTAATGGGAGTGTAGCTTTAGACCAACATCTGCAATCATCAGGTGGAATGAAAGAAGCCACAATTTGGAGGACTGAAATTGGAAAGTTAATGGGAATTTTGAACTTTAAGTGTTTCTGTATCACTAGTCAGTACATCCTGCAGCCTTTTCTTCAGCTGCTTCTACCACATCTGGCAGCAGGTAAGAAGGAATGTGGTAAACAGTGAAGTAAAATACTTCAGATTTTAGACATTAAAAAATCAAACTAATTTTATATGTCATCAATTCATCGAAATACTTTGCTCATAATCTTGTAAATATTTCTGCTTATTTATAAAATACAACAAGAATTGTTTTTTTAGTTTATGTATATTTTTCTTTTTTTAATTTATTCATATTACATCTCATCCCTTGTATCTTCCCATTCCTCCCTCCCTCCCATTTTCCCCTAACTCCCTTCCCTATTACTGTGACTGAGGGGGAATTCCTCCCTCTTTATATGCTCATAGGGTATCAAGTCTCTTCTTGGTAGCCTGCTATCCTTCCTCTGAGTGCCACCAGGTCTCCCCATCCAGGTGTCGTGGTCAAATACGAGGTACGTATGGCACTAGCCAAGGACAATACAGGCCGTAAACTTCAAACCCCTTCCCAGATCTAGCCAATGAATACTTTATGTATTTTTTTGTCTTAGCTGTTCTCTTTTTTATTCATTCTTTGAGAGTTTTACACAACATATTCAGAACTTATTAACTACCTCAGCAAGTCTTCCCATATCCAACTCACTTCAGTACGCACTCAGCTTTGTGTCCTCATTATTTTTTTTCCCCTTAAACACACTGTGTCGCTCATATGTTCTTGTGTAATGGTCATCTCACTAGAAGCTTCCTTGTGACATTTTTACTAGAGGCTAAAGAATTAAACATCAGTGACGTCCCATGTATCAGCAGCTATGAACTTCTTATAGCTTCAATATTCCCTTATCCAGGGATGGGACTTTATCTCAACTTGCCTCTGTGTGCTATGCCTTTGAATTGAGCTTGAAATTTATGTGTCTGCTGCCATGTTGTTTATGGAAAATAGCACTTCTTTATCATTATCCAGTGCCTTTGGCCGCCTCACAGGATGCCATATTTGTATCACTCTCTTTAGGTAACATATCTTGCCTGTTGAATTTAGGGCATATAATAATATATATATATATATATAGATATATATATATATAGATAGATAGATATAAAATAAAACTACGTTTCTTCATTTGTACTAACAACTTGTAAAGACATTGTATTTCCAACAAATGCAAATGCTTTGTGACGGGTTTTATGCATTACATATAAACTTGTAAGAGAAGTTCAATAAAAGTTCAAGTTGCTTTTGTTTCTTAAACAGCCAAGGGCTGTAATATGAATATTGGGTGCAGCTACACACTAGGAGCACATTAGTAACACTGAAATCTCCTTAATACAGTGATGGCTAAATTCTTGGAATGAAACAGTGTTTAGTCAAATATCACGTGTTTTATTTTCATTACATTTTCTTGATTTGCATTTATGACCATGCAGTCGGTCTAGTTCAAAGTATTTTTCTTTTAAAATAGAAAAGAAAACTTGGATTTTACTTGACAGACTTAAAAAGATTTCTAAGCTTCTTTAGCTGTGCCATCTGTTGCAACAGATCAAAGTTTTACTGGCCATATTGCTTTCCTTGACATTTTTAAGGACATTTCTTTCTAAAAAAGCAATGATCTTTGCAGAACATAGACATGTCATAAGAGTAGAGAGACAGGGGCATTTTATATTCTGTATTCTATAACTAAATTTACACTTTGTTTTGTAGAAAGGAATGTACACATACACAGTGTTAATAACCTAAAGCATATATTTTATCAATGGTTTGTCTGTCACAATTTAACATATTAACCACATAATCCAAATGTTGACTAGGAAGTAATGTGAGCCTCATTAACCTTGGTTTATGGGCAACCCCTGAACTACAGAGAGATGACAGTAAGCCCAAGATTACTATTACCAAAATTATAAGAATCAAAATTGTCAACTTGAGCAGAAAAGTAAGATTAAATTTTGGAAGTAAGTGACTGAATTTATTTCATCTCCTTTTATAATCTTTTAATTATACATGAGATCTAAGACAGATTTTAGTAGAAGGACCCATTGTTGTCTCATACTTTCAGTTCACTGGGTAACAAACTTTTAAGATTCATTTATATGGGCTGGAGAGGCAGCTCAGAGGTTAAGAGCACTGTCTGCTCTTCCAAAGGTCCTGAGTTCAATTCCCAGGAACGACATGGTGGCTCATAACCATTTATAATGATCAGGTGCCCTCTTCTGTCATGCAGGCACAAATGCAGGCAGAATACTCTATAAATAATAAATAAATAAATCTTTCTTAAAAATTTATTTACATACACTGGGTTAATTACACACACACACACACACACACACACACACACACATATGAATAATATATCATAAAATATACCCCATGATAGAAATTGAGGGTACCTCTTTATCAACAGCCATCAACTTATGGGAACTGGTTAGTGATAACAGTGATCATGTGAGGTTGCCATTTGCCTCACAGATCTTGTTCTGAGACAAAGAGGAGCTATACTATAGATGGACTAAAATTGCCAACTCCATTTAATACTCATTAACCCAGGACTCACCTTTGTTCCTTCATATAAAATCTCTGCACGTGTGTCCTGTCAACCTCTCAAATGTGGGTCTGATGGCACTGGACTTTATCTACTACTCTTTGACTGGAAAACTGATATGCACCAGAAAATTGAAACATTTTCTCTTCTAAAACCCTAGCAATATTTAACTATTTGATTATGCATTTAGTACATAGCACACAAACTCATGTAATTCTTTGAATTTTATCAAATGAGTATCTTCATGAAACTCATATACAATCAAAATATATAGCTGCATATCCTAATTTCCAAATTTAATTTTCCATTTCCTCTATACATATAACAACCTTTATGCTTTGGTAATTTTACTTTAAACACAAAGTATAATAATTCTTAAAAGGAAATAGGTCTGGAGAGATGGTTCGGTGATTAAGAACATTTGCTGCAGTTTCGGATCCCCAGGTTTGATTTCCAGTATCCACATCGTGACTATGAATATTGTGTAACAACCACTTCCAGACCATATGATGCTCTCTAATTTTTCCACCAGATACTAGGAAAATACGTCGTACACATACATATATGGTGATTAATCTCTCAGGCATACAAACTAAACTAAATTATAGAAACGTTACTGTATTTAATCCACTTATTCTTTTGTTGTTTTACTTCTTTCTTAAATGCTAAATACAGCTTATAAAAATTCTTTTCTTACTACAGCGATTCATATTCCTTTAATTTAAAAGCTGATCACTAATAACAATGATAATCTTTTCCCTAGTCTGAGAATGATTTGATTTCTTAGTTAAGAATTATATTTTGATATGTGTTACATTTTAGATTGACAGTTTACTGTCAGAACATAAAAGGTTGTTTTTTATTTTATTTTAATTTTTTATTATTTAATTAATTTATTCAGAATACAACTAAATTGTTATCCCATCACTTGTATCTTCCCATTCCTCCCTCCCTTCTGCTTTCACCCTAATCCCCTCCTCTAGGTCGAAGACCGAGGGCGACCTCCTCCCGCACTATATGGCTGTAGGCTATCAAGTCTCATCTTGGTAGCCTGCTTATTTTTTCTCTGAGTGCCATCAGGCCTCCCCACCAATGGAAGGTAGTCAAACATGGGACATCAGAGTTCATGTCAGAGTCAGTTCCCATTCTCCACATAACTGCTGAGAATGTCCTGTCCATAGGGTAGATCAGAGTAGTGATTCAATGTTTACTACTTGTTGTCTTTGGTTAGTGCAGTATGTTTGAGCAGACCCCCCAGATCCACCCATCACAATGTTCTTCTTGTAGGTTTTTAGGACCCCTGGGGTCCTTCTATTTCCCCATCTCCTATATTTCTCTTACCTAGAGTCCCAGTAGGATGTCCTCAAATCTCTCCCAATCTCCTGGTAAGTGAAGACTTTTGCAGGATGTGCCTTTTAGGCTAGTGCCTAATTTTGGTGAGTATATACCATGTGAGTCTCTCTGCTTCTGGGATAACTCACTCAATATGATCATTTCTAGTTCCATCCATTTGTAATACTTATTTTTGTTGTATTTTTTCATGGTAAATATAAAATGTATTTTTATTTAAATTATGGTTCCCTTAAGGAAATAAGTTACTATTCAAGCAGATTTAAAGAGCTTATTGTCTATAAATTATCAATGTAATATTTTGGCATGTAGTAAATATTTGGAGGTGAGGGAACCTTAATGAGATTTTCAAAACTGTGGCTAATGTTTGGGGGGAAAAAACTAAAGGAAAAAAAAAACTAACGCAGGATGAGTCTATTTTCTCTTACAGATCACAGGTACATGTAGGCTTCATCTCTTCTTGATGGTGGTGAAATTAAAAGTTATATAAGAATACACAACAGTAGAAAAGCTCAGCTCATGCCCTGAGGAAAAGCAAGAATAATTTATGATTTCTTAAGCTCACAACTATTGCCAAATTGTTCCTATATCCTAAAATGACACAGAATTGTTAATCCATCAGGGGATTTTTTTTTACATCAAAATGTTTAAAGGCTAGTAGCTAAAGATGTAGATAGATTAAATCCAGAGATTTGATATACAAACTGAGGACTGAACCAGAAACATAGGCTTTTTGATACATAGTTCATATAAAATCCACTAATTCTCAATTTCTATTCTCTGAAAGTCCATGTCCATCTTAATAACATAAATTGTGATTATTCGATATCCACCTATGACCAAATGCTCTAGAGTTAAAAGATTAGATTGTTGAAAAATTAAGATCAAAATAGCTAATAAGCCAATCATATCTTGATTATAGAAAATTTGTCCAAAAGTTACAATATAACAAAATCCATAACTGGTTAATGTCAGAGAGTGATTATGGAGTGTCGAAACCATGCGATACATACGCAGTGCAACTTCAGCAACTAAATGTGAGGGAAAACCATGAAAGTAAAGTAAAGTCATTATAATGGTGAGAGAACCAGCTTGCCTACTGCTAGATTGTATCTTTTAGACATTACAAGGGAGCCAGATTCATGAAATCTCAAGTGTCATAACCAAAACAAAGCCTTCTTAATGGCAATACCTGTTGATATGCCAACATAGATAGGGAATATTTCACAAGATTTTAGCCCTAGATGAAGAGCAACAGGCAATGGATGACTGCTGAGAGAAGAGAGATCAGCTTTGTCCAGGGAGAAGAACAGGTTATCTAACAGAAATCAGACAAGCACAAACACATGTACATAAATATACCCGAATAAAGCACATTCGTTATCTGTTGCCCTTTCTTAGCTTATTGTATGAATTACTGGCTGGCATTTTAGCATATAAAGTGATTTTTGGTTATATTCTCTGTATGTTCATAATATATTAGACAGCAAGGCACGATGACCCAAGCCTGTAACCGCAGCACTTGGGGAGGCAGAAGCAGGAGGATCTGTGTTAGTTCTAGGCCAGTCTGATCTGCAAAGCAAGTCCAGGAAATATATGAACCTCATTAAACTCTGTATACAATGAAGTGGTTGCTTGTATTGTGTAGTGTCTACAAAGTGCAAACACTCTGCTTCCAATTTCACATTCTAATTTCTTGTGATGCTACCCAAGTCTGATTTGTTTTGACATTACTAAGAGATGCAAACTCTCTGACCCACTAGCTATTACAAGCCTTCTGTGCCATGTTTGGCAATGATCCTTGGGTCTCACACTCTATCTGAGATGAACCTCAAGCTCATGCCAACTCCCTTTTCTCAGACTACCGAACCCTGGCATTACAGGAACAGACCACTCATCTTCCTATCTTCTTTTAGACTCCCAATAATATTTGTCCCAGATTTTATTTTCATTATTAAGTCTCCATTTTGGGTTTCAAGGTTTTATGTTTGTTTGTATTGATTGATTAATGGATGGATGAGTTTTTACCTTAAGAATTATTTAGTTCTGGTCAGGTGGAGCACACTACTCATAGTTTGCTCATACCTCCCAGTGCCTTACCAAAGAAGTTCAGAGATCTGCATGGTTTTCACTCCGGAGCACTTCTGAGTTTATCCAATATTACAAAAATAGCGTACTTGTTCTTTATATTTATTTTTCTAGGATACATACTTATAAATTCAATGCATATGAATAATAATATCTAACCACAGTTATAAAAATAAATGTACTTTACTCTCATATTTTATTTATTTGCTTGCTCTCTATATAACTCTAAGTTAAAAAATATCATATTTGGAAACCACTGCAAATTGGTTCAGCTAAGATGCATTTCAGTATATTTCAATCACATTTAAGTGTTCCTATTATTATCATCAATCTTGAAAAGATACGTATGCTGAAACGAGATTAATTTTAAGAAAATATACAGTTGAATATTTTCCAATTTAGTATAAGTTATCATCCAGCCAAGAGTTTCTACAACTTATAATAGATATATCTAAAAATTTAATTGGTTTAAGAAAAAAACATCATAATTATGTAATTTTATGAAGTAAATTTTTCTATCACCATCATTAAGAGAATGATCCAATATCAAAATTGTATATCTGTTAAGAGATGCCCTCTTGAATATGTGAATTAAAAGAAATTACATAAAAATAATCACCGTTCTTTTTAATGACATTTCTCTTTCCAGTACACTAAAGGATGCCATGCTCTTCTTGTAGCTGGCTCCTCAGCTATAAATATGCTTTAGCTTTGTAATAATGAAGATGATGTTTTTATAAAACTTAGAGAATAAAAGACATTCATATAATTTCTAGTCCAGCAGGCACACATATAGGACACACCCCAAACTTCAATGCATGAGGCTGCAACACTAATGTGAGGGAGGATTATGATACTATATTATACATATTAAATTATATATATATACAAATATACATATATACATAAACACCTATATACTTTTATGTCTCTCTCTATATATATATTCTCTGTTATGTGGTTATTTGAAAAAATTCAAAATTGATTTATTAATACAAGTTATGCTGCATATCATTATTTTGTAGTGGTACATGTATATTATTTAAAATACAAAATTTCTTTTTTAAGATATAACAGTGTCCCAATATTCTATTCCAGTTTCAGGGATATTTCTTCTTTTCATCTTTATTTCCCTTTTTTCTTACTTATGCAAGATTGGGGAAAAATGAAGGATATGACATATACATATGCATTTCTGTGGAGAAGGATGAGGGTATGAAGAAGTGTGGGGTAACAGGGAAAAGAGAATGCAGAATGAAAGAATGGGGAGAAGAAAAGAAGAAATGAAAGAGAAGAAACCAAAGCAGAGAGAGGCATCAGCGATGCTGATGTTGCTTACATGTGCGCTAAGATGGCAAACACCAACATGTTGTCCTGTGAGTTACCTAGAATAGCTTTAAAAGGATGGTAGAAAATAATAACTATGTGAAGTTTCACGATGCTATATTTTCAATAACATATTTTAGGTGCTTCAGATGGGTAAATTTGTTATTCGGAATATCTCTATGCAATAAATTCAACATTTTCTGAGATAATGTATACATTCTAAAACATAAATTAGATTCTACTTAATACAGGGTGAAAATAAAATTCTACCAAGAAGAGACTTGACACCCTATGAGCATATACAGGGGAAGGAGGTCCCGCTCAGTCAGTCATACAGGAGGGAAGTAGGGGAAATGCGTGAGGGAGAGAGAAATGGGAGGATACAAGGGATGGGATAACAATTGAGATGTGATATGAATATATAAATATATATATGTATAAATTCTCTCTTGTTTGAACATCAGAATTACTTAATTTAATTTCAATAATTATTATAGTTTTGAGTAAAAACTGTTCTAAAATCAGTAAATCAGTGACTGTCTTTCTAGAGAAATGATATTAGCTTTAAGTCATATATCGTATTTAAACTGCATGCTGAGTAATTGCACTATAAATTTGATATATGCAGACAGTAATTTGTGATGATTTAAGCCTCAAAGTTCTATTTTTCTCAGACACATAGGGCTTGTTTTACTATAATTATTCGGGTCATTGACTTAATTCTCCATTTAACATTGCTGGTGGAAAGAACTTCCATTTTCTAAAATATTGTCCTTTAATGAAGTTGTATCTAGTAGTGAGTTTAACCTTTCAGTTCATCATGCTGTGGCACCATCTGTAAATATCTGCCTTCATGGAGACATTTGGCATGGCTTTGGAAGACAATGAACTGATCTCTCCCACAGATTCAATTTTTTTTTATTTTATTATACCATCATTCCTATTGAAATTAAAATCTCTCTTCATAATTTTTCTGTCTATTTCTATCTCTTTCTATAGGGAGACTATATTTGGTTGTATTTATGCATTGTCTAAAAATGAAAAAAACTATGTCGTATAAGAAAGGAGAAATTAGAAAGAAACATCCAGCAGGAATATCGGATAGCGCCATGTACAGGGGATTCGTCCAGGATATCCGAGGAGGAGAGACACGTAGTACCTGAGCAAAGGTAACCAGTCATGTGGCAGAACGTAGATTCGTATAAATGGGTTATTTTAAGTTATGAGCTAGTCAGAGAACAGCTTAGCTATATAGCCTAGGTATTTATAAATATATTTTAAGCCCCATGAGTCATTATTCTGAACACTTAGGGCAGGGATGAAAAACATGTGCTCTACTACATCTGCCCCTCTCTGTCTTTTTCTTTCATTTCAAAGTGTTTAGATTTTAGTTCACGTATACGTTATCATCTCCTTTCTAATTGTCATGAAATTTTATTATTGTATATTGTTATTTATTTTACTTCCAAATACTTTCAGTGAAATAGAATTACATCACTTTCTCTTCCTTTTATTCACTGCCGCTTCTCCTAGTTATGTTCTCTAGAACCCCTTCTAAGACACCACGCTCTAAGACGATAGCCTCTTTTTTCATTTTTAGTATATGCACACATCATCATACATCCACGTATATCTACCTGTTTATGTCTCTCTATATAATATATATATAGTATAAATAAATATATAAATAATATATATAATACATCCTGATGAATCTATTTTTCTTGTATGTGTGTATATGGTTTCATGGCTGACCACTCTATATCTGACAACCCATAATGAATCTTATCCCTGGAACAGACAAATTCTACTTCTCCTACCAGTTACTACTTGCCAGCAGTGGGACTCCATGTAACTATGCCTCATCCACATTGGGAGAACCATTGGTGTTGGCTTTTTATGCAGCCATATCTGTGACAGACTGTATTTCCTTGTTCTCTTTTCCTCCTCTTCCACAGTGTAACCTGAGCCATTGGTGCAGGAGCTACAATACAGATGTATCCATTTGTGCTGTGGTCCCAATCTTCTGTTGATGTTTTCATTGTATTCATTTTTGGTTTTATGTAATGTTTTTCATCTTCTGTAAGATGAAGTTTCTTTGATGAAGGGTGGTAGATACACTTATCTGTGGTTATAAAAATAAGATTTAGAATGAAGTAAAAACTTACGTTACTATAGCAAAGTTGTGATAGCAGATTATTTAGGTTTCACAATTGGTCCAATTGTATTGCTTATATAGTGTTCCTTTTGGAGAGTATAGTCTCAGTAACGTTTTTGTTGATGTTGTTGTTGTTTTGTTGATTTTTCTTTTTGTTTTTAAGTAAATCTTTAAAACCACATGGATCATGCATGCACAAACCATTAAAATTTTATAAAATTTTATAAAATTTTCATGATCTAATCTATTTGGATATTCCATGGTTAGACTATAGGCCTCTTCTTCTTCTTATCACTAATATCCAAGGTCCCATAAACTAGCATCCCTCAGAGTGCTGGAACATTCCCTCTAAACCTTATAATTTTCAGTTGCAGGAAAAACTCCATTCGCAAAATTAATTTAATCATTAATTGTCCCCCTCCTTCCTTTTCAGAATATAATTATTTTAATTGGTACACAACTTCCTCAAAAAAAACAAGAGTTAATATTTTAATTTTAGTATACTTTACCATATAATTACATCAGGTTAATATATCAATCTCTACATATACCATTTCTCTATAGTGAATACATCCTAAATCTTTTCTTTATTGACTGGGGAACCACCTGTTGTTCCACATAGCTCATTCTAACCACTTTATCAAGCACGTGTTTAATCATCGAGTTATAATTTTTTTCTCATTTTCCTTATAATTGGCAATTATTCCTTTACTGAGTTGGTCCTCTCAATAAGCAAGAATAACAAAAATCCTTTCTTTACCCTAGAAATATTCTACCTTCTAATTTCCCTGTTTTTCTCATAATTGATACATTTTATTTATTTATTTATTTATTTTGAATTGCTTTTGAACAGAGTCCAGAACCCAGGGCTCTTGTCACGCAGTAACTAATTCCCACAAGTTACACCTAGATTCCACTCCAGAGAAATGTCTTGGCCTATAATGACATTACACATTGATTTATGTACTTAAGAGAAGACCATCAGAGCTAACACAATGTTTTTTCCATATATTTTTGAAAGAACATGCTCCTTTTCAAATACCTTTTATTTATAAGACAGAATGCTATTTTCAGATTCCCCTTCTGTGCCCTCTGATAGTATGACACTATTCTGGGTAATTATTTTCAATTACACAACACACCTGTGTTCATTAGTCCACCTAGACTAAAATCAACCTTGGTCATAAAGTAAATAACAAATGCCTAACACTGATAAAATTAAATTTGAAAGTGTCTTTTTCTTGTTTGAAAACTGATTGACACAGATGCTTAGGTATACTCACAAGAATATACATCATAGTTGTAAGATATAGATAAGGTAAAATAGTTAGATAAGGTCTTCAAAATCCTCTGAGATGTACATAATATGGCAGTTAAAGATGTTTTTATTATTGTAGAGAAAAGAATATTTTCTTTTTTTTTTTATTAATTTATTCTTGTTACATCTCAATGTTTATCCCATCCCTTGTATCCTCCCATTCCTCCCCCCCCCCCATTTTCCCATTATTCCCCTCCCCTATGACTGCTCCTGAGGGGGATTACCTCCCCCTATATATTCTCATAGGGTATCAAGTCTCTTCTTGGCTACTTGCTGTCCTTCCTCTGAGTGCCACCAGGTCTCCTCCTCCAGGGGACATGGTCAAATGTGAGGCACCAGAGTACGTGAGAAAGTCGTATCACACTCTCCACTCAACTGTGGAGAATATTCTGACCATTGGCTAGATCTGGGAAGGGGTTTAAAGTTTACCTCCTGTATTGTCCTTGGCTGGTGCCTTAGTTTGAGCGGGACCCCTGGGCCCAAATCTGCCTATCATTATTGTTCTACTTGTAGATTTCTAGGACCCTCTGGATCCTTTTATTTTGCTGTTCTCCCATGCGTCTCTCCTTTAGAGTCCCAATAGGATGCCTTCCCCTCTGTCCCAGTTTCCTGGTAAGTGAAGGCTTTTGTGGGACATGCCCCTTGGGCTAGTATGCAGATATAAGTGAGTATATACCATTTGATTCTTTCTGCTTCTGGGTTAACTCACTCATTATGATCATTTCTAGCTCAATCCATTTATCCACAAATTTCGGGAATTCCTTGTTTTTAATAGCTGAGTAGTATTCCATAGTGTATATGTACCACAGTTTCTTTATCCACTCTTCTACTGAGGGACACTTAGGCTGTTTCCATGTTCTGGCTATTATGAATAAGGCTGCTATGAACATGGTTGAGCAAAGTTTCTTGTTGTGTGCTGGAGCATCTTCTGGGTATATTCCAAGGAGTGGAATAGCTGGGTCTTGAGGAAGCCCTATTCCCATTTTTCTGAGATAGCACCAGATAGATTTCCAAAGTGGTTGTACTAGTTTGCATTCCCACCAGCAATGAAGGAGTGTTCCTCTCTCCCCACATCCTCGCCAGCATGTGGTGTCGCTTGAATTTTTGATCTTAGCCATTCTGATGGGTGTAAGATGGAATCTCAGAGTTGTTTTGATTTGCATTTCCCTGATGACTAAGGAGGTTGAGCATTTCTTTAAGTGTTTCTCAGCCATTTGATATTCCTCTGTTGAGAATTCTCTGTTTAGTTCCAAGCCCCATTTCTCAATTGGGTTATTTGGTTTGGTGGTGTTTAATTTCTTGAGTTCTTTATATATTTTGGATATTAGACCTTTGTCAGATGTAGGGTTGGTGAAGATTTTTTCCCAGTCTGTAGGCTGTCGCTTTGTTCTCTTGACAGTGTCTCCTGCCTTACAGAAGCTTCTCAGCCTCATGAGGTCCCATTTATTAATGGTTGACATTAAGGCCTGGGCCGTTGGTGTTCTGTTCAGGAAGTTGTCTCCTGTGCCAATATGTTCCAGGCTCTTTCCCACTTTTTCTTCTAAGTGGCTTAGTGTCTCTGGTTTTATGTTGAGGTCTTTAATCCACTTGGATTTGAGTTTTGTGCAAGGTGACAAATATGGGTCCATTCTGAGCCAGGAACACCGAGGTCCGAACATCACGGCAGCGGGAGTGCTCCACAGAATAAAATATATTATAATCAAATGATATAGGAAATTTATTTTGTCAGATGGCCAGTTTGCATCATATAAGGAACTAAAGTTGACATTAAGAACAGTGTGAGCCATCTACTGGATGAATCCAGATATGTAATGCAGATTTGAATCTCCATGAAACATTAGTGCTAATGAGGAGATGAGAAATGCTAGACCTACTGTGAGATGAAAACCACAAACAAGATGTGGTTTTTAAAAAAGAAAAGACACTGAGCTAAAATAGAGTAACAATGTAAGTTTTGGGACAATTAGTGGATCATGAAAACATTATCTGTGGAGAGTCTCAGAATATGTCTTGTTTATTTGTTGCCAGAGTTCATTTTTTAATTGTATGCAATAAAGAGTTTGTTATTTTTTTGACGCTCAGAATCTAAAGATCACCAAAACAAATGAGATGTGGAAATTACTCTGTGACAAACATTTTACCCATTACATCTAATTTTTCTTCTTATTGTTCTATTCACATTAAAGACTGCTTAATGTACTGAAAAAGAAAGATAATATCAAGGAACACTACATCAAATCCCTGATTATAATAAGATATTGAGTGTTGTTTTGTCTGTAGATTTTAAATTAAGCCTAAAATGTATTTCATCTATGACTAAGTATAATTGTTAGTTATAACTTACTTATATTAATACTAACATAGTATTTGTGATCACATATGAAGGCAGGAAGGGAGCTCTATTTTGAAAGCATAGTACTTTGGAATCCTTAGTCCTAACCTAGTGCATGAAATAATCAATTTTATAAGATCTGTTGTCTCTTAAGAAACCAATGTTGTAATACAGATGCTCTAAATGCAAACTACAACTTGAGAAAAAATTGAAAATCATACTGAGTGAGGTCAAGTCAAACACTATTACTGTAACATAGTAGTAACAGGTATCTTTGCTCATTAATTACTCCCTACTTAATTTCCTCAACTGAAAGTACAGTAATAAGACATTGCAATGTTTATTTCAGTATTCTGAGTGGATGTTCTTCACTAAGTGTGAATCAGTAAGACAGTCTTGGGAAGTAGTTACTGTTATATATAGAATGGGATCAATTATAGAGGAAGAGGCAAGAGTAGGGCACGAGAGGGGATTTTGGAAATGAAAGCTAAAACTAAGTTCCATTTGAGGAACAATATAAAAACCCAATACAGTAGAGACTTCCTAAAATATATACACATATGAAAGCTGGCTAAATAATGTCTTAACTGAACATATTCTATCTCCAAATAAAGATTTAGGCCTGGGTATGGTTACATATAATTGAGTTGTGAGCCAAAATTGTCCCATGGGAATCTTAAATAGCCAAGAATGTTGCCAAGAACACAGGTTGCAATCCACAAATTAACATCAAAGCTCCATTGCTGAAGACAACACCTACACAATTAATTGAACATGGAGAAATCCAGATTGGCCTACATAAACCATCCTTACCTACATTGGTATAGCAAGATACTGTGAATTATACTAAAAGAAACACAAAGACAATCCAGCCACAAAGTCCTTGACCTTTAGTGGTATTCTACTGCATGATAGACCAAGGCGGGGTTGGCACAAACTGGTGGAAGTCATCAACTAATATCTGATTTTGCTAGAGGCCTAGTCTGTGAGATTGAAGCTATGCCTATGCTAGACATTGCTTGGGGTATGAGGAACCTGAGAGTCGATGCACATGGCATATAAGTGTAAAATCAAATATTGGGATTATTAAAAAATAAGAAATAAAATGGTTCCTAATGACATGCTACTATACTGAGACCTGTGCCATGCACAGCCATCATCAGAGAAAATTCTTCATGAAGCTAATGGTAAGATAAACCCACAGCTAAACATTTTGTAGGAGCATTAAGACCTAAATTGTATGTCTCCACCAAATATGTAGCCTCAGTCCTCGGGGAACCTTGTGGAAAAGATGGCATAAAGTGTCATAGCCAAAGGGGATGGAGAACACCAAGAAAACAGGATCCCCTAAGCCAACATATTCAAAGCTCATATGAACTCACAGAGATTGAAGAAGAATGCATAGGGCCTTCACTGGTCAGCACCAGGTCTTCTGCATATATGTGTATACGATTTCTAGTTTAGTGTTTTTATGGGAGTCTGCAGAAACTGTGGTCCTAGAATTAAAAGAAGTGGATATATGTCCTGTTCTCTATTCTGTAAGCTATCTCCAATTGATAACCACTTGTACATGAAAACTGAGCTTCCCCCAAGGTTGCCTCATTGGGAAGAAGCCTCAAAATCCAATACTAACTGCTCAGATATAACATCATAGGAAAATGAAATAGACTTAGTGGGTCATGTTTATTATTTCATATATATGTATATTTGTAGTAATGAGAATGAAAGAAAAGGTGGCCATCAATTTGATAGGGAATTAAATGGTTACATGCTAGGAGTGGAAGGGAGAAAAGGGAAAAAGAAAATAGTGTATTATATTTTAAATAAAGTAAAGAAGTTAAAGTGTGTGTGTGTGTCTGTCTGAGAGAGAGAGAGAGAGAGAGAGAGAGAGAGAGAGAGAGAGAGAGAGAGAGAGAGAGAGACCTCTAACATCTTAAAATTGTCATTTGGTCTTTGAGGAGTTAATTTCAACAAGTTTATTGAATTTTCTCATCTGTTCCAGATGATAAAATTAAGAACCAGGATTGCTTTTAAAAGTTTAATCTCAGCACTTTCATGGGCTGTTACTTTTACAAATACATGACTCTGAGACAAGCAGCTAGGCTCAGCTTCTGAGCTCTCATCTATTTTCTTGCCATCATCACTATCATCCTAATCAGGACTTTGCCAGTCATATGTTCACACTTATGCCTGATTTCAAAATAATAGTGTTCAGAGCTTTGAGAGCCTCATGTTAATGTCATACATGTCTGCACAGTCTGGAGTAACGTTTCTGTACAGGAGTATCCTATTTGTTAAAAGGAACTTCACATCGCTGTCCTGTTGGTTTCTTGTAAAGGAATATGACCTTGGTCATAATGAATATGATGAAAAATATTTTATTATAATCATGCAAGTTCTTAATCATCAGAATAGCAGAAATTAAAAATGAGGAAACATGAGCAGATTAAAGAAATTATCCACTCAGTACGCATGCTAATTTGGTTTGTCTTACTGATATACTTCAGCTTTAAAAAACAAACAAAATTTAGCAGTAATGATTTTACATAATTTGCCTTTAAATAGGATATATCTTTTTCCAATTTTTAAAACAAGTACAACCAAACTCCATAAAGTTAGCTATGATTTTTTTCCATTATTCACAACCCATTGTTAAAATGTCAACTGTGGTAGTCAGAGAGAATAATCCATACTGAGGAACCTTATTTATAACAGCTTAATTTTTTCATGAACATCACATTTTTATATGTATGTTCTATAAATTTAATGTGACAGTGAAATAATAAAACTTAGTTAAATAACTACATCAATATTGGCAATCAATTGATTATTAATAGCTATAAATGGAAAATATCCTTAATTTGGAAAACCATGTATTAGATAGTTTAATATGAGTCAAAGACCATTAAAAAAGTAAATTTTAGTCAACTAACAAAATATATTCCTATAGGTATTCAATAAAAATCAAACTAACCTATTTTTACATAATTGCCTTATTAGAGATAAGAGTGCTTTGATGTAAATTTAATTATAATTTCACATTGATTTAATCTTTTATTGTGGGAAGAAATTATTACATTCATCTCTCTGAATTTTATTTTGTATAACAATTTGTATTTTTTTTATTTCTTATTTTGTTTTCCTAATATAGTGCCTTGCTTTAGATATATAATGCCTTGCTTTAGAAATACCAGCCAAATCATATTTTTTTTATTTTACGATTCTTGACAATGTGATACATTTTCTTTTTTTTTTTTTTTTTTTTTTTTTTTTTTTTTTTTTTATTAATTTATTCTTGTTACATCTCCATGTTTATCCCATCCCTTGTATCCTCCCATTCCTCCCCCCCCATTTTCCCATTATTCCCCTCCCCTATGACTGTTCCTGAGGGGGATTACGTCCCCCTATATATTCTCATAGGGTATCAAGTCTCTTCTTGGCTACTTGCTGTCCTTCCTCTGAGTGCCACCAGGTCTCCCCCTCCAGGGGACATGGTCAAATGTGAGGCACCAGAGTATGTGAGAAAGTCGTATCACACTCTCCACTCAACTGTGGAGAATATTCTGACCATTGGCTAGATCTGGGAAGGGGTTTAAAGTTTACCTCCTGTATTGTCCTTGGCTGGTGCCTTAGTTTGAGCGGGACCCCTGGGCCCAAATCTGCCTATCATATTGTTCTACTTGTATGCTTCTTTTTGTCTGATTATTATTAAGAAAATATTAGCTGTATCCTTCTAATAGCTGATTGTTAATTTTAACTCATTTTGTTATCATGAGCCGTATGCTATTATGTGTTAAATAACAATTTCAATTCATAGAAAATGCTGAGCTCTCAGAAAGAAGGAAAAGAGTAGAATTCAATTATCCAATCTCAATTATGTAACATAACTTTCCTTCTGACTTACTGAAATTCACTAAAGCCCCTATTCTCAATAGCTAGAAGATTTTGTAGATATACAGACAGATGTCATTTCTTTTTGCTTTTCTACAGCTTCCAGGAGCGTCCTTAAGTTAATAATTTGGGATCTCTCTATTATTTGATGTAAACATCTAGTCCTATTCACTTGCTTTTCAGAACTTTCTTCATTGTGTCATACTGGTTTAGGCATTTTGTGTTTTCATTTGCATTTGGTTCTAGAAATAATTCAATTTCCCTCAAGATTTCCATCTTGGCTCAGTTTTCATTCAGTAGTGAGATGTTAAGTTTCCATGAGTGTGGATTTTTCTGCTGCTTCTGTTGTTATTGATGTCCAGCTTTAATCCATGATGATTAGATAAGATTCAGGGTTCTATTTCAATTATTTTAGGTCTCAAGATTTTCTCTCTACACTAATATGTGGTCACTTTTTGAGAAAGTTCTATTACTTGCTGAGATTTTTCTTAGGGCCTGGTTCATATATGTTGTAGATATCTGCTATGTCTAAATGATTTATGATATTATTTACCTCCAGTGCTTATTTTTTTAGTCATTGTCTGAATATGTGCTTATGGGCAAGAACTGGGTTTTGAAGTCACACATTATTACATAGTGGGAATCAATATGTCGTTCTTAGCAATAGTAGTGTTGCTCTTATGAATTTGACTATCCTTATGTTTGATGCATAAATGTTTATACTTGCAGTATATTCCCCTTATTGGATTTTCCCTTTGTTTGGTAGAGACTGGTGAATACAGAGATACATAGTTGTGCAAAAGTACTGAAGCTAAGTAACTATAAATGTTCAAATATGTATGAATTTCCTATATTTGCCTTCCTTCTTCCAAGGCTCAAGAAACATGGAGGTGAGGTAGACAGAAAGAATAGAGGATTATAAATTGCTGACTTTCAGAGATGACATGACTTTTGTATATCTGTATAATACTGATCTTAACTGTCTACATGAGACCTACAGAAGATCAAGGGAGTAAAATATTTCAATGTGAACAGTTTATAGATTCCTATGGCCACACTCTAAGTATAACTGTTATTATTAGCTGATGTTGTAGAGGGAGGAGACTAACTCTTTTCTGAGACAAGGCCGTTGCTGGATTGCTCATGCTTTATTAGAGAGCCCCACATCCATGTGCAGATAAATAGCACTAATTAGACTCAGGTAATTAAAAACACCCTAAAGAAAGAGTTGGAGTTATGAGGATATCTTTGAGGCAAAGGACTAAGGGGAGTTAAAAATGGAAAGAGAATATGGATAACATCAAACTAAATTATGTTAATGTTTGGAATTTTCAATGACTAAATAAAACAAATGTTATTTTTTCAAAAGTATTTGGTCAAAATCTTAATATTAAAGCATGAAAGCATTTCACTTTTATACCTAAATAGGAAATTTTATGACTGTGAATTTGTGTTTTATACTGTGGCTTTACTATATATGAAAAACAAAAACAATAGTAAAGTTACATAAATTTGGATAATTCAAAAGTACATTACTATGCATCAATGGCCTTATTTTTGAAACTATATTATACAAAGTAGAAGGATATAATTGTGAATATGTATTTGCTAATGCATTAAGTCCAGGATACAGAGAGCCCTTTGAATCCCAAAACAAATAAAATAGCTAAGATAAAATTGTCGGCAAGAGAATTCATATTAATACTGCAATATTTCAATAATCGTAAGTCATCATTAGTTACTGTGATCTAAAAATTATCTTTCCATTTACTACATACATGTTAATTTTCTCAATTATATTAATTGTTTACATAATTTATATATTTGTGTATAAATATCTACTATGTTTTATTGCAAACATAATTAGGAACATCAAATATATGAAATATATTTGGAGAAGATATATAATTTTCATCTAATAAATGTACACATTTATAAACACATATATTTTTCTATATGAGCCAGTTTGTATCAAATATATTTTAATATAGATTAATAATATGTCTCTATGCATTCCCCTTACAACATCACACATAATAAATTTTTTCAAGTAAAATAGTCTTGCTCTTTAAAGTTTATGTCACTAATAAAATGAAACGACAAACAAAAACTATAGATTGGGTGCAAATATTTTCAAAATCACATGACTGAAATTAGATTTTTTTCTTTTTAAAAATATTAATTTATGATAGTTCATTCAGATTATATCATGATTGAATTCCCTCACTTGTATCTTCCCCTTCTGGTAGAAGTTTAAGGGAGAGGAATAAGGTGGAAGAGGGAGGGAAAATGGGAACATAAACATAATGAATTATGATAAGAATTATATGAAATGCATTCTGAAAATTAAGTGTACAATTAAGGTACTAATAATCAGCCTCAAAACAACAATGATGCCTACTTGATGAGGGAGGGAATATGAGGAAAGAGAAGCCCTTATTCTCTGTTGGTGGAATTGCAACTAATGAAGAGACTGTAGAAATCCATGTAGAGAATTCTCAAAAAGCTACAAATGAATAAAGCATATTATCTCCTTATATCATCACTCTGCATATGTCCAATGGACTTGACTTTGTACTCCAGAGGTACTTGCTTAATCATGACTAATTACTGCTCTATTCATACTAGCTAGGAAATGAAAACAACCTAAACTTCCTTCAACAAAAGAATGGATAATGAAAACGATGTACATACTTAATATGTATTACTATTCAACTGTGAGGAAAAATAAATCATAAACTTTGTAGGTAAATGGATGGAAAGAGAACAGATCATATTGATTGAGATAACCCAGACCCAGGAAGGGTTCCTGAAATCTCAGTATCTTCAGATGTGAATTCACATCCTGGGGCAACTGTGGGAACCAGGAGGTTAAAAAGGCACCATTGTCATGGTAGAGGCTTGACAATCAACAAAACAGAAAGAGCAGAGTACTAGATACCTGTCCAGGGAAATGGGAAAAGGGACGGCATTTACAGAGAAGGGTGGGCAGTAAATACAGAAATATGGAGAAAGGTAAAGTAACAGTAATGGTATCTGAAAAACTCATAAGGAATCCTACTATAATCTCAAAATACCTATAACACAACTAAATCTGTACATATATATATATATAAATTTTTATTTTTCTCATTGTGTTTTAGAAGATGGCTTAAATTAATGCTTTTGTACATTATTGTTCAAATACATCTGTGCCTTCATATTTTTAGTAAAGTAAGTATTCATAGACTCATCTAATTCTGCATTAATAATGTTACTGGCTTCTATTTACTTGGTAAATACAATTTATGCTGTGTCACGTTGCACTGCTAACTCTCATCATAATGGGAAACCATTTCAAAAGAAAGTAAAACTTTAAAAATATGGTGGTAAAATGTGAAGCAAGATAATTGCTGCTCAATAATGCAGAAAATAATGTCTGTCACCAGCATAAATTCTAGACTAACACCTGAGGCACATTTTTTTTGCCCTCTAATTTATTAGTACAGTTTTCACATTAGGCCATGGTTAAATAGCATTACGGAAATTGCTGGGCTTCAAAATATAAAAATAGATTTAATTTACACCTGTGTTATATGCCTTGCATGTTTGCTTCTGTTTAGTATGGTTGAGAACTTGGAGCTATGCAATTATCCTGTACTATCATTTTATAAGATACCAAATTATACAGGAAAAGTTAACTCTTTCTAAAATTTAATTAGAAGTCCACGAGGATGAAACAAATTTCAAGTTCGATTTTGGTATACACTTTGGTGTTATTTATTATGCAAATAGATTTTCTCTCTCACAAAAAAAAATAAAAGTTGTCAAAATGAAATAGTGCATTAAAATTGCAAAAGCTATGCAGGTGAAATAATGCTTGATTATGGATTGGAAGGTAAATTTCTCTGATGTTGGTGAGTTATATAGATATTTTTAAGTTTAACAGATTTTATTATCAACATTGTGTGTGTGTGTGTGTGTGTGTGTGTGTGTGTGTGTGTGTGAAGAAATATGATGATATGGTGCACATTTGTCACACTTATGTATAGAGGTCGGAGGATAACTTTATGTTTTTTATTTTCTCCCTCCATAATATAGATCCCAAATGTCAAACATATATACCCATCAGATTTGTACAACAATCACTTAATCCTGCAGAGGTATATTGGTGCCCTCATTTTAGGTAAGTATAAAAATTTAAAGAAAAAGTTAACAGTGGATATTTTTGTTTTAGATTTGCATTGCCACAGATCAGATTATTTGTGTTGGTACTCATCAGGAACATTTGGGGGGGGGGGAAGCCTTTCATACTACATACTTTCAAATCTTCAAACTCTTATACAAGGAACTCTATACTAATTATTGATACACTGCTCATGTAGAAACTGGGAAGAATATGGAAATTGTTTTCCCTTGCTATATTTTAAGGTATATTTAAAACACTTTACACTCCAAGAGCAACATACATTATGGAGAAGGAGAAAATAATTTTTCTTTAGCAACTGTATATTGTGTCATTGGGAAAAAATGAACAGACTTTCGCATTTGATAATTATAATGTGCTGTTACACTGTTTTCTTCACTTCTACGATTTGGAAGTTAGGCATGATTAAATGGTTCTGTGTATGCAGACCAACTTTAAATAAACCCATCAAATGTTATTACATTTCTTTTGAAGACATGTAAGGCTACTCTTGGAACAGACTTGAAGTTCCATTTCTGTGAGACATGCAGGATGCATTTAGTAATCTCAAATTTTAATTAAAATACATCAAATACTTTAATGTAGAGGAATTTTGTGTATCTGTTAAGTTTTCACATATATAAATTTCTAAGAAATGTCTTATAGTTCCATGCATATCGGCATACAGTAACAAACTATGGTGATACATCATGAAGTTCCTATGTGCAGTCCCCAGTGAAGCATAATTCGACTTTTAAATAAAGTTCTGAATAATATTTTGGACATCATTACAAGATTGTGAGAATTAGCCATTAATATTGATAAATTTCCAATAAGGTAACAATAAATAAGTAAGCATAAAATTATCAGATATATATATTTTATAATTTCAGTATTCTTTATTAATCTTTATTGCAGCTCCTGACTCCAGACTGGCAAAGATAAAGATGTCTTGCAGCAACCCTACATAAAAGGAAGAGGAGTTACTGAAAAGATAATAAGAAGAATTACAAGTTCCAAAGAGTCATGATCTGTGTTCAATGATTCTCACACGTTTAGCCATATCACAGTTTGATAAGATCATGAGAAACGTGCTTCCACCTTATAAATATGATTTCTTGGTATTTTAATGAAATGTGTATGAGAATAAAGTGCCATATACTATACTTGAAGTGTCACTTTTCTCTTTTCTTTAGTCATAATCATATTTGAAATTGTTTTTTGTTTTTGTTTTTTTAATTTTAATTTTAATTTTTATTTATTTTTTTAATTAATTTATTCTTGTTACATCTCAATGTTTATCCCATCCCTTGTATCCTCCCATTCCTCCCCCCCCCCATTTTCTCATTATTCCCCTCCCCTATGACTGTTCCTGAGGGAGATTACGTCCCACTATATATTCTCATAGGGTATCAAGTCTCTTCTTGGCTACTTGCTGTCCTTCCTCTGAGTGCCACCAGGTCACCCCCTCCAGGGGACATGGTCAAATGTGAGGCACCAGAGTATGTGAGAAAGTCGTATCACACTCTCCACTCAACTGTGGAGAATATTCTGACCATTGGCTAGATCTGGGAAGGGGTTTAAAGTTTACCTCCTGTATTGTCCTTGGCTGGTGCCTTAGTTTGAGCGGGACCCCTGGGCCCAAATCTGCCTATCATATTGTTCTACTTGTAGATTTCTAGGACCCTCTGTATCCTTTTATTTTGCTGTTCTCCCATGCGTCTCTCATTTAGAGTCCCAATAGGATGCCTTTAATTTTTAAAATTTATTCAGATTACAACTAAATTGTTAACCCATCACTTATATCCTCCCATTCCTCCCCCTTCCTGCTTTCACCCTATTCCCCTCCCCTAAGTCCATGACTGAGGCGGACCTCCTCGCCTACTATATGGTCATAGGCTACCAAGTCTTATCATGGTATCCTGCTTATTCTTTCTTGAGTGCCACCATGCCTCCCCACAAAGGGGAGGTGGTCAAATATGCAGCACCAGAGTTCATGTCAAAGTCAGTCCCTGCTCTCCACATAACTGTGGAGAATGTCCTGTCCATTGTGTAGATCAGAGTAGGGGTTCGATGTTTTTTTTTTATTGTATTGTCATTGGCTAGTGCAAGTGTTTGAGATGTAAAATAGAAGGACCGAGAGGGTCCTAAAAACCTAGAAGAAGAACATCATGATGAGTGGATCGGGGCCTATCCCCTGTGTAATACCTCAAAATTTACTTCTTGTAAATATTTGTTAATCTATATATTAATGTATAGTATATTGCTGGTGATACCTTATGGTATGCAGATTGAATGATGCATTCTATGTATGCTATTAAGCAAAAATGCTTATTGTCTTTTATTGTTGTTATACCATTATTAAATTCAGATACTTCTTAAACTAATTTAATGATAAATATAAAAATTGTGTGAGTTGGCATGTTTCTGTGAGATTCTGTGCATGTGTGCATACCTGTGCAATTCCATTCGTGTCATTCTTAAGGTAATTTCCACCACTTTGAGAGAGATGATCTCTCACGATCATGAAACTCATAAGGTAGTCTAGGCTGGATGTTAATGGAGCCTCAGCTATCTTACTGTGCCTACTTTCACAGCAGTGGTATTAAAGAACTTTCCACCTGGTATTTTCTTTTCAATGTTGCTAAGAATTTGGCCTTTGCATGGCAAGTGCTTTCACTATATGTGTATGTATGTGTAAATATATATATATATATATATATATATATATATTTCAGTATATATCATACACTGTATGGATGTACATAATGTGTGATTGTCCATTAAAATATAAATAAATGTTTATATAGTTATAAATATCTGTAATAAATAAATATATACATATTAATACATGCATATATATGTTTATATGCACATATATATGTGTGCATGCATGTTTTAATGAACAATGTTAGTATCATTAGAAACATCTGGTCATAATGATTACATTTATCTATACATATTATATATTAAGAATGAGAGACGCATGGGAGAATAGCAAAATAAAAGGATACAGAGGGTCCTAGAAATCTACAAGTAGAACAATATGATAGGCAGATTTGGGCCCAGGGGTCCAGCTCAAACTAAGGCACCAGCCAAGGACAATACAGGAGGCCAACTTTAAACCCCTTCCCAGATCTAGCCAATGGTCAGAATATTCTCCACAGTTGAGTGGAGAGTGGGATATGACTTTCTCACGTATTCTGGTGCCTCACATTGACCATGTCCCCTGGAGGGGGAGGACCTGGTGGCAACTCAGAGGAAGGACAGCAGGTTGCCAAGAAGAGACTTGATACCCTAAGAGAATATACAGGGGGAGGTAATACCCCTCAGGAACAGTCATAGAGGAAGGGAATAATGGGGAAATGGTGGGGGGAGGGAGGAATGGGAGGATACAAGGGATGGGATAAACGTTGAGATGTAACAAGAATAAAATAATAAAAAAAAAATCAAAAAAAAATCAAAAAAAAAGAAATCTCTATATTAGAACAAAATAATGATTTCTTTAACACCATTCACAAATCGACAGTATAGTAGATTCAGTGCTTTTATTCATGCAAGGACAGAAATCTGTGTATTTCACTACTTAAGAGCCTTTTACCCAGTTGTTTCGACTCATTTGTCCTTGATATCCATAAGCTATATTGACAACAGGAATAAGTTAGACTTCACTCTGGTGAGGTGAATGATTTATGGTTTTCAACCTGAAATTTAATACCCCAAAGTGATTGTATTGTCACAATAAACCATTCCCAGACCATCCCTCTCATCGAATGCCATATACCAATTGTTTATTTTACAACAAAAGCCATTTGAAGTTTTGACTCCACTAATAATAGTTCTCAGAAAGAGTGAATTGAGGAAGAACCACCTTCAGCTTTCACAGTGAAAACTATTATGATTTGAGAAAGTGTCCTTATGTTACAGGATGCTTTCTACTCCAGATACCATATAGCTATTATCACTGCAGTGAGTAGAATGCAAATGGATAACACACTGAGCTTCAATCTCATTCTGTGCAGTCAAGGCAAAGGGTAAATCCTCCCAGATGGAGTCTTAAAAAAAATCAGTGATCTCTTCTGACAGGAATATAACTCATCCAGGCCCATGTTCATGATATGAACATTCCTGAAGAAATACGAGCTGCTTTGACATTGTGGAAAGACAGAAACAAAATTTGAAAGCACAAACTTTCGGCCACTTCTGTAATAATTATACAGCTAATATATTTTTGAAAGCACATAGCCTCTCTTAATACTCAAAAACAGACTTCTCAAAAGTAACGAAGGGGTCACTACCAGGTCGTACTCTCCGTTTTCTCAGGCTTTGTTTCAGTTTGCACCACACTACTGAAATGAGCTTAAGACACAAATGTTCCACTTATATATTACTTTCTAAGGAGTTTCAATTTCTCAACTAATCCAGTTTTTAATTAACTAGGTTACAAACAATGAACAACAGGATGTTGAGGAAGAGAAGCTGCTGGTGAACAGAAACTAATAAAAGTAGAAGTGAAGAACATTCCATAAGCCATTTTTTTTTTTTCACTAAGAGTGGGGCCAACTACTGGTGATGCATGCAAAACAGTCGCCATCTCTTCCCCAACCACTGTTTTGTCGTAGCTTCTTTATTCTGTTTCTTTTATACATACACAACTAATCAAATGAATAAATTATTTAACACAGTAAGTTAACCTTCTTCATAGCAGACTTTTATCAATGACATTACTCATCACTTTTAATTTTTTAGCCAAATGCAATTAGTCTCCATTTTAATTCAGCAGATACTGAAAATTTCAATCTCAGCCCTGTTATTTTGAGTCCTTTCTTTCAAAGGAAGTGAAAAAGGAAAATGACAATTTGAGAATTTAGTAGATTTCACTCTATGGTGTTAGATTGTTGAAAACTGACAATGTTGGTGTGTGTGAGAATAACCCAGAAAATTTCACATAGTGAAATGTAAATTTGCAACAAAGCTATACTCAGCACAAAACTTTCCACTATGCAGGATTTTCAGCCACACATAATAGAGGGTAGGAGTGACTCCTTATTCTGTGTACTCAAACAAGTGGTCTTAAGCTAGCCCCTTCCTAACAACAGAGGGCAGCAGGGCTGCAGTTCAGGGGGGTGCATGCACAAAGCCCTGGAGGCCATCATAAGCCCTGACTCAAACAAGATGTGGGCCATTCACTTTTAAACCCAGAACTAAGGACAGAGAGAGACAAGGCTCAGAGGTTCAAAGCCATCGTGCACTATGTAGAGAGTTTTAGAGTAGCCTGGCTTTATATTTTGTCACACACACAAAAGAAAAGGAAATGTACTTCTTTTTTTGTTTTCTGTAGCATGAAGAGAAAAATAGCAACTTCTGTATTTAAGTTACTTCATTATAGTTTTTAATTATAAGTTGTTTAATGTTGTCTATTAGGCAAAATGTCTGTAATTTTCCATTCTTAATTAATCATAATTTTCATTATTGTATGTGAAAGTCCTAGTTCCCCGATAGATCTGATAGTCTGAGTTCTATATTTATATAATGCTCATTCCAACTCTCTTTGGAAAAATATGGCACATATCTTCACCTTCACTGCAAATAAATATGTCTAATGATATTCATATTTTGTGGAAAAATTTGAGGGATATTTATTTTAAATAAGAAATTAATGTCATATAACTTATCATCCTTGATACTAAATATCATTTCGAGTTACCACTTAGCTTAGAGGATGTATACTGTGTTAGGCAAAAGCTTATAAATATGTGTAATGATGTTAAAATTTTGTAGGAAAACTTGAAGGGTTATTTATTTTTATATAAGATATTAATGTCACATAACTCGTCCTCATTGATGTTAGATACCAATTCTAGTTATCACTTAAACTAGAGAATATATCCTGCTCTAGAAAAAAAAGCTATAGCTTCAGTTCTGATATCTGGCTCCGTTATGAATATTTTTGAAAAATAGCTTGCATCAAACCTTGTTGTGTAGAAGGGTATTTGGTGCTTAAGATACAACAAAACATTATCTGTTCATTAACATCAAGGTGGGATAACATGAATATGCAAAGAGAGTAAAGAGATAGATAAAATCTTCAAAGTTTGTATAAATCTGTACAGCAGGAAAAAAGCATAGAGATGAAATCTAAATGAACAACTTATTTCTGTGACCGCATTTGTATGTGTATAAACACCCACCTGCATTCTTCGCCACATAATTCACCTACACAGTGTTGCTTTCCTTTTCCTTAAGATGCTACAATTTAGAAGCTATGAATTTTTCACAGGTTTATCTATTTCTATAAATATTTATTATAATTTCTATGAAGCTAGGTATTTTTATATTTCCTTGAATCCTTTAAAAATATTACAGATATTATTTATAAACAATTAGGTAATGCAATTAAACCAAAAAGACCTAAGAGAAATACCTCGTAATGTTTTGTTTTTGTTTTTAGATATTTAGGAACCTGTGAGCTTAAAATGCCAATAGATAATGCAAGAACAATAAAAAACCACCACAATAAGTTTTTATATATGCTGATAATCATCTTGTACAAATACTTAAGCATTCATGTAATCATTCAAAAATATAAACAAATATATCAAATTTTCACTCTTCTGTGATAAAATTTAAGTTAAATTAGTAATAATATGGAACTATAATTATATCACTAAGACAAAATATGTAAAAGTGTTGATTCAAATAAATCAAGTTATAAATTAAAAATTTTAATAAAATAGTATCATGAGAATTATTTTAATGTGATAAATGATAAAGTTCTACAACATTTTTATCATTTATTTTTGTCTTTTTAGAGATATGTATGGTTTTCTATCTTTATTATCTTTTGAAACAATGTAAGTCATTGTTACCCTGATTAAATCTATTTTCATTTAATTTTTAATCTAAACCTTAAAGCAATTGAAAGGTCAGGATAAAAATGGAATACCTGTATGTTGCACTTGAATTAGATAGAGAAAACATGAGTTATAATTGTTTACCAAGTAATCAAAAAAATGATATATATAAATATATATATACATATATGTATATATAAAATCTAAGCTTAACAGTTACAGGGTAGAAATAATATCTGTTTTATATTAAATGATAACAATAAATCATAAGTTTAAGTTACTGAAAAATATACACTTATGTTTATATTTGTACGCTACTGAATTATATCATTCATTACGCTATTGAAATGGTCGAGTTTTGTCCAGGAGTTTAACCAGTAGGTATAGAAATCTATTGCCAAGCCTGAAAGCCAATGTCAGAAACATTTAGTTGAAGAATAGAACCAATTCCTGCAAGTTGTGTGTTGTTTAAACTACACACTTCTACCATGGTATTAAAATTTAATAATTTTGTAGCAGTATTCAAAGTATGGAATTGCCAATTACATTATTTGATTGGAGAAAAGATGTGAAATGATTGATTCAAACAAGCAATGTTATAAACAAGAAGCTTTTAAAGAAAGTAAGAAACATGTAACAAGAATAAAGCTTATTTTTTTATCTTAAAATGATGCATTATAATCCTATAACAGTGACACACACAATTTTTATCTTTTTACTTTATTTCATGTGTTTGAGTGTTTTATTTACTTGCATGTCTGTGTAACTGAGGAAGACAGGAAAGGTTACTGGATGCCCTAGTATTGGAGGTACAATTTGGTTTTGACCCACTTTGTTAAAGCTGAAAATGGAAGCCAGGTATTCTAAAAGAATATTCAGTGATGCTAAACTCTGGGCCAGTCTGGGTCCCCCTATATATTCCTAATGACATATTAGTACTATAAATTATATGAGGACTTTATGAATAGTTTGTATAAACTTCCAAATTATTCATTAAATCCTAATTATTATAAAATAAGAAAGATTTTCCAAAACATTTCAGGTTTAATAATGTTCTCTCTGTCTCACTCTCCCTCCTCCCATTATTAGTAATACTCTGTGTGCCTGTATATCTGTCTGTATGCCTTTCTCCCTTCCTGTCGGTCCTGGTCATTGTGTGGTATAGATAGAGAGAAACATGAAGGAATTTGTTCTATCCTTCCACTACGTAGGTCCTAAGTATTGAACTCCAACTGATTCTATCCCTGATGAACCAACTTTCTGGCCTGTCACAGACTTGAAGATAAGTCCTGGATGGTTTGCACGACAAAGTTGCAGAGACCATCAACTGTCCAGCATGATCACTAGACACACATCTAGAACAGCTGTTGAGGATTTGCCTGCCAAAATTCCACCAACTGTCCAGCTGATCACCGCTTCCTCCAAATATTATGCATGGTCCAGGTGTAATGTTCTTTAGAAATCTGCTATTTTCCCTAAAGCTGTTTTTCTCTTTATTTCTCAGCCCTAAGGAAAATCAAACAGGGTAAAACTCTTTTCCCACGGAATGTTGAGAAATGGCATCTGTCCAAACTTGAGACAATGATAGCGTTTTTCACTGACTGTGAGCACCCAAGCAGAAACTGCATGAAAAGAAAGTTAAGACTTTGACGTAAGGGTACATGGCTAGATATTGTTACCTATAGAAACATTTCCGTAGACTCTGCTTTGAGAGCAATAGAAGGTGGGATTGGAGCATTATGTTTTACAGATATTTTAAAATAGAAGACCCCTTGGCAGTTAGTGTAGGTTTGGATAGAATACCTGTTGCGCTGTGACTGCAGGTAGGTCAAGTTTTTTCTTTAGAGAACATTTAGCTCCAGCTATGTTGCTATGACATTCTTGTAAACACATTGGCTTTAGATCATGGAAATTTATGTTTAAATTGTGCAGTTTATTGTTGAAAAAATAAGGATCAAGTTATGCTGACCATTGCGTAAAATTAATTGATTTATTGTTTTGTTGTAGTTTACAGAACTTTTTGTATTTCCTTGTTACTCTGTTGACCTTTGATTGCCTTAATATTATAAAAATTGTAAAAAAAAATCATAATGCAGTCTGTAATGAAAAATGTTGAATTTCATTTCAATAAATACTGGAGTTGGCCAGTTAGTTAGATCAAAGGGCAGACAGCAACTGAGAGAGACAGACACAGAGAAACAGAAGAGAAGTTTTCCTGAGCTTTAAGACCTTCAGCTTCTACAGCATATGATTGAGTCCCTGAGTATTTCTTCTTCCTCCTTTCCCCAAACTTTCCTCAACAACTGGTACCTCTAGCTAGTTGTTCAACCAACAGTTGGTTTCCCTGAATCAGCCATTCACTCCCTGCTCAATTCTCCCTACCACAGATCCCCCTCCCTTCTCTCCTCTTGCCATTCCTGTAACTGGGCTTGGGGAGCAGCATGGCCACCACTTGACCACTTCAAAGGCCTTTTGATACAAGGGAACATTTCACATATCCAAATCTCAGGTCTATTTTCAATAAAATATACTTGTGATTTCACCATTTAATATAAGACACATATTATTACTTTCATGTCTCTAAAAGTAACGATTATTAGCCAGATGCAATTGTTGTCTCGGAGGCTTACTGAATAAGCTCATCACTCTCTATTTCTTTCTAAACTTTAGGTGGATGAGTCAACTCAACTGTTCTTGCTTTAACTCCTCTCCAAGCTGACTGATTTAATCTGCATTCTCTTGGCCTCTGACTGAATTTCTCTGCTTGGCTTCAAACTAACTCTGGCACTTTCTTCTAATCTTCTGGCTCCTTGCTACATCTGGCTTCAACTGCCTCTGTATGAACTCAAGAATGTTTTCAACTCCACTGTACTCAACTCACTCAACTGAACTCAATTGACTGCCATCTGACTGAGCTCAACTCAACTATACTGTCCTCTCTAAAATACTTTACTGTATTGTCTTCTCTACTCTCTCTCTAGTGTCCCCTACTGTCTTGTCTTAACTCCACTGTACAGCTCATAAGTATCCTGTCTTTTCGGTCTGTTCTCATGAAAGTTGAGCATATCTCATCTCTGACTTATTCCGTCAAATCTTTCTCTGTTTCACCACTTTGGCTGCCCCTCAATTAGGCATCACTTTCAAACATGGGTGCTTCTTTCTACAAACTAACTTGACTTTCATCATTTTGGATTAAGCTGTGTTCTAAGGGTGTGTCTTTATTCCATCCAGAGGGATTATATGTGTGTCATTCTGGCTGGATCACACAGAAGATCATCATTTGTGATCCCATGCCAGAGCAGCCATTTTGCTGGATTAAAATTCCCCTACGCCTGTCCTCATTAAACTTGGATTGTGTTCATTTTAAATTATTTCCATTGACTATTGAATGGTTATGAATTTTCATTATCTCAATTATAGTCATAAACATTGTAACTTAGTACTTAATCTTACCTATCAATATCTTTAAGAATTAAGAAATCATTACATGAAAATAGATTTATCAGAATATACAATGTTTTAAAATAATCTAGAGTAGTCATAAAGATATAAATTAATACACATTCTTGAATAGACTAAATGGAAAAAATAAAAATGAATTAGAAATTACATCATTTATTACTTTAAAAATAATTATCTTGATTTTTGTTTTACCTTTTCTAAAATCTTGATGTTTATAACCTGACTTATCTAAATCAATACTTTTTAATCTTTTGTCCAATTATGAATACTTGTAATTCCATCTTATTACTAGTAAATAAATTTTAAAATGAAGAATAAGGAAAATGTTGTGTATAGATTTTCAAATAATTACACAATTCAGAGTTTACTATTGTCTTTAATTTTTTCTTTATTCCATTTACTTATACTACCATAAGTGTAAGAAAAATGCTTTGCAACCACCCTACACTATTTTCCTTATTTTAGTTGTTTCATTGCTCCAACTTTGACTATTGGAGGTTTATTGATTTGTTTCTCAGTCACTTTGAGAGCCTGTGACAGTGGTTTCCTTTTTTGTTTTTGTTTTTTGTTATGTTTTTGACACAAATGACATTTTCTATCTTACTTTCCATGTTTTATTCCATAGTTATTAATTTAATAATTGCTAAACTGATGTCACAGTATTTTGTGAAAACAGGTGTTCTGTTCAAACTATGGCACCAAGGACGATATGTGCAGTAAACTTCGAACCCCTACCCAGATCTAGCAAATGGTCAGGACATTCTGCACAGTTGACTAGGAAGCAGGAACCGAATTTCACATGAATTCTGGTGCCCCATATTTGACTGTGTCCCCTCGATGGGGAGACCCAGTGGCACTCAGAGGAAGGATAATAGGCTATCAAGAAAAGACTTGAAAACCTATGATTATATAGAGTGGGAAGAGGTCCCTCTCAGTCATAGACATAGGGAAATAGGGTGAAAGTGGGAGGGAGGGAGAAATGGGAGGATACGAGGGATGAGATAACAACTAAGATGTAATATGAATAAATTAATAAAAAAGTAAAAAAAAAAGATGAATTTAAAAATTTTAAAAAAGAAAAAAGAAAATTTTTCTTTGAAATGAAGTATACATGTTCCTATTTCTTACAGGAGGTAGATATGTCTGTATAATTAAAAAAGTATATATGATAAAATATTTGCATCTATATTAAGCTTAAATGAGCTCCTACTTACAACCCTAACACCAACCTTATTCAACATAAATTAGTGTATAGTAGTCAAATTACTTCAGCAATATACCATTCATACCATGAGGAAACAGACCACAACCTATTTTCATCCGCTAATGTAATTGTGGCTATAATATATATGATTTGTGGCTTTAGAATTACCAACACACCCTAGAGAAGCAATGTTATTTACTATTTATAAACACTTTTGTTTTCACAGACTCCGTATATTTTTAAATTTCATGTGATATTATTTTTAACTGACCAGTATCATCACTTGAGTCACTTTTTTATTTTTGTAATGACTCAAGATTATGTTGTAAAAATCTTCATTACTTATATAATTAATTCTAAAGTTTTAAATTAATATTTATGAAAGTTGTTCAAAGTCCTCTAGGAGAGTTTGGTTTATTCAATGTTTGCCTAAAAAGACATGTATCTGGTATGGCAAAATACATCTAGAATGCAAGCATTTGAAAGATGAACACAGGAGACTCAATAGTTTAAAAAGTCTCTTTGGCTATATAACTGGTTTGATTTCTCCATGATATAAGCTAAGGCAAAAGGTTATCATGTTGAATCATCCACTTTATGTAATAATGGAAAGTTTCTGTACCATCAATTCATCTTGTATTGAAACTGTTCCTCTCTACCAACACCTAACTAAATCTGAGGAAATTGTGAAGACATTTAATGAACTGTATTTTTTCTTCTTTTTCAGACATCACACAGTTTACGTTGTAAATAAAGCAATAGTTTCGGGCTAATCTTCATATCTGCACAGCAACTCTTATGAAATCAGTAAATTATATTCACAGTATAGATACAACATAGGATGTCAACAGAGTCACATAAAGATGAAAAATGGTGTGGTTCATGTTTTCAGAGTATTGTTAATAAGCTGCTATAGACAGCAATTGTGATAAACTCTTGTGAATACAAGTATTGGGCTTGGTAGAAAGCATACAAAGAACATCAATTGCTAGTTGGAATGGTAAAAGCATATAATTTGTAGGAACAGTGTAACCAGTTTGTTTAGTTGTATAATTTTGTGTTCCCCAAAGAGAGGAGACTTGCTGCTACTCAAGTCATTATGAGTCTATGATGGTAGAAATTTTAATATTTCAATATATAAAGAGAGATAGATATATAGATAGATATAAATAGATAGATAGTGATAACAGTATCATTATATATTTTAGCAAAAATGCTAACTGTTGTGTTATATATTTCTTGAAGTCTGTGTAAGCTTTTAATGATGTATTTATTTAGTCCCCTGCTCACCTTCTCAAAACGACTTGCTTAGTTCTTGTTTGTTTTGTGACTGTGAGTATGAAATGAGTTTAGGAGGGGACTGCAATTTTTAGTAGTGTTTCCCCTACATTCCATGATTCTACACAATGTATTTTCATCTCAATTGCTCTCACTACTACTTCTTCCACATTCCCTACTAAATCACTTGGTGTACTCATTTTCTTCTTTGTAACTCATTGAGTCCAATTTGTGCTGGTTATATTCTCAAATATATGTCATCCACTGCAAGGGTCAACGGTCAACATATGAGTGTTGAGATATAAATTTATAATTTTTTGAAATAGGCTGTTTCTCATTTTTATCTATTTATAGCCATTTGGAATACTGACTTTGTATTTTAATAATGATAACCATCATTATATTACTTTGATGACTGGTGATGTTCATTGATGATTTGGAAAACATATATTTTATTATGTACCATGCCTTTACCTTTACATTTGTGAAAAATGTAACAACTTTTGTTGAATGTAATGTTTGTGTATAGATTAATTTATCTAAATAACCTTACATTAATTTCTTTTTTATGTTTTAGTATCTATCTTACAAGACATTGAAAACTTTTCAGTATTTCAATCTGCAAATGAGAAAACAATAAACTGAGAAAAATATGGAGACCATGCACACACACACACACACACAGACACACACACACACACACACACACACACACACACACAAATGTACAAATTATGGATATGACTATAGCTTAGCAACTAGAGAGAGAAGTGTAAATTTGTATAAGCCTAAGCTTTGTTCCTATAAGACGCAAAGATAAAACGATCTTGGTAGTCAAGAAAAAAAAATAAAGCTGAGAATTGCAGGTCATATATATATGAAAGAGGGAGAGACAGAGAGAGAGACAGACAGAGATAAGGAGAGAGAGAGAGAGAGAGAGAGAGAGAGAGAGAGAGAGAGAGAGAGAGAGAGAGAGACAGAGAGTTTGTGTCTGTATTATGTATAAACAGAGAACCAGAGTGTGGATGTGGGTGTTGTAATATATTTACAAAGAGAGAGGCAATGTGTTTGTGTGTGTAAAATATGTACAAAGAACGAGACAGAGAGAGGAATATGGATGTGTTAAGATCTGAGCAGAATTTTTGGTATTTCAGTTTAGTATGAGTAATGATTTATCCCTCTGCCTCATTCTTTGGACTAGAGGTGGCAATAAGGATTTCTATCTAAACTTTTAAAACTCTTAAAATTTTTAGACTATTACCTTGTAAACTCTAGATAAATGATACACAGCACACACATACTTACAAGTCCCCTAAGTCAAAGCAATAAGTTTCCTTTGAAACTAATTCCTGTCAAGGATGAATGCATTCCTTAAAAACAATAATAATGCAGTTTAACTTAACATACAATTTTTATGTAGATCATTCCTTAATATATTTACAGGACATCAAAATACATTCTAATGTAGCTGGGGCTGTGCGAGATTTAATGGCCTGCACTGTTAGCAGTTGTGCTTTTGAAACTTTTGAACATAATCACAGTTACACTTTCCATACAACTGAATATTCTGAGTTCATTGAAAGTCCAGAGGAACCAATTAAAGTTGGGATATTAATATTAACAGGAATGTCTCATAAATGATGGAATTAATTATGTTCTTTTTGATATTGGAGTCTAGGTTACTTTTTCCCTTGAGCATAAAGGGTTTTAAATTTTTTATTTTTTGAAATAGCAGTTTCTTTCAAATTTGGAGTTAGAATAACTCTACATGACATCATCCTAGTTGGAAGTGAAAGAGAGGAAACCGCAGCAATATTAGACTTAATCTGTTCATCTGACAATCTTGAAAGCGACTGTTTCTGGTAGAGGGAGGGTTCTATGCTAGGACCAAGCAATGCTCTAGGAAAATGATTTCCCACAAATGCATTTAGAACATCATATTGTCAAGGAAAATTTAAAGTGGGGATACACTACCTACATTTGCTCTTTAAGTCCTCCATTTGAAATGTCTTGTGTTTACTAATTTTTTGAGTGTGCAGATAATCAACGCATAATGAGTTTTCTGATTAGAAAATTTGTTTTGATTTCATAATTGCTCAAATATAAAAGTTCACCTTGAGTTTCAAGGTGAATTTGAGGTTAAATTTTTTTGTATTGATTATTTTCTTGAAATTTTCATACACAAGTTACACGGGGAGTAGGGCCTACCTTTGACATATACTTTGGTGCCCACTGATTGATCACTATCTCCTGGCCAGGCATCCACAAAAGAAGAGGATGCAGTACAGGTGAGACTTAATATGCTGTCATCAGATGATAGGGGAGGAGGAATCCCCTTTTCTGTGGACTAGGGAAGGGGGAGAGGGGAAATGGGGGGGGGTAGAGGGAGGTTTGGACTGGGAGGAGATTAAGGAAGGGGCTACAATCAGGATGTGAAGTAAATAAATTAAAAATCAAAAACATTTTAAAAATATATGTCTTTTTATTACCTTATTGAAAATATATTTCCACAATATATTATAATTACAGGTTTCCTTTCCTCTTCCCAGTTACACTCCAACTCCCCTGCATCCAGATCCACTGACTTTCTGTCCCTCAGAAAAAAAAAAAGGGTTCTAGGAGAAAATAAAATAATAAACCAATCAGAATAGGACAAATCAAACAAAGAGAAGTAAAGTGGCCAAAGCAAAATCACAAGAAACACATATAGATAAAGAGACATACATTCTCTTTCATACGAATTCCCTGGAAAAATATAACTGGGACTCATATTATACATGCAAAGAACCTATAAGGTATAAGAAACACAGTAATAACAAAATAAAATGAATGCCCAGACACAACAATATGAAACGAAGAACCTCCAAAGATGCACTGAGTTCATTTTCTGTTCATTTTATACTGCTGAGCATGTACCCTACTGTTAAAAGTAGTGTTTCCGCAGTGAAACACCACTGTAGAAAAATTATTTTCATTTCCAAGTGGTTATCAGTTAGAGAAAGAATTTGGGTTAGAGATGGGGACATTTGTCAACTTCTTCAGCTCTAGGACTCCACCTTGTGTAGATCCTTGTAGACCCATGTCGTGCTGCCTCACTCTCTGTAAGTCTGTGTGCTTTGTGCCTGCTGTATTTAGAGACCTTGTTCCTTGGTGTTCTCCACCCTCTCTGACTCCTAGATAAGTTCTTCTACTTCCTTAGGGTTGCCTGAGTCTGGAGATGAGATTTGATGGAGACATCTTGTTTAGGGCTTGTTCCAAGGTTTCTCATTCTCCGCATATTGTCTGGCTGTGAGTCCCTGGTTTTGTGTCTATCTGTTGCAGGAGAAAGTTTCTCTGATGATGATTGTGAAGGAGCAGATCTATGATATAGTGGAATGTCATTAGTACTCATTTGTATTATTTGTATCTTTCTTAGAGTAGCAGAATTTGGTTTATACCCAGGTATCTGGACTATATGTGCTTAAGTCCTTGGTCAGAACAAGCAGTGTTGGATATGGATTCTATCTTACAGAGTGAGCCTTATTTCCAATGAAATACTGGTTAGTTACTCCCACCAGCCCTGTTCTACCATTACACCAGCTTATCTTGCAAGAAGGATACCATTAAGGATAAAAGGCTCTATGCAGGTACCAGTGTAAGTTTGAGTGAGTCGTGTAGCTGTCGTCTTCAAAAATAGGGCCTTATTTTAAGTTTGGGGAAGAAACATACATGGAATCCAACTTCCTCTCCCTCTTCTCCAACTCCTCCCAGAACCTTATCATCACTTCTCTTTTTTGTCTGCAGATCAAGTACTCTTATTAGATCCACTGAGTCCACTAATGCTTCCAATTCTTACCCTGATGTAGAATCATCTCTCTCTTCCCTAGAAATTGTCACTTGTCGATAGCTCACTAAAAGTGATAAAAGTCTCTGATACCATATTCGTCTCTGTTGGTATTGTTGGAAGTTTACGTGTTATATATATTATGTTTTGAGCATGTGTTAATTCAGTTTTGAGATGGATATAAAAATAAATGATCTACATATGCTTCTAATTTCGCTCTTAATTCTTTGCTTGTGTGTATTTTTATGAGGTCTGTGTCACCTTAAAAGATAGAGCCAGCAGACAGATGACTGCTGGTATCAGTCTTTTCTGCTGCCATAATGGTCTAGGACTGGTCAGAGTGGGGACTGGAGGTCTAATCCTCTGACCGTCAACTGTAAGAAATTATTCCTCTAAATTCTTATAAGTATTTTAGAGTAGTAATGCAGAAGTATCTACTGAATAGAATACTTACTTCATTTTGTATATTTTATAATGTAAAGTAGTACATTCAAAATGGAAATGCTATTTACATTTTATAAAGTTTAAAAAACACATATTTTTCCATCTCAGCCATGTAATTATTAATAGAATTCTTATTATTATAGTGTATCAATGATTTATTTTTATCTGCATGGCTGGTTAACCTGCATTCATACCTTTTTACATTAATTTATCATTTATTCACTTCACTTCCTGGTCATAGCTCCCTCCCTCCTCTACTAGTCCTACCCTCCCTCTGTCTTTCTCCCTCCCCTATTCATCAGAAAAGGGGAACAAATAATCCACCCACCCCAGCTCATCAGGTTGTATCAGGACTGAGTTCATCCTCTGCCCCTGTTGCCTGTAAAGTAGTCCCACCAGGGAGATGTGGTTGAAGAGCAGGTACCAGAGTCCATGTCAAAGACAGCCCCCAGTTCCCTTGCTAGGGGACCTACATGAAACCTGAGCTGCCCATCGGCTATATATATGTAGAGGACATAGGATCACCCCATGCCTTCTCCTTGGTTGGTGCTTCAGACTCGACAGGCCCATCTGGTTAGGTGGCTGTGTCAGTCTTCTTGTGGAGTTCTTGTCACGCTGAGGCCATTTTATCTTTCCCACCACCTTTACACTGCTTCCTCAATGTTTTGCTGTGAGTCTTAGCATCTCTTTCAAAGCACTGCCAGGTGGTGCCTCTCAGAGGACAACTCTAATAGGTTTCTGTTTGCAAGAAGAACCAAATGTAGGTAATAGTAGCAGGGGTTGGCTCTCTTCTATGTGGTCGGTCTTGCATTGGGCCAGGCATTGTTTAGGCGTTCCCTCAATCTTTGCTCTAACTGTTCTATCTTTATCCCTGAATGTCTTATAGGAAAAGTAAGTTTTGGATCAAAGTTTTTGTGAGTGAGTTGGTGTTCTCCTCCCTCCACTAGGAGAGTTGTCCAGTTAGGGGCATTCTGTTTAATCTCCAGGACCCTTGCTTATAAGAAGTGTCACTACAGTTCCCCTCATAGGCTCCCAGAGGCTTACTCTGACTTAGGTCTCCAGATTGTCACAGAAATGCCCCTGCACACAGATTCACTTTTGTCTGCAGGCTTTATGTCCCCTTCTCCATGCTCCTAGGTTTGATATCTACCTATATGCCTGCAAATTTCATGATTTCTTTGTTTTTTATGGCTGAGTACTATTTCATTGTATAATGAACCACATGTTCATAATCCATTTATCGGTCAAGGGACATATAGGTTGTGTCCAAATTCTGGCTACTATGAATAAATCTGCTATGAACATAGTCGAGCAAATGACCTTGCTATAGGTTGGAACATCTTTTGGGTGTATGACCAGATGGGGTGTAGCTGGAACTTGAGGTACAACTATTCCCTGATTTCTGAGAAAGCAGCAAACTGATTTCCAAAGTAGGTGTACAAGTACTCTTACCAGTAATGAAGCAGTTTTTTCCTTTTACCATATCATCTCCAGCATATCTTGTCACTCAAGTTTTTGTTTGTTTGTTTGTTTACCTTAGCTATTTTAACATATGTAAAGGGAATCTCAGAGTCACTTTGATTTTCATTTTCCTTAAGATTAAAGACTGAACATTTTTTAAGCATTTCTTGGGAATTCAAGCTTCCTCTATTGAGAATTCTCTGTTTAGCTGTGTATCCCGTTTTTTAATTAGGTTATTTGGTTTGTTTATGTTTAATTTTTAGAGTTTTTATACATTTTTTATATTAGCCCTTTGTCAGATCTAGGATTGATGCACGGATTATTGCAAAATGGTACACTAACATTTTGTTCTATCAACAGTGCCCTTTGTCTTACAGAAGCTTTTCAGTTTTATAAGGTGCCGTACATTAATTATATCTAATGGCTTGAGCTGTTTGTGTTCTTCTAAGGAAGTGTTTTTCTGTGCCAATGAGTCCAAGGCTCTTCCACACTTACTTTTCTAATAGATTTAGTGTATCTGGTTTTATGTTGAGGTCTTTGATCCATTGGACTTGAGTTTGTGCAGGGTGATAAATATGGATCTACTTGCATTTTTCTACATGTAGACATCCAGGTAAATGAGGACCATTTGTTCAAAATGCTGTCTTTTCTCCATTGTAAGTTTTTGGTACCTTTCACAAAAATTAAGTGTCCATAGTGTTTGGGTTTATTTCTGGGTCTTCAATTTGATTCCCTTGAACAACCAGACTATTTCTATGCCAACACCATGCAGGTTTTATTACTATTGCTCTATAATATAGCTTGAAGTCAAGGATGAAGATATTTCCAGTAGTTCTATTATTGTATAGGTTTATTTTTGTATAGCTATTCTGGGTTTTTTGTTTTCCATAGGAAGTTTAGAATTGTTCTTTCAAGTTTTGTAAAAAAAAATGTGTTGGTGTTTTGATTGGGATTAAAATGATTTGTAGATTGATTTTGATAAAATGGCCTTTTTACTATGGTAATCATACTGATACATGTGCGTGAGAGATTTTTCCATCTTCTAATATCTTTTCAAATTTTTCTTCAGAGACTGAAGTTCTTTTCATATTCATCTTTGACTTGCATGGTTAGAGTTACAGCAAGAAGCATTATATTATTTGTGACTATTTTGAAGGGTGTAGTTTCCCTAATTTCTTTCTCAGGCCATTTGTTGGTTCTATACAGGAGGGCTATTGAATTTTTTAAAAAAAACTTGTATTCAGCTACTTTCTTGAAGGTGTTTATCGCCAGCAGGAGTTCTATGGTGGAACAATTAAGTTAAATTATGTATTCTGTCATATAATCTGTGAATAGTGAATCTTTGACTTATTTTTACCAATTTGCATCTTCTTGATCTCCTTTAGTTTTTTTATTGATCTAGCTAGACCATCATGTACTATATTGAAGACATATGGTGAGAGTGGGTCCTTGATTTTAGCAGGTCTGCTTTGAGTTTCTCTCAATTTAATTTGATGCTGGCTATTAACTTGTTGCATATACCCTTTATTATGTTTGGGTATTGGCCTTGTAACCCTGATCTCTCCATGAATTTTATCATGAAATGATGTTGGATTTTGTCCAAGGTTTTTTCTATATCTAATGAGATGCTCATGGTTTTTTTTTTTTTTTTTTTCTTCTTCTTTTAGTTTGTTTAGATGGTGGATTACATTGATGGATTTTCATAAAATGAACCATCCCTAAATCCTTGGGATGAAACAAACATATTTGATCATAGTGGATGATGTATTTGATGTGTTTTTGGAGTCATCTTATGACTATTTTATTGGGTATATTTGCATTAAGGTTCATGAGTGAAATTGGTCTGAAATTTTCTTTGTTTGTTGCTGTTATTATAGTTAGGGTATCATAGTGAATGTGGCCTCAGAATGAGTTTGGCCATATTCTTTTTGTTTCTTTCTATTTTGTAGATTAGTTTGAGAAGTCTTGATGTTAGATCTTTGAAAGTTCGGTAGATTCTGCAATAAAAACCAGTGGGCCCCAGGCTTTTTTGGTTGGAAGGATTTTGATGATTGCTTCTTTTTCCTTAGGGGTTATAGGACTGTTTAAACTCTTTAACTGATCTTCAGTTAACTTCTATAGGTAAAATCTATCAAGAAAACCACCCATTTCCTTTAAATTTTCCAGTGTTATGGAATACAAGCTTTTGAAATAAACCCTAATGATTCCTTGGATTTCCTCAGTGTCTTCTGTTAAGTCTCCCTTTTCATTTCTGATTTTGTTAATTTGGTTACTGACTGTCTGCCTTTTAGTTAGTTTGGCTAGAGTTTTGTCTATCTTGTTGATCTTAGAGAACCAGCTCTTGGTTGTATAGATTCTCTGAATTGTTCTCTTTATTTCTAACGTATTCATTTAAACCGTGAATTTGATTGTTTTGTGCTATCTACTGCTCTTGGTGTTTTGCTTCTTTTTTTCCCTAATGCTTTCAGTTTATGTGTTAAGGTGTTAGTATGGGTTCTCTCAAAAAGTTTTTATGAAGGCAATCAGTGAAAGGACCTTTCCATTTTTTATTTCTTTCAAGGGGTCCCATAAATTTGGGTACGTTGTGCCATCATTTTCATTGAATTTTAGAAAGTCTTAATTCTTTATTTATTTCTTCACTGACCCAGTGGTCACTGATCAGGGAATTTTTCAGTTTATAGGAGTGTTTATGTTGTTGTTGTTGTTGTTGTTATTATTATTATTATTATTATTATTATTATTATTATTATTATTATTTCTACTGTTGTTGAAGTCTAGCTTTAATCCATGGTGATCTTATACAGAACAATGGGTTTATTCAATTTTCTTGTATTGGTTGAGGTTTGATTTGTGACAAACTATTTGGGTGAATTTGAAGAAGATGGTAATGAGTAGAAAGTATAATATGTTGTGTTGGGTACAGTGTCTGTTGACATCTATTAAGTTCATTTGATTCATGATTTTGTTAGTTTCACATTTTCTCCATTTATTTACTGTTTTAATGATCTGTCTATTGGTGAGAATGAGGTCTTGAAGTCTTCCACTATTAATGTGTGGGGATCAATGTGTAATTTAAGCTTTAGTAATGTTCCTTTTACAAATATGGGTGCTCTTGTATTTGGGACATAAATGTTCAGGATTGATATATCCTCTTGGGGGATTTTTCCTTTGATGAATACAAAATATCATTCCCCATTTCTTTTGATTAATTTTATTAGATACTAGAATGTCTATTTCAGCTTACTTTTTTGGTCTATTTGCTTAGAAAGCATTTTTCTAGCCCTTTAAATTGAGGTGATGTTTATCTTTGTTGTTCACATGTGTTTGTTGTACGCAGGAGATTTTGGGTTCTGTTCATATCCTTTATGTTAGTCTGTGTCTTTCTAATGAAAAATTCAGTTCTTTGCTGTTGATAGATATTAGTGGCCAATGATTATTAGTTCCTTTTATTGTGATGTTGCCGATATTGTATCTGTTCCCCATCCCACACTTGGGATCAAAACAAAAACATGTTGCTGTCCACTACAGTGGCCCATAGTTAAAATGTGACATTTGTTTAGAGCAGAAAAATTAGGCACTGTTAAATTCTCTCATGTAGCTGTGCCCTGAGTCATGAAATAAAACCCCACAGCAGCATCAGAATAGCTCAGAATAGTGTTCTCCAACACACCACTATGCAAGGACTTGTAGATCTGTACATGATAGTTTGATGTAAATACATTTCTACAGGTACAAATCACATTGTAATTTAGGATTTGTAACATTGATGAACTAGCATTTCATGGTTGAAAGTGGAAACATTTCCACTTATATTAGCAACATATTAGAAATGTCATTTATGTTTCAGTGTTACTCTTTTCTCTTAATTTCTTGACTGTGCTCAAATAATTTTTCTTTCTTTCTGTAGAGCATCCCATTGATTCTCAGTAGCTCATACAAGGGCAAATCTTGCTTTCTGATGAATTATTTTTGGTAGCTCTTGTTTGAAAATGATATGTTCAAATAGTCAAAGAAATAAAACCATTATTTCCCCTTTCAAGGAAAACTATTAAAACTTTTTTCCCCAAGGAGCTGATTTCTGAGTCTGTGAGCAGATAGAAAAAAATACAAAATATTAACTAATTTCATGATCAATTTTTTACATTTGCTTGTCATCTAAAACAAGTATTATTTCAAGGTTTTGTTGTTAGTTGACAGTATGGAAAGTTATGATACAACATACAGCTTTGAAATTTTCCTTAAGAGCTAGAATTGAATTTGTAATCTTTTGCACACATTTTTTTCTAGTTGTAGAACTTTGGGCTGCATTTTAAACATCCCTTGGAGTTTCAGTATCTATAGGCCTAAGGAAAGCACTAAGTTTATTACTTTGAGGCTTATTGGAAGCAATAAAAGTAAAATATTTAGTACAAGGCCTACCAGTAAATATTACTATTTTTATTATTAGCTATTATTCAAAGAGATTATATCAGGGTGTGCTCGACAGATTTAATTTTATTTCAGAAAGTGGATGTCTAGGAGATTTACCATTTATCCTTTTCTTCATAACAAACTACCACAAAAACCCTAGCTTTAAACAACCAATTTATTTGCTTGATTTTTTTCCCTCATAATCTTATAGATCAGCAATTTTTAGTGGATTTAAATGGGTCAGTCTCCTGAAAGTTTTATCTAAAGTTATTCATGAATCCCTGGGGTCATATACTAATTGTTCTAGTGGTAAGTAGTCCAAGGTGGACTAAGGTACCTATATTTGCTTCAGATGAATATCAGATGATAATTGTTAAAGAATTATGGGTTTATTAGTTGATTTACCTGACTTAGACTCCAAAAGAATGACCATGGGTGCTTTGTATCACATCCTAAGAGAACAATTCCATGAGAATAAGAGAGGCCACATTTATTCTTTAGGCCTAGGAATAAAACTGGCACTGCTCTTTACAGGTATACTTGGTGATCAACATCAGTCACAAGACCAAACCTGTTTGTCCAATGCAGAAACTAAGTAGACATTCCACCTTGTGATAAGAAAAGCATTACAGGGACTTTTAAAAATACTTAAGTATACAACAGAACAAAAGATTCATAGATAACTTACACATGTAATATATGGTTTCGAGCCTTCTGTCCTGAAATTTAATAAAAGTAATATAAACTAAAATCACTATTTTAATAAACATTAGCAATGGCATATTAGCATTTCACATTTCTTGCATTTTCTGTAAATGACAGAAAAGTAGACAATATTTTCTTATAAAATTAATGAGAGATTAAGATTTTTTAAATGTTTTATTTAAGAAATAATTTTATATATTTACTGAAAGTGCTTTTGCTGTTTGGAATTGCTTTTCCCAGCTAAAGCAAAAACAAACAAATATAAAAACAAACAAAAAACCCAACCAAACAAAAACAAAACATAAAACAGAAATAGCACAAACTGATGAAGATGAATGAAATACTTTACATATGCACTATAATCAATTAATAAGTGATAGTCACAACCTCAAACCCTATATTTGTTTACATAAATTTATTTTGACAAGAAAATGACTAGGGTAGTTTTGAATGTTTTTATATCTTTTCCTTCTTGTTCTATTTATATAATATACTATGTTTAAATTATCTAAGAAAACATTATTGTTGAAGTTACTATATTATTTTACATGTATATTAGTATGACCATATTGAAGTTAGAAATGACAACTTTAATTTTGAGTGTATCAATAAATAACAGGAATCAGTGTATTAATTATAAAGGATGTAAAGCTTGTATACATTTAAGGTATTCATGCATATGCATGTAAATATAAATTAATGTTTTCAGATTTTGCCCTTGTTTTTTTGGCTTGTTTATGCTCTTGATGTCACGCAACACATTGATTTGCAAATCTTGGAGCTCTTATCAAATTGAACACATGTTTAGTTAGTGTCTAGCTTTTTTCTATGCTACTGTACCTTTTATCATTGTGGTTTATCATTTCATAATGTTGTACATCTTTAGTCCATTACACCCGTCCCAAAATTATGTGTTCTTTGCAAGCATAAACATCTTCTGAGGAACAGTGCTAGCCCACAGAACCAAAATATATGAATTTTCTAACAAATGTAGAAGAAAATGCAAATTTAATACACTGAGCTCAGTTTCCTTATTGGAAGTTGAAAATAATATTTTCCTAAAAGAGAAATGTTTGGTTTTAGCAAATGCTTATGGATTACAGAGAAAAATACCCACTTCTCTTATGAGGAAGACTTTTAAACACTGTGAGTACTGTGATAGGCTATGTGAACATTTTCCTTTTGTTATGACTACAAGCCTATAGGGACTAGGGAGTAGAATGTGGTTCTGTGAATAGCTACGACCCTCACAGACTCATGTGTTTGAATGCTTGGCCTAGGAAATGACACTATTAGAAGTTGTTTCCCTTTGGAGTAAGTGTGCCCTTGCTGGAGGAATTGTTTCACTGTGAAGGTGGGTTTTAAGGATTCCTGTGCTCAATCTATACACAGTGTGGTACATAGCCTCCTTCTGCTCCCTATGGATCATGACATAGAGATCTCAGCCTCTTCTCTAGCACCATGTATATGCTTGCATGGTGCCATGTTTCCCACCATGACATTAAGGACTAAACCTTTGAAACTCTAACCTAGCCACATTTAAATATTTTGCTTATTTTCCATTATAACAGTTGTGGTCATGGTGTCTCCTCACAGCAGTGAAACCCCAGCTAAGACACATACATTACATTACAACTGAAATTTCTCCTCCCTGAACTCTTTCCGGTTCTGCAAGGATAGCCACCAGACATGGCCTAACACTCTAATACCGTGTGATAATACTGGGAACAAGCCTTCATATGACAACTGCATATAGCAACTGAATAGGAAGAAGCATTTCCCAAGTGCCAGGAAAAAAGTCACAGACTATAACTACTCCCATTGTTTTAGTCCCAGAAGAAAAGTCAGCTATAACACCATAAGGCATATGCAGAGGTCCTAGCTCAGACCCATACAAGGTTCGTACTTGTCATTTCAGTTTCCATGCACACCTATGCATGCTGCTTAGTTCTGTGGTGCATGTTTTCCTGGTGTTACCAACTCCTCTGGCTTCTACAACCCTTCTTCCTCCTCACTCTCCTTGTTTCCCTGTGTTCCATCTAATGTTTGGCTTTGGGTCTCTCTATCTGCTCATATTTGTTGCTGGATGATACCCCACAAATATCTAATCAAGAAGAATGCATTTAAGTTGGAAAAAAAGTAGTAATTCATTAAAGGCTTAAAACTTTTGTAGGGAAATGATGTTTCCGTAGCAAAAAAAAAAAAAAAAAAAAAAAAAAAAAAAAAAAAAAAAAAAAAAATCTGTATATCTAAGCAAAAAGGTCAGAGACAACCTTTAATCCCATGGCTCTAAATTAGAAAAATTTTGAAAAAATCACTAAGAGACAAGGTCAGAATGTAGTAAAACTTCAATGCAGTCAGACATTCAGAAAACTTTGTTTTGCTCTGATTGAGTAGAGAGATCACTGAATGGATGGACAGCATGTCACCCAGGATCTAGGAAACTCCTGCTTTAACCTGATTAAAGGGATTTACTGTGTACCTAGGAAGAAAAAAGTGAGAGGAAAAAATGTTTACACCATGGAAATTATAATTAGAAGGATTATATAATATTCCAGACAAAAAGCCTGGTAGCAGTAATGATAATTAGAAATAGTAAAAAGTATGAATATACCTTAGAGCTAATGTCAACAGGGAGCACAATTTATGAATTTTTAAAATTATATATTTTAATAAGTTTCCTTTGATCAAAGTTTCTAAACTCCTTATAATGTTCTGTTTCTGCAATTGTATACTTCATATATGTATTTTTTGTTCTGTCAGACATCCTCTGATCTGTGAGATTCTGCCATCTGTTTGTAAATTTGATGGTTCTATGCCATTCTATTTCTACTTAAGAAATAATTTCCAATTACTTTTATTTTCTCTTCAATTGCATAGATAGCACTATTCCTTGCTAGGGTTTTTATTTTTCTGAAAATAAATTTTCAGAGAGAGATCCATGCAGAACCAGGAATCAGAGGTATAAGTTAATAGGCTTGCTAAAATCCTTCAAGCTGAGAGGCACAGGAAGGTGGCCTTGCATATGGAAATTAAATTTCAGCACAACAAATCAATCCTTTCCTTGGCCCATAACAAATCACAATGAACTGAAGGATCCTCAGTTTTCCTTCAGATTCCTGCTCCTCAGGCTTCTCCTACTTAATTTAGCTAGCTCTAAGTTGTAGTTTGTTAACTTCAAATGAAACCTTCCAATTTACAGGGCTTCATAAAAACTAAATTCTTAAATTTGCCTCCCAATCCAAATTATCTACACCACCTAAAACCTTGTTTTTTTAATGCTGATTCTCTCTAGGCAAGGTAGATAGATCTGAAACTATTTGAAATAGTCCTGAACACAACATTATAGAGAGTTAAATAAACAACATTCCTGAATTCTAACAATATGACTCTGTTTTATGATTATTATATGAAGAGATTATAAAAAAATACATGTGTTATTTTGGAAAGAAAACATTGAATTAGTTTGTCTTTGAGATTTAAAATATTTTCTAGAAATAATTTTTTCCAGCAACTGTCTATATTTCACAGTTTTCCACTGTTCCTATAATATGAGAAATTATGCATTTCAGAATAGAGACATATCACAAACATGTTACCTAATGTGAGTTTGTAACATTAGGAAGAATTCTTCCTTCCAATGTAGTCACCAAGTTTAATGAATTGTTAACAAACAGACTTGATAACATGACATATTTTTCCTCTTATGCCATCTCATGTCTAACAACTGGTTTGGACGGGTCTGCAGCTCATCTGCAGAACAAACCCTAATGTTAACAGTGAAAATTTGAAAACTTGAACCAAGGTACATGACCAGAGAATGCCAGTGTAGATATGAGTATATTCTGGAAAATGCCCTACCAGGATTGAGCCCAGTTGTTTTTCTCTGAGGCATCTTTATGACAATTTTGTTGGAAATGCATATGTAGATAAAGACTTGATACTATGCACTTGAGGCAGTTTGTCTCAGACTCCCTCAGAACTTATCCTTAACTGTTGTTAAGAACAGAAAGAATAGTTTATACTAGTCTGATTCATAGTTTGCACCATAGAAGGAAGGAGCATTAAGAAGGGGTAGCTACTCCAGAAAAATCCCTTTTTTTTAGAACATAACATTCAGTTTCCTACTTTTATTCTCTTTTTATGTAAAGCTCTCAAAAGAGAGAACACAAATTAAAATATAGTGATGCATTTGTTCCACATAAGGGTATTGAAATAGGCAGCTAGGGACATTTATGCCTTAATTCTTCCTCTTATAATCCCTACAGTTCGGGATCAAGGTAATGAGAAATTTAGTGTTACAGCCCTTAAGGCCTAATGTAAAGCAGAGGGCTCAAGAGAACATCACAAATAGAAACCAAAAAGAAGGTGAAAAAGGAAATGGGATTTTAATAAACTAATGGTGTATATAGTGCAAGGATTCACATACAATATAATATACACTGGCACAGAGAGTTAATTCTTGTCTGAGTTAATACTATCCATGACAAGGGTCAAAATAATGCTCAGAATTTCTAATGCTTGCTTTAAAATAAGCAGAAACATCATTTATACAATCATAGGAATTCTCCTTTCCTAATATGGAAGCACCATAAAAAATGCTATTCTTCTTCAAGCTTCTTCTGGCTCCCTTCTATCTTGAAAAGCATGTTTAACACAGCAGCTTCAGTGAACTGCTGATAATAACCGTAAACAACTTTAATCTTATGAAAGAATATCAAAATTCGAAAGTTGATTTAATGGCTCCATAGACAAAGTCTGAGAAGGAGAACTGGAGTTCTATCCTGAGCATCTACATAAGGGCTGTGTGGGTAGAGATAGAGAGGTCATGTATATACTTAGTGCTTAATAGACAGAGTAAGGATCCCTGGAATAAGATGGATAGCTTTACAGGCCTAGCCATGAGTTGTACCTTAATAAATGTAGTGAAGAATGACCAAAAAGGACATCGAACTTCTATTATCTACTTTTCATCTCTACATATATGCACTTGTTGTAGTATACATATGAGAATATACATACACATGTTTATATACAGGGCTTCAAAGCTGTAATGGATACAGCTAGAACAATGAGGAAAGTAAAGAAATGAATTCCAGACAAACCTCCAGAGAAGTACTTTGGGAATGCCAACCTTAACATAGGAGAAGCATATTTGGAATGATGTGATGAGGTGAAGAGTTGATTGCACTATACACAGATTGTGGAGCATATTAGCTTATTCCAAAATATACAACCAACGTGCTATGTTCCAATAGATAGTCCTAGTTGTTGAAGTAAGAAGTAGTGATAAGTCAACACAGAGAACAGGACATTAAAATGCCTAAATATTTCAGGTACTTGCAGGTAGTTTGGAAAGAGTGTTAATAAGCAGAGACTGCGGCTGTTTTAGGAATTTGTAAATAATACTTTCTCTTATAATGAACCTGAGATAAACTTCCCACTAGGGAGACTTACTAAGTGGAAAGCAATGAAGCACAGTTTGTTTTTGAAGTAGTTGCTTTAGAAATGGGTAATGCTCTCAAAATCTGTGACTGCTATTCAATGTTTAAATTTAAATTTAAAGACATTAGTTTATCAGTACATTGACTTAAGCAACAACATGGCTATAGTTGCCTTTTTCTAAATGAAAGGTAAATCTTAAGGTACACATTTGAGAATATTTGTTTCTTAATAGCATTTGAATTCCTAGGGATTGACAAAAATCATGTGTGGTATAAAAAAGTGAGAATTAGAAAACAAGATTTAAATTATTAATACCTCTAAGAGTTGTTGGCATTACACAGAAGGGTTTAAAACTACATAACTCATATTAGAGAATTCCTCAGAGTAATAAAAGTGGCATATATGAGGTGTCATGTGATTCAAAGAGATTTTTTGATTATATGCAAAGAACTCCATTGTGTCAGACCCCAATGACAAGTCAAGGAGGACTGCAATATCAAAGATTCCATAGAACTTACAAATAGGGAGATACTGATCTAGCTTATGACCTGTGTCAATTTAAGCATTAATCCCCTGAAATCAAAGGTGGCATATAGAAATATTTGAATTAGTAATATTCTTTAAATATGAGTAAAAGAAATAAAATATACTATAAATATGAAATTTGTATTATGTAACTGTCCTCATTGTCTCACATACTTGAATGTTTGGTATCCAATTTGGTGAAATTGTCTGGGTAGGATTAGGAGTTCTGGCCTTATTGAAGAATGTTTGTCACTGGAAGTGGGTTTTAAAGTCTAAAAACCCCACACTATTTCAGTTGGCCTTCTTTTTGCCTCATGTTTGATGTCCCAACATGTAAGCTCTTAGCGATCACCCAAACACTATGCCTGCTGCGAGCCTGCTGCTGTTCCTGTTGTGATGATCATGGATGACACTACCCTCTGTGACTGTAGGCACATATATAAACACTTTCTAGTATAAGTTGACTTGGTTGTGACTTCTAGTCACAGGAATCAAAAGGTAACTAAGACAAACTGCAATTTGCACAAATGTTGAGACTGTGGTGATGGCTCAGTTAGTAAAGTGCTGGGCATTCATCATGAGGACCTGCGTTTGGATACCTGAATCCATGTCAAATGTCTCTCTGTGGGGCCAGTGAGATGCCTGAAGTGTGTGTAAAAGCCTGCCATCATTCCTGAAAACCTGAATTCATCCTGTGTCTCACACAGTGGAAGGAAAGAACCAACATCTGTAGTTGCCCTCTGACATTTCACACATATTGTTGACAATATTCTCAAGAATTCCCAACTAGTACCACTGTCAAAATGACCGACTTTTTTTTTTCCAGTAGTGTAACTGCTGTGGATTTTACTTTTTAAGTCTTTACCTTTATTTTATAGATGTTATGAGAACGCATGTAAAGTGAATGTCATCTAATGTTTATAGTGTTCATACAAACCATTAGTGTTCATTTGCTGTTGGTGTTGTCCTCTGGTTTAGTTCTTTAGTCTATGGGTGTGCATTATTTCTGTTGTAAGACTGTTTTGAGAGATTTTGGTTTGTTGACTATTTTTATTACAAACTTTAAAAGAATACATAATTTCCTTATTTCATTTTAACATGTGTCATAATAATGTGCATTGTTTTTATTTCTTTTCAACCATCCTCTTTGTCCACTTCAGCCCCGTTTTCATATATAAACAAATACAGATTCTAGCACTGAAAAGAAGCATGAGGTTTTGCTGTTGTTTTTCTGCTACATTTTATTTTAATTTTTACATAGTGCCTTCTATCTTTGTGTGTCTATCTGTTTTTCTGTATCCCTGTAATGTTTTATGATTTTCTATTTGTCTATGGGCAAGCAATACACAGATATATTTACATTTTAAAATCTACTTTTATTTTCAGGTAAAATTTGCTTGCCACTGTGCATAGTGCTGTATCCAGTTTGGTGCACATGCATTTTGATGGCATGGTTACTTAAAGTCTTTCCAGTATATATTCCAGGCTAGTACAAGTCTAGCTTTAGTTTGGAGAATCTATACACCAATTTACACAATGACAGTCTGTTTACTTTTTCAACAGCAGTGGTGTGTACACATATCTTTACGAGGATTTTCCCTCCTTTGTGTTCTTCCTCATAGGCATTTTGACTAGGGTTCATACAAAAAAAAAAAAAAAAAAAAAAAAAAACCTAGTTGGAGTTTCTATTTTCTTTTTCTTTTATTATTTATTTATTGTTTGTTTGTTTGGTTGGTTGGTTGGTTAGTTGTTGGTTGGTTTTGGTTCTTTGAGTCAGGGTCTCTCTGTGTAGCTTTGGCTGTCTTGGACCAGGTTGGCCTCGAACTCACAGAGATCCACCTGCCTCTGCCTCCATGACTACTGGGATGGCAGGCATGCACCACTGCACCTGGGTCAGGTTCAATTTTCTTAATGACTATGGATATTGATTTAATTTTTTGACACATATTGGAAATTAGCATTTATTTTGCAAGTTATTTATTCAGTTAATTAGCCCATTTATTGGGTTGGTATATCCTGGTGACTAATTTCCTTTCAGCATTTATATATTGTAGCAAATTTATTATGATATTAATGATGACAGTCTATCAGAGGCCAGGAATAATAGCTGTGGGAATTCCATTGCAGTTGTCTAGAAATTTTACACTCAATTAGTAACAAGTAACGCGAGTACTTTAACACATGCAGAATATTTTTAGTTTTGTTTGTGTATATGCTTTTTTTCCTACCTTGTAACGCAGGCAAACACAAAAATTGTAGCCGAGATTGGACTCAATTTTAGGCAATACTGTTTTCTAAGTCCTCCACTGACACATGGATAACTTTGTGTGTGTATAAGTAATGTGTATGAATGTTTTATGTGAATTTATGTTAGGTGGCGCATCTGTACATGAGTGAGAAGAAAGAGAAGACGGTAGGTCAACAAAAGGAATTATTCTCAGTCAATTTCTACTGTATTTTGAGAAACAGACTTGCACTATGTCCAGAGCTCACTGATGCAGTTAGAGTATCTGGCAAGTAAGTTCAAGCAATCCTATTACCTTCCTTGACTTACTGATATTACAGAATCTGAACTCAGGTCCTCATGACTGTGCAATGAGTACGGTAGCAACTTTACCACTTTCTCTACTCCTCACACATTACTAGTAAACATATAATTTTATTTGAGAGCATAAAGAGTAAAAAGTTTAAATTTCAATAATTTTAAGCTTCTCACTAATAATTTTTATATAGTCATAAGTTTGCAAACTGTCCTTAGGCCAAGTCCTCAGTGTTACTTTATGTAATTTACCTTGTATTTCTCCTTCTCCCAACAGGCTTTCTGAGGATAAGTTAGCAGGTGTTTCATCATGAAATATTTCCAGGTGGTTTTCACTTACAGACACATGTCAGTGTGATGCCAAAATAATTCTAGTGCATCAAGTTTTAAAAGGCACTTCTTTGAATGTGTATGTTCACTGAATATTAAATATGCTTACATATACAACATTAAAAAGCAGAAACTGCCCTAATTTTGTTACTGCAGATGCGTGCTAAAGAGATGTTTGTAGCCTGCAGGGGATCCTGTATTTTGTGAGATATCTAAGCTTACTAATTGGTCAAAAACAAATCTACTCTGTGCATGGAATTTCTTAAACTGTGAAAGATCCTTTTCACGGTCAACATTTGATGGCATTTTAAAATGTCAACCTTAGCAAATGCCATTAGTTAGGCGCATTTAGACCTAGAGAGAGTGAAAATGATCTTTAGAATAGAAAGAGAGGAAAAACTTCTAATATCTGAAGGCATTTGAACTTTCAGGGAAGGGACACAGACCACAGATTGTGACACAAAAATATGCATTTATAATTCTAGATTTGAATCAGTGTACTTCATAAGAGGCTTAATATTAATATTCTAGCTATTTCTTATATGACACATGCATAAAGACACAATTCTGCAGTTGGCAGGATTTGTGAAAACTGAGGTGAGAATCCAGTGGAAAATGGAAGAAACAAATGAGCAGAGCCATGAAAATACATATTCAGAAATAACATCCAATGTGTTCTTTCTTTGTGGGCATCCTATACAATATGCTACATAGAATGCATGTAAAATTAAAATGCATTTAAAAACATAAAATATATGTGGTGGTGTGATATTATATATTTTCTTTTTCTGTAGGTTAGTTATGTTCATCCCTTGAATACAAGGACACTGATTATAAGAAGTTAAACCATTGATTCTCCCACTTAATTTTCACAGTATTTTCTTTTATTCATATGATTTGTTAAGTAGTAAATTATATTCCATTTCTTCTACCACTCCTTTATAGAGGATAACTTAGAAACAATGAGGACAGTGTGTTAATTTGGATATTGCCTTTGAATGTCAGCTTCCAATGGAAGCCATACCCGAATCCACATTTCTACCCAAACACTTCAAGATTTTTTTGTAAGCTTTTGAAAACTCTCTTACCTACAGGTTATAAATGGATCAAGGAGAAGTTGTAAACTGTGGTTTTCTAAAAATATATACTTGGAGAAAATTATTATCATTGTACAAATATCCTTCCAACCTCTAATCAATTGGCTCTGTGAGGAAATGAAGGATGGAGACATTTTATCACCTCAAGTCGGCTAAAAGGGAGCCTGTTGGTGTCACTGAGGCACTGAAAGCCTACACACTGCCCAGAGGACAGTGTCTGTGTATCTAAATTGAGCAGTGAGTCCAAGTAATACACATAGAAAACTAAATATTTTTATAGTACTAATTCTATCATTAGTTATTTTTTATTTGGTATTCTTGGGTAAGAACATAAAATATATCACAACTGGAAGTGCAGAATTTCATGTGAAACTTTGCAGCTTATTTTTTGAATGCCAGTTGTAAATGTCTATTAGTTCATTAAGCTGTATAGTCGTTGCTCCTTTTTCATTTTGGTTTGTGATATTTTCATTTAGTTTCAAGTTGCTTGTAGAATAAAACAAAGTAAACAAACACTGGAAAATGAACACATTCAGTGGCTCCTTGTCTTTGGTAAAATAGTGGATGGATAAAAGGGAAAAAAACTAGAATATGGATTGGTGAAGGCTGTTAGTGATTTGACAGATAGCTATGATTTTTTGTAAAACTGAACAATACTTGAGGCATAAAACTTGGATTGGACATAGAGTTCCATGTAGCTGTTATGAAAAGATCATTTTAAAAGAAGTCTGTTTTGATGGTATCTGATAACTTTCAGTGGCAAGTACATAAAAAAGACATGCTGTATGTCACCAACTTGAAGAAAATCACTAAAAGGGTGCCATGGAACCTAGATAGATAATGAGGCATTTATTTCAAAGAATCCAAGAAATACCTACTCAAACACACATGACAAAGAACTGTGAACAAATTAAAACTTAAGAATTATATTTTTACTTCACCACCATTCAACCCCTATCAACTTAGGCTGCGTATAAAACAACATCAGTGAGTGAGAGCTGGGTCAATCAGAATGTGTGAAGGCACTCTCTTCATTACGTGCAAGTGGGAGGCTACAGCTTCTAAGAACAAAATGATCTTTTTTTTTTTTTTGTATATTTATTTATTTATTTATTTTTATTAATTTATTCTTGTTACATCTCAATGTTTATCCCATCCCTTGTATCCTCCCATTCATCCCCCCCCCATTTTTCCATTATTCCCCTCCCCTATGACTTCCTGAAGGGGATTACCTCCCCCTGTATATTCTCATAGGGTATCAAGTCTCTTCTTGGCTACTTGCTGTCCTTCCTCTGAGTGCCACCAGGTCTCCCCCTCCAGGGGACATGGTCAAATGTGAGGCACCAGAGTACGTGAAAAAGTCGTATCACACTCTCCACTCAACTGTGGAGAATATTCTGACCATTGGCTAGATCTGGGAAGGGGTTTAAAGTTGACCTCCTGTATTGTCCTTGGCTGGTGCCTTAGTTTGAGCGGGACCCCTGGGCCCAAATCTGCCTATCATATTGTTCTACTTGTAGATTTCGAACAAAATGAAGAAAACGATGAATACCGTTCATCCAACATCGAAGTATAATTAATACACTGTAAACATTTTTCATAGCTTGGAGAGAGTTATTAAAAAAAGATTTAAAAAACCTGCTCTGATGAATTGCCGCTCAATGACACTGAGTGAACAAGAACCCAGACAGGTTTTCTTGAAATTCTTAGTCACATTACTTAGGCTTTACTGTGGTTTTTATAATAATTGAAAAATATCTTACTACTGAAAAAATTATGTTTCAAAAATAGGAAGAAAGAATACTGAAAACTACCTTTGAAAAGCACCTAATAATCTTACAAAATTAGTCATTTTCCTAAGAGATAAATATAAATCCTTGTCCTATACTGTAATGTTTTACCAAATGGAAAACCTGTTTTATCCAAGAAAAAAGTTCTAAGAGAGTTCTTGAAATTATTTAAAATTATCCTTTTGTCTTATTGAATGTCTAGATAAGATATCTCTTTGCAAGTAGATATACATGTCCATTATGTTATTTCCTTTTGTGACTCTGTCATACAATAATGAGTAATATTTTCTAATTGAATGTTTAAGCTGCATGTGTGTGATAAGGGTTACTTCTTTGTCAGGTGCTTTTTTCCTGATATTATTAATTGAACTTAATTTTAAATTACTAGACAGAATGAAGATTTTCTTTTATTTGTGCTTTGTGAACATTACATTAACTAGAATAACAGACATGATTCTCCCATCAGTGTAGATGTTCTCGTAAATGGTGAGTTTTGAAATACACTTTAATAGTTTCCTTTCCTTTCTTCATTCTCTTTCTGCAGTTTTCTTGAGGACTCTAGAGTGTGCTTGTATACTTTGGAGTTTAATTTTGATTATATGATACTTTTTCTCTAGTCCTAGGCTGTGATCCCAGGAGCTTGAAAATTTAATGTAAGAGATCGGTTACAGAATAATGTCCTCAACTCTTTTATGAGGGCTTTTTGACATGGCACGGAAAAAAGAGACATTCCTTCTGGAACACTGGTTAAGGGGGAAGGTCAGCTGTGTCCTTTTCCTTTATGAGCTAGTAACCTTTACTCTACCATCTGGCTCTTGAGTCTTTAGTGATAAAAATCAAACAACATCCCAAAGCCCTGAAATTATTGAGATTTTGTTGAAAAAACTTTTGGTGCTGCAGTGTGTGGCAAGACTACACGGACAGAAGAATCACACCAGCTTAGAATCGTGGACAAAGTAAACAAACCCTAGATTTGGTAAGCCCAACCAACCTTAGTTACTATGCAAGTTGCTATGTTACTTAGTTACTACCCGGTTACTATGCAAGACCTAGGAGCAGAAGATAGGCAACCCCCGGGTTATGAAGAAGTTAAATGGAATCCTATAGAAACAATAGATTTGAGGAGATTTAAAGAAGTGATCCTTTCATATGGTGGGCATTCACCCTATGCGAAGCAGATATTAAATTTATGGGCAACTCAGATTAGAATTATCCTCTAAGACTGCAAAGATTTGACAGCATCACTATTGTAAACTGGTTCCTAACTGCACTGGTAAGCATAAGGATAAATGTTGCAGGATATTTTATCACACTGTTAAAATGGAGTTGTATTTTTTACTGAAAAAAAAAAAAAAAAAAAACGATTTCTAGTTGTTCTGTGGCTCAGCTCCAGAGCTTTCTGTTTGGATATTTTTAAAAAGATTAAATAAAGTCAACCAACCATAGTTCAAGAAGCAGAGCAAGCAGCTAGGGGTAAGAACTATTAAGAAAAAATCTATAGAGAGGAAGAAGGCAGTTGGATGGACAGAGAGATGCACAGGACATGGAAGGGAGAAACATTCACTTTGAAGGAGGTGTTCTGAGATGGTGTGTGGAAGGAGAGCTGGCATGTTTTTGGAGGGCGATGTTGATTGAGGAGGAAGGTGAGCTGGGTCCTTTCTCAGCCTCTGTAAACTAGCAGGCTTTCCCTGGTATCTGGCTCCCAAGTCTTTATTGGTAAAATCTAAGACTTGAGATTTTCTTAAAACCACAGGTGTTCAATGTTATGCTATTCCCAACCAACGCTAACATCTGGTAACAATGATTTCCTTCTAGATTCTGTGTGTGGGACCTTTACAAGTATTGCATGTTGCATATTCATTAAATCCTGTAGTACTTGCAATTCAGGTCTCTCTGTGGGTATAATGATATCTATATGCTCTATGTTTCCACAAATGACATTATTTAATCTGGTATATATTCCATCTATTTTTTAATCTATTCACTAAATGACTGACACCGAAATTGTTTCTGTTTCCCAGAATACTATTGTCAATATCATTCCAGTGAATGCAGGAGAACATATTTTTCTATCTTCTGATTACAATTCCTCAGAATACATAGCCACTGTGAGGATTGATGTCTGACTGTCATTGCAAACTTCCCTTTTCTGTCACTAACAAAGTCATCACTTGTTATATTGATTCTCTCTTATATTGATGAAATGCACTTTGCATATGTGAATCGGGAACACAGTTTAAAGAACTGAAATTAGATCAAGGATTGCTACTGATTGATCTACCAAATTGTTTCAGCATTTTGAGTTTTATAAGTCATGTGTTTCATTTATTAGATTTATTCTTGTCTTGTAAAATTTCCGTTTTTTATATCTCAGTGTATAAAAGTACATGATGTATAAAGAAAAATTATCATTTTTTCTCTTTTCTAACAATGTAGAGATTTGAAGTCTAACATTTAAAAATTGTATCTGAGATCTAGAGAATTGTTTCAGTGGTTAAGAGTGCTACCTCTCAAACACAGGCAATAGTTTAACAAAAAGAAACATGAAACACCTCTTCTTGGTTTTGACTATGCATACACCTCTCTTTTAAACACACTTATGGCAGCCTGAGAGCTTATCTTTCACATTACACACACACACGCACGCGTGAGTACACACACACACACACACACACACACACAAACACAGAGAGAGAGAGAGAGAGACAAACAGACAGACAGACACACAAAGGTGTGAAAAATAAAATATAGCATCCTGTTAACAATTAATGATCACAACTACATGCAGCTGCTTGCAAAACCCAATCTTAATGATAAAATAAATGTCTTTTTTCAACAATGCATAAAAATATGAGTTTGGATCCCAATATCCATGTAAAAAGTCCAGATGTGTCTACAAAAGATTTTAATTTCAACACCTATAATATTTCTTTTTGTGTAGAGTAGAACTAGGAGGATCTTTGGGCTTCCTTGTGGGAAGCATAATTCAGCTACAGTGAGAAACCCTACGTCAAAAGGATAAGGAAGAGAGTTATTGTCAGGCACTGATAGTTATCCTCTGACCTCTAGATACACATGTATGTGTTTTCTGTTCATGCACACACCATACCCATACAGACACAAAAGACTTGCTTCTTATGAGACTTTTATGATCCTTCATAGAATGATTTTTTAAATTTTAAAGTTATTATTTATATTTTATGAGTTTTTAATATTGTTCTAATTTGTTCACTTTATATCCCAATTGTAGCCCCCTCCCTCCCTCATCGCCTTCTGGTCACACCCTCCTTTGCCCTCCCTTGCCCCATGCCCTAGTCCTCAGAAATGGAGTGCCCCCTCACCTATCATTTGACTTTGGCCTATCAAGTATCATCTGGACTTCCTACATCTTCTTCATTTGTGGCCTACCAGGAGGAAGTGATCAATAAGTGGACACCAGATTCCATGTCAGAAGTAGCCCATATTCCCCAATACTTGGGGACACACAATGAGATTGTGTTACATGTCAACTACATCTGAGCAGAGGGTCTAGGTCCTCACTATAAATGGTCCTTAGTTGGTGTTGCAGTCACTGCAGCACCATCATCCCAAACTCTACCTGGATTTGTTGACACTTTGGTTTCCTTGTGGAGCCCCTGTCTCCACCAGGTACTTCTATCCTCCAATTCTTCCATAAGACTTCCTGCACCCCACCCAAAAGTTTGGCTGAGTTTAAGCGTCTGCTTTGACGCCCCCTCTGGGTAGAGACTTTCAAAGGACGTCTGTGGTAGTCTCAACTCCTGTTCCTTCTCTTCAGTGGCTTCCGATGTCTTTTCTATTTGCCCTTCTGAATGAGAATTAAGCATTCTCCCTATTTTTTAGCTTCTTTCTGTCCGTGTATCGTAGTGTGATTATTATGTATCATGTTGATAATATCTGCTTATAAGTAAAAATATACCATGAATATCTCTCTGGGTCTGGGTTACCTCACTTAGGATTATTGTTTCTAGTTCCATCCATTTGCCTGTAAATTTCAAGACTTCCTTTTTATTAATAGTTGAGTAGTATTCCATTGTGTAAATGTACAACAGGTTGTTTTTATCCATTCTTCTACTGAGGGATATCTAGGTTGTTTCCAGATTCTGGCTATTCCAAATAAAGCAGCTCTCAACATAGTTGAGTAAATGTCCTTGTTGTATTGTGGAGAATCTCTAAGGTATATACCCAGGAGTGGTGTGGCAGGGTCTTGAGGTAACAATATTCCCAAATTTATAAGAAAATACCACATTGATTTCCAAAGTGATTGTATAAGTTTGCACTCCCACCTGCAATTGGGGAGTATTCCCCTTTCTCCACATGCTTGCCAGCATGTACTGTCACTTGAAGTTTTTCTCTTAGCTATTCTTTCAGGTGTAAGGTGGAAACTCAGAGTTGTTTTGATTTGCTCTCAGGTATACTAAGGAACAACAGTAATCAAAAACTACATGGTTAGCATAGAAACAGATAGGTGGATCAATGGAATCAAATCAAATTTACAGAAGAAAACCCAGATGTCTATGAACACTTGACTTTGTCAAAGAAGTTAAATCCATACTTTTGAACAGATAGCATCTTTAACAAATGGTGTGGGTCTTATTGGGTGTCAACATGTAGAAAAATGCAAATAGACATTTACTTATCACCCTGCACAAAACTAAAATCCTAGTGGATTAAAGACCTCAACATAAAACCAGACACACTAACTCTGTTAGAAGAAAAAGTGGGGAAGAGCCTAAACTCATTGGCACAGGAGACAACTTCCTGAACAAAACTCCAACAGCTCAGGCTCTAAAATCAACAATTAATAAATGGGACCTCATGAAACTGAAAAGCTTCTGTAAGGCCAAGGACACTGTAAACAGAACAAAGCAACAGCTTACAGATTGGGGAAATGTCTTCACCATTCCTACATCTGACAGAGGGCTAATATGAAAAATATATAAAAAGAACTCCAGAAGTTAGACATCACCAAACCAAATTATCCAAGTAAAAAATGGGGTGCAGACTTAAATAAAGACTTCTCAACCAAGGAATATTGAATAGCTAAGAAACACTTAAAGAAATGATCAAAGTCCCTAGTCATCAGGGAAATTCAAATCATATAATAATTTTAGAATGCTTCATTGAAGCCCATTTCAAATACAGAAAACACAGAATACAGTATTTACAACAGCATGTTTTTGTAACATGTAATACAGCCATGTAAGGAGAATATTAATGCCTTTCATTTCTCTAATCTTCTCTTTAAAGCCCCACTAGTTGTCAATACCATTACATTTGAGAATAGATTTCTATAATATTTAAGATAGGACAAATCATATTCAAACCACAGAAATATTATTAGTTACAATTCATTAATTCTTACATTTCTTTAGGTAAGAGAAAATTATTTAATTATTTTACATGTTTTATCATCTTAGAACCATTTTAATTGAAAGGTGAGGCATGGATGGCCAAGAATGATGGTGCAAACCACAATGCCAGCACAAACAATGCTAAGGAAATGGATTACAATCAATGCCAGTTTTGGTGATACAGTGAGTTTAAGGCCAGGGTGAACCTAGAAGGAAGCTCTATGCAATGATAAAAATTATAATATAAAAATATTAGGCATGTTTAATAATGCATATAATTAGCTTAATTTAGCCACTCCATGATGTAAATTATATTGTATGCTTTTGATGCATGAAGTTTAAAATTATCATTAAATAAATAAACTGGAGTTATTAAGGAAGGGTAGAAAGCTATTCATACATGAAGATTCTCAGAATGTAGTCTTTTTGTATAGTTTTCCAAGGAAGATTATATATATATTTCTGTGTCTTAGCTTGAGTAGTGCAAAGGGTACGTGACTCCTTATTTTCTTGTTTGACAAATGTGTTTTTTTCCTTCAACCATAAGCTTTATAATGGAGTTAAAGCTACAAGACTCACTTTTTTATTTTCACGATCTGAATAGGCGAAATAATGTTACATAACTTAATAAAATCCTCAGTGGACCATTTTTATCTGTGATGCTAGAAAGCAAGTGTTCTATGTGAAATGCATCTCCTTTTTAAAATATTTATTTATGATTATTCTCTCATATTATACCCCTACCAAGTTTGCTCTCCCTCTTCTCTTCACAGTTTCTCTCCTCCGCCTCTCTTCTCCTGAAGATCAACTCAGTCTCCATTTCTCTTCAGGAAAAAAAAAAAACAGGCCTTTCAAGGCTACCAACCAAACATAGCATAACAAACTTCAAGACTAGACACATACCTTCATATCAGGGCTGAATGAGGCAATCTAGTGGGAAGAAGAGTCCAAACCAGACAAAGAGTCAGAGACAGTCTTGGCTCTAACTCTTAGGAGTTCTACAAGAACAGGAAGCAACACAACCATACCATATATACAGAAGACCAAGTTCAGAACCATAGAGGATCCCTGATTGTCACTTCAGTCTCTGAGCAACTTAAACCATGATTAGTTGATTATGTGGGTTTCCTTTGAGCCCTTCCTGCTTTGAGCCTTCTGGTTCCTGCAGTCTTCTTCCCCTTTTCTCTCAGGATTTCCCCAATCTCTGCCTAATGTTTTCCTCTGAGTCTCTGCACTTCTTTCTATCAGTAGCTAGCCGAAGCCTCTCTGATAAGAAGTGTGCTGGGCTCCAGTTTATGAGTATAGAAAAATAACACTAGGAGTCTTTTAAGTGCCTGCTTTATATCTTTACATACTTTCTTTCTTTCTTTTCCTTTTTTTTTTCTTTCTATTTTTTGGTCAGGGTTGCCTGGTTCTTTCATATAGCTCTGACATGAATTCCTAATAAGAAATGGAAGTATAATAAGAAAATAACCTAAATATCAACAAGATCAAAGAGACTTTAGAATGAATGTGATACATGGCAATAAAAGTGTATTTGCATGAGAATTATTTTGTAATATTCACTCTATTTCCAAAGTTATCCTAGCCTATATTTATACATATCATTACTTTTATTTTATGATATAAATTGATGATCTTATAAGCCCCTTCATTTTTTACATTTAGCCTATAATTTCTAGATTCAAACTAACTGACATAAAATCATAGACAATTAGCTGAATACCAATTCTGTGTCTCTGCCTATGCTATGGATTGAATGTACCAACCCTATTAAATTATTGTAAAGTACAAAACCTACACTATAAAGAATTTAGAAAGGTACCTTTATGGCTTAATTTTGTTACTGTTGTGATGATATTTTAAAATAGTGCCTCTGCATCTTCAGAAATAGATTCAGTGTAAGTATAGTGATTTATACAGAAGATCAAATCCATAGTATTAAGATTAATGATTTTAGCATGCTTCCTTGAGTCTGTGCAAATAGAAATATGAACATTCCTGTTCTATGCAGAAACAGAACTGGGCAAAAGTAAAGCATTTGGATATATTTGTAATGGTAGTTTTCACTGTACTAAAGACCTCACACTTTTCTAAATGTAATTGTTTAAGTTTTTTCTTTTCTTTTTTTAATGAGCCTACCAGTCACCTTTTATTGGACACTAGTTGTCATGATATTAAGAGTCAGCCACAGTGGAATTCCTTATGGATGGGCTCTCAGGCATGCAGTGCCCTCCGTGGTGACCCCTCAGAGTACTTCCGTCCCCACTCATGTTTAAGTTCCTTGTAAGAAATACAGAGGGTCCTAGAAACCTACAAGAAGATCATTATGACAGGCAGATCTGGGCCCAGGGGTCCCGCTCAAACTATGGCACCAGCCAAGGACAATACATGGAGTAAACTTCAAACCCCTACACAGATCTAGCCAATGGACATGACATTCTCCACAATTGAGTGGAGAATGGGGTCTGACTTTCACACAAACTCTGGCACCCCATATTTGACCACATCCCCTGGATGGGGAGGCCTGGTGGCACTCAGAGGAAGGATAGCAGGCTACCTAGAAGAGACTTGATACCCTATGATCATATACAGGGGGAGGAGGTCCCCCTCAGTCACAGTCATAGGGGAGGGGAGTAAGGGGAAAATGGGAGGGAGGGAGGAATGGGAGGATACAAAGGATGGGCTAACAATTGAGATGTAATATGAATAAATTAATAAAATATATTTAAAAAGAAAGAAATGCAGTAGCTGAAAACCACATAGGCTGCCAGCACATGTTAATCCACGAGATGTGCTGCCTTTCTGAACATTGATATACTTGTAATACCAGTCATAACTTCTCTGGAAAGCTCCTACAATCCCACTGGGGGTTCAATTCTGCATCAGTATCCCGCTTGGCAGCTCTCCAATTTTAACTTCCACGAGCTTCTCCTTCAGTGGCATGAATAATGCCATCTTGCAGTCCTGTTGTGTGTAACACATAATTGTTTAATTTCCAGTGCATATTTACACACATATACATGCACACACACACACACACACACACACTTAAACAATCAAGAATATGCAAGCTTTACTGTAAATTTCTGTTCCATTAAACAATTCTATAAATAAATTTATCATGCATAGTTCTATATCATGCATACATCTACTTGATTTCTATCTTCAATAGTACATTATGGCACTTGTTCACAGAAAAAAACTAACGAATTTTTACAAGACATATATTAAATTCTGTAGCATTATGTAAGTGACAAATAGAAGGATTGAGAATTATCTTTATGAATAGAAAGTCCTTTTACAGTTAACAATTAAATCCACAGAATTAAGAGTTTGGTAATTATTAACACTGTTTCTGTCTCTTGTCTGTCTATGTGAAAACATATTGAAAGAAGAAAATACGATTTAATTTAAAATGTGAAATTATAAAAAGCTGTTACATTCACAGCATGTTTTAGCAGCTAAGTAAATGCATGTTTGTCTATGAAACTTTGAAGCAATGACTTTTAAATGATGTATGTCTCATAGAGATGTGGAAGATAGAAATACTTTTTGGAAAATGGAAATTCTGGAGAATAATAAAGACCTGATAGTGTAAAGCTTAGATAAGCTGAAAAAAGTTGAGATCTCTAATGCACCAAAATATAAAACCTTTAGGTACAGTCACAATGTAGAAGTCTACATTAACATTCGTGTTGTATGTTTCAGTTGCAATGCAGCCAATATCTACACAATCATTTTGAAAATTTATTTTCAGTTATGTGTATTTAATGAACAAGAAATTAAGCTTATTTGTACAGTAAGTCTTAATCCTCGATGTACGTAGTTGTCTATATTCTTCTATAAACTGTTAGTCAGTTCTACCCCTCAGCATTTGTACTTAGGTCTAGAAAGGAAGATCATTTACTATATTATGCATCTATTCAAAGGGCTTCTTATAACATAGGGAAAAGGTTATTATTTTAAAGTCACTTTATTCTTGTATGCAGTCATGTTACGTTAAGAGCTTTCTTGAAGGTTAATACATATTATTTTTGTTGTTGTTGTTGTTAGATTGCCTGTGGCTGTTGGACAACTGGCACGGAAAGAAACATATAGAACAATGGAACAAAATCAAAGACTGAAATATGAGCACATGTAATTATGGCCATATAATAAACAATGGTGAGAGAAGCATGCATGAGATAGATATAACAGATAACATCTTCAACAAATAGTTCTGGGAAGACTAGTTGTTCACATGTAGAAGAGTAAAAGTAGAGCCATATGCATCATCTACAATAAAACTCTGTTCACAAATGGATCCAAGGGATATGAAGCCTGAAATGTCAATAATGATAGAAAATAAACCCTATGCAGTGCTCTACAATATATAGGTGTTGGAAAGGACTTTCAGAATAAGACACATTTAACCAATAATTAAGGCCTATAATTAAGAAGTGGGACTTCATAAAACATTAAAACAAAAATGAAAACAAAAACAACTTTTGCACCACTAAAGCAAAATCATCAAGTGAGTACGAATCAGAGGAAAGCTTTGCCAACCGTACATCTTTCCGAGGATATGCTCTGATATGCAGAATATATAGATAACTATAATACTGTGTTTTTGTTTTTTAAGAAGGATTCAGTACATGGTCTGTGTAACTAAAGAGATTTTTTTGTTTCTCTGTTTTGGTTGGTTTTGGTTTTTCATGACAGGATTTTTCTGTGTAGACTTGACGGCCCTGGGCTCACTTTGGAGAGTAGGCTGCCTTTGAACTTGTAGAGATGCCCCTGCCTCTGCCTCCAGAGTTATCTGAAAGAGTAACCAATTTTTAAGTGACTGATGTCAAAGAACAAATACACAAATATGCAAATATTTAACACATATAAAACCACTAGCATTTGCCTACTACAGATTATGCAATATAAATTCAAGAAAAAACCCACGTAAGAATAACTGGGATATTCAGAATAATTGGAACAGTCGTCTATGCTTTTTTGAACAAATACAAAGACCAAATGCATGCAAAATAATTAGCTAACTATTTGTGAGTGTTCGCGTGAATAAAAATTGTATGTAAACCTTATATAAAATAAAAGCACAGTTGGTTTAATTTATTTCGGCCGTGCACTTTGATTTGCATTAACTCTCATTTCTGCTTACTTCCTTACTGCCACTGGTTTTCATGGGTGGTTTATAATTCATCATTACATTCAGTGAAGCATATGGCTCCTTCAACATGTACAAAATAAAATGCACGGTTTGAGACCCGAGAACTAAATATGGGCCTTTCCTCGCAATCAGGGTGTTATTTTCACAAATCTCTATGAGGCTGTGGCTACAGCAACACCTTTTACAGGTCATCAACACTGCCAAATGCGTTTAGGAAGACAGTTAAAAGGGCTTAGGCAACTGCAACAGAGAAGAGTGAGATTGTGCTGTTTTTAACTGCTAGCGAAAATGCAGGATATTTTAGTACTGAGACAATCCATACGTGACATAGTCATTATTTTCCTACAAATCTGGTTTCACTATTGTACAGAAAAGTAACATTCTACTTTCTTTTTCTTATACCAACCATCATGCAACAGGTATTAAACTTGCTTTTGAAAAGAATAAAGATTTTATATTGAGTGTGTAAATAATAAAACTCAATTTCCTGGATAAACATGCCCATGCACACATGCACATGCACACACAGACAGCAACACACAAACACACACAACATGTGCCTGTACACAAACATGCACACATTCCCCCTACCCCATCACACATACACATGCATACCTAGCCACTCATAGGCACACAGCCCTGAACAGTTCCATAGAGACAATTGAAGGTAACAATACCAAGCAAACTCTAACATAAACTGAATATGTTATTACCTTATGAAGTAACAGTGTGAAGTAAAACAATGTGACAAGATACAAATAAGAGAGACATTCCCTGTTAGTAACAACAGGAACTTCAAAGAAATACAGCAATTAAAATACCATGAGTCTAAGAACGTAAAAGCAAACATAATTTTAGAAATTTTGATATAAATGGAAACATTCAAGCAGTTGAATTAAGTTTTTATTGAGAAATGATATTTATTTGTTTTCTCAAACGCCGTAAGTATTTTACAATCAGCTTAATCAAAACATACAACATGGACGCCACCACCCACCTACATCACCAATGCTATATGCTGCTAATCACTTCCTTCTTCATAAGTCTGAAAGCACTGATATACACTTTTCCTCTATATTTTTTCTTTAGTTAATATCATATTGATTAAATTATTTCATGCATGGCCTATTGATTCAGCCTTTTGTCACTTAATTAATCAATCATGTTATTGATTATATTTGGTTATTGGTATTGCCACAAATAACACAGTAGTGTACTCCATTCGTCTTGTCAGATTTCTCTTGAGTTTCATGATAAGGAATCATGATGAGCAAAAAAGAATTCATAGATTCAATTACTTTTATTGCAAAAAAAAGCAGATTTCTTTTCTATCTTAAAAGTTGACATATCGATCTACCTCTTGCTTTAGATAAAACACAGCCATGTTGATGATGTTAAGGTTAGTATCTCAGATCGTGGTCTCACTTGTAAATACAATCTTTCATTGTATTTAATTAAGATGAAGCTGCTTTATCAAAAAGGATTATGTATATATTCTTTTTCTTTTTCTTTTTTTTTTTTTTTTTTATTTTGAGACTGGATTTCTCTGTGTAGCCTTAGTTGTCCTAGACTCACTTTGAAGATGAAGCTGGCTTCAAACTCAAAGCAGTTTGCCAGCATCTCTCTCCCTGAGTGCTGGGATTAAAGGAGTGCACCACCTCAGCAAGCTTGATGAATTCCTATCAAGTATTATGGATGTCCTTTTCAGAATGTGGCTTCATGAAAAAGAGAATGAGGCATGAAGGGAGAATGACATATCATTACATAGGCAGAGATTGGATGACTCCATTGACAACTAAGAATTCAATTGTTAACAAAATACTAGGAACTGAGAGGAGATAAAGAACATAGTCTAGTGTACCACATGATTATATGGACTTGATTGCTTATTTCTAGCCCCCAGAATTTTGTTAAAATATCTTAATTTAGCTTTAAATAAATAAAAAAATACCAACTAACTGTATGTTAAAGCAACTATTGGAAACTCATGCATAACAATGCAAATAAATGGAATTTTAATATCCTTGACTATTTTCTTATAACATGTAAATTGGGTTTCCATTAGGAAATGAAAGAAAGGTGAAAAGGTATGCCAATGTAACTCTTCAGTTTGCATCTCTTCCCAATTTATTTTTAAAGCTTTCTTGTATGTACAGCATTATATATTCTTTGGTTTGTTATAGTTATATGAAGCCAATTTTCATGGGGGATTTGTCAGTCATTGGACTGTTAAAAGGATGTTTGCCTAACATAGCAGTAATACCTATCTCTTTATATGCCTATAGCAAAAGGAAGAGGGAAATGGTGTATTAGCAGGACCATAAGATGTGTTACCACAAGAGGAAATACTAAATGGGATATACAAAAATGTAATTTGTCATATCATCCATTTTGACATTTAAAGAATTCCATAGCTATGTGCTTATATATACATATATATATACACACTTGATATTGAATCAATCACATACAGCCAGCTTTCTTAATAGTTTTATGCCTCTATTTTGAAAACTGAATAGTTTATATTTACTTAAATATTAACTGAGGTATTATAACTGTTAAAAAGTAATAACATGTATTTAGCCTGAATAAATATTGTTGAACATCAATAACTATTACAAGAAAGAAATTAATTTTGACACTTACCGTAATTAACAGAAAACTATATTTCTCACAGTAATATATTTGAATGTCATCAAGTTACAGTATATAATTAGTAGCACATAAGGTTTTATCTTAAAACTCTTGCATATATAACCAATGGCCTAAATGTTGCCCAAATTAGAGTGAAGAGGAGTACACAACCCACCTCCCAAATGGCTCTAGTAACAATTATTATCATGTTTTGACCAGATTTCCTGCTGGCCCACTGATATGTTTTTGTTGCTGCTGCTGCTCATGCTGCTGCTGCTTCTATTGTTGGTGTTGTTAAATCTTTCTTAAAATGCCATCTTGGACCAGGGTATGGTTTTAGTGACTATGGAGGTAATGTTGATTTATACCTGTCTATCATAAATGTAACATCTATTTTATAGCGAAATAATTTTATACCTAGCAGGGTAAAAAATGCTATTAAGTATGTTTATGAAGAAGACTAAGAATGAAGAGAGAGAAACAGCTTGCTGAATACACACAAAAAGTTTGAGCTTCTTGGTGACCCTGGGCAGGCCTACTTCCTACACTCAAAGCAAGTTTAAGGGATACAATGAGAATCAGATGTCAAGGAAAAAAATATGTGAACATTTATGGATGGAAACAAGTTATGTCACAGGTTAGTCTCCATCTGAAACAAACTGTTTAATACAGTGTTCAAAAGACATAGGCAAGCTGTCAGTAAGAGCATTAAGGTAAGGTAGAATCTCGCATAGTGAATAGAACATGTTCTTCACAGTGAAGCAAGTTCATCAGAAGAAAAAATTACCATTGGATGATTAATATTTTACACATTTCTATGCATTTGGTCTTTCATGTCTATCTTTCTGTATAAATGGATTCACCCAAACATAAATAAAAGTTACCTAAAGATTGTACCTTTCTGAGAATGTACAATATTTCCCTTGTCATTGTTTAATAAATAACACATTATATTAGACACAAATCCAAAATATTAGATAGTATAAGCAATATCTAGAGGAGAATGTGTGAAGATTATAATCAAACACTGCATAGTGTAGAAGCTGTGATGATCTGGAGATCTTAATTGTGGTTTTGTTAAGGTAGACTAGCAGCAATCCCCTATGAAGTTCAAGGCAGGTGCAATCTGCACAAAACATGAGGGAAAAAATGGAGAGCTTAGAAAATGGGAGGATATACTGGGAAAAGCATTATTTCTTTTATTTTTTAAATGGAACACTGTTCAGTAGTTCTTTAAAGAGTTATTTATTATTATATATTCAGTACCTGCTTGTATGTATATCCATAGGCCAGAAGAAGGTATCATATCCCATTATAAAAGGTTATAAACCACCATGTGGTTGCTGGGAATTGAACTCAGGACCTTTGGATGAGCAGGTGATGCTCTTAACCACTTAGCCATTTCCCCAGCTCCCCCAATATTTCCTTTAAATTATTTCTTCCTGCCAGACTTAATCTCGATGCTTCTCCATTCATATCAGAGCTGAGAGAGATTTATTTATAGGGATTTTTGTAAGAGCCTTTTTAAAAATCCTATTGCTTTGGACATTGGATTTGCAGGATTGGCAGACTTTTTTTCATCACTCTCAGGGTGTCTGAATGGGAAAAGGAGGTTAAGCAAGCATGGTTGACAGAGAAAACCCTACAGTGTTTTATGTGTGGATAGAAGCTAGGATAGTAAAATTAAGATCCAAAGGGCAGGTAGGTACAAACTATGAGATTGCTAATCAGTTGTGGAATCACGTTTAGGTAGAAAGTCTTCGAATAGGAAAGTTAACTAAAGAGTGGAGTAGTGGGGTGCTAACAGTTAGCTTAAATGAGATTTGATTCTTAAATATCCCTGACTTCCTATCACTCCCTGGTGATAAGAACACTTCTTTCTCTACATCCAGATAGTCTGTCTGTATATGAGAGTTTCATATGCAGCTTTTTTGAAGAAAATTGTGCATCCAGAGTTCTTCTTTTGTATGTACATTTGATTCAAAATAATCCGCATTTCAAAGTGCCACATGTTGAGGTATTTTATCTGACACTCTTCAAGAGATTCCAATCGGAGGAATAGAAAGAAAGGAGTGTGAGAAGTGACATGTATTTTGATTTAAAATCTAAAAAAGTTTATGAATATTCTAAAATGTCAGTCTTATCTCTTAGGACACCTTACCATTGTTTCTTCTGTCCTACAGATGTTAACTTTAACTTTACCCATCTGATAAATACATCACTCCTTTAAGCTTCTCTTGTAGGTTAGAGCCCTGTTTTTATTCATCCTAGGTGGCAGTATTAAAACAGCAACTTAGTCCTGTCTCTTCCAATTAAGACTTAATCAAGTTCTAACATTCTGATCCTTTTGAAACACAATGGATAGAATCACATCTATCAAATAGAGTAGACATGTGAATAAAAGAATGCAATGGTAGAATGATGAAGACCCAGTTATGAATATGAACACTTTAATAAATATCTTACATAAAATATGGAAAAATATAAAGCCTTCTTATAGTTGGCCTTCTGTCGTTATAGAATTGATGTATTTCCACTGCAGTGATGCTTTCTATATGTTTTGATTTACTTTAGCTGGTCAAACAAAATTTTCACATTGAAGAGTATAAATAGATTTCTGGTCTAAGATGTGTTGTCAATAATAAAAAGAATTATTGCTCAAGATATATTTTTATGAGTTTTTGAAGAACTACTTTGAAAATATCACTCAGTCTGGTGTTGTATTGTTCTTCAAATATGATATCTTTAAAACGTGCATTTATCATTTTAAAAACTGCCACAAATAAGGACAGTAAACATATCTAGTGTTTATAACAATTACAGTCTTATGAAAATGAGACAAAATTCAGTCCCAATAAAGATAGTTTTAAATGACATTTTAATTTACAAAGAAACATTTTAAGTTCTATGTGAATTTTAAATAATTTAAAAACTGTGTCAATTTCCATTCCCTTAAGGAAATTTCAAATTGAACATTATCAAATCCTACATGTAGTGTTCTTCTGGGATGTAGTTAAATAAAAATTGTTTTATCACCATATTCTCTCTGCTAAAACTGCATGAAACATTAGCATCTGTTCTGAAGTGAACTTCCCCCTGAAGCCAGGTGCTGAGGAATCTGAGTCCTGTTGATACTCAGTGAAGACTTCAACTCTCCCAGATGTCTCAAAGTAATTTACTTCATAGCAATCGTGAGCTTTGGTGTGAGAATCAGAATCCTTTGAAAATACTTCTGCTTAATTACAAAAATTAGTTGTTTTCATACCAGGCATTGTTTATAGAAGAAATTCTCTGTTCTCTGATTGCATCTGCAAAATGACTCCTAATGGGTGACATACACGAATTGGCTCCCTTATTAAATTGATCACCAGAAGAGATCAAAGCACCCATGTTGTGGAGACATTGATAAATTAAACTGTCTTTCTTAATTGTTGATAGAACTACCCTGGTAAGTTGAAAAAATGAATAGAAAACATAAATACACATTAAAGGAATTGAAAATTCTAAGCAAGAAAGAAATCTTGTGCTGCCAGGATGGCATAAGATATGAGATTCAGCTCACTGCTAGCCCACATTAATGGCAAAGATCGTGCTGCATTTGTACTTTATAATAAATTATCTGATGAGAAATACATAAAAGAGAGGAAACATATTTGAACACAATAAAAGCAATTTAGAATGGAGAAAGTGGTATGAGAAGAGACACTGTTTATATCTATTTCATACAAATGTCTCTATATATAATTTTGAGAAATTAGAAGTTGGAAATGTGTATATTATACAATAAAAGATACACAATTTAAAAGCAGGGATTATATTAAATTAATAAAACAAGATAGTATTTGTGGGATTGAATTACATTTAATATATTCTAATTGCAAAGGTTATTAGTGGTTTGATAAAAGCAAAACATTGTAGTGTAGCCTTACTTTCTGCTCCCTCATTAGGTTGTTTTTCCTACGTCCCTACACCATCCTCACCACATCAAACCCCTCAACATTAGGTAGGAGAGAAAGAAGGTTACAGAAGAAAGGGGGCATCAATGTCATTAGGCATCTTTCTGCTGAATAGGGGTGTTGTTGTGTCATCAGGACATAGCCAACTGGCAACCACAAAGCTAGCAAACTATGGGAACCTGCAGCCAGCCACAGGAGGAGGAATTAGGAACCAGCAGGAGAATCAGGGAGAGCAACAGGGGGAGCAGCAACCACAGCCCTCCCTCTCTGGAATCTCTGGCATGGATGCCCTCTCTAGTGACCCCAGAATGCCAACATAAATTATCTTCAAATGGAAAAATCATGTGCCTGCCAGAGCAGGAGACAAATTATAGTTAGCTGCATGGACAAACTGAAGCATCCCCAAATCCCACACCTGGGATTAAAACAAAAACATATTCTCAACACAAAGATATCATTCACCATGACCAAGTAGGCTTCATTCCAGGCATGCAGGGATGGTTTAATATACGGAAATCCATCAATGTAATCCACCATATAAACAAACTGAAAATAAAAAACCACATGATCATCTCCTTGGATGCAGAGAAAGCATTTGATAAAATTCAACACCCATTCATGTTTAAAGTTTTAGAGAGATCGGGGATACAAGGCACTTTCCTCAACATAATAAAGGCTATATACAGCAAGCCAATAGCCAAAATCAAAGTAAATGGTGAGATACTCAAGGAAATTCCTCTAAAATCGGGAACAAGGCAAGGCTGCCCACTCTCTCCATATCTCTTCAATATAGTACTCGAAGTTCTAGCCACAGCAATAACACAACAAAAGGAGATCAAGGGTATCCAAATGGGAAAGGAGGAAGTCAAATTATCCCTATTTGCAGATGATATGATAGTGTACATAAGTGACCCTCAAAATTCCACCAGAGAACTCCTAAAGCTGATAAACACCTTCAGCAAATTGGCTGGATACAAAATTAACTCAAAAAAGTCTGTAGCCTTCCTGTACACAAATGACAAGCTTGCAGAGGAAGAAATTAGGAAAACCACACCCTTCACATTAGCCACAAGCAATATAAAATATCTAGGAGTTACCCTAACTAAGCAAGTGAAGGACTTGTTGGAAAAAAATTTCAAAACTCTGAAGAAAGAGATTGAAGATGACCTGAGAAGATGGAATGATCTTCCTTGCTCATGTATCGGGAGAATTAACATAGTAAAAATGGCCATCCTACCAAAAGCAATCTACAGATTTAATGCAATCCCTATCAAAATACCTACACAATTTTTTAAAGACATTGGAAGTTCAATTCTGAACTTCATATGGAAAAACAACAAACCCAGAATAGCTAAAACAATCTTGTACAATAAAAGGTGCTCCAGAGAAATCTCCATACCTGATCTCAAACTGTACTATAAAGCAATAGTAATTAAAACAGCTTGGTACTGGCACAGCAACAGACTGGTTGATCAGTGGAATCAAATCGAAGACCCAGACATGAATCCACACACATATGGTCACTTGATTTTTGACAAAGAAGCCAAATCCATTCAATGGAAAAAGGATAGCATCTTCAACAAATGGTGCTGGTCTAACTGGAGGTCTATGTGTAAAAAAATGAAACTGGACCCATATTTGTCACCTTGCACAAAACTCAAATCCAAGTGGATTAAAGACCTCAACATAAAACCAGAGACACTAAGCCACTTAGAAGAAAAAGTGGGAAAGAGCCTGGAACATACTGGCACAGGAGACAACTTCCTGAACAGAACACCAACGGCCTAGGCCTTAATGTCAACCATTAATAAATGGTACCTCATGAGGCTGAGAAGCTTCTGTAAGGCAGGAGACACTGTCAAGAGAACAAAGCGACAGCCTACAGACTGGGAAAAAATCTTCACCAACCCTACACCTGGCAAAGGTCTAATATCCAAAATATATAAAGAACTCAAGAAATTAAACACCACCAAACCGAATAACCCAATTGAGAAATGGGGCTTGGAACGAAACAGAGAATTCTCAACAGAGGAATATCAAATGGCTGAGAAACACTTAAAGAAATGCTCAACCTCCTTGGTCATCAGGGAAATGCAAATCAAAACAACTCTGAGATTCCATCTTACACCCATCAGAATGGCTAAGATCAAAAACTCAAGCAACACCACATTCTGGCTAGGATGTGGAGAGAGAGGAACACTCCTTCATTGCTGGTGGGAATGCAAACTAGTACAGCCACTTTGGAAATCTATCTGGTGCTATCTCAGAAAAATGGGAATAGGGCTTCCTCAAGACCCAGCTATTCCACTCCTTGGAATATACCCAGAAGATGCTCCAGCACACAACAAGAAACTTTGCTCAACCATGTTCATAGCAGCCTTATTCATAATAGCCAGAACATGGAAACAGCCTAAGTGTCCCTCAGTAGAAGAGTGGATAAAGAAACTGTGGTACATATACACTATGGAATACTACTCAGCTATTAAAAACAAGGAATTCCCGAACTTTGTGGATAAATGGATTGAGCTAGAAATGATCATAATGAGTGAGTTAACCCAGAAGCAGAAAGAATCAAATGGTATATACTCACTTATATCTGCATACTAGCCCAAGGGGCATGTCCCACGAAAGCCTTCACTTACCAGGAAACTGGGACAGAGGGGAAGGCATCCTATTGGGACTCTAAATGAGAGACGCATGGGAGAATAGCAAAATAAAAGGATCCAGAGGGTCCTAGAAACCTACAAGTAGAACAATATGATAGGCAGATTTGGGCCCAGGGGTCCCGCTCAAACTAAGGCACCAGCCAAGGACAATACAGGAGGTAAACTTTAAACCCCTTCCCAGATCTAGCCAATGGTCAGAATATTCTCCACAGTTGAGTGGAGAGTGTGATATGACTTTCTCACGTACTATGGTGCCTCACATTTGACCATGTACCCTGGAGGGGGAGACCTGGTGGCACTCAGAGGAAGGACAGCAGGTTGCCAAGAAGAGACTTGATACCCTATGAGACTATATAGGGGGAGGTAATCCCCCTCAGGAACAGTCATAGGGGAGGGGAATAATGGGAAAATGAGGGGGGGGGAGGAATGGGAGTATACAAGGGATGGGATAAACATTGAGATGTAACAAGAATAAATTAATAAAAAAAATTTAAAAAAATAAAGAATTCTTAAAGACACCAAAATTCTCACTACATTGTGCCACAACTATTTTTTCAACTGATGTGTGTGTGTGTCTGTGTGTGTGTGTGTTGGTATGCGTATGTGTGTTTGTGTTTTACTGGGAGAAGACAGACTATCCCAGGTAGGCCAGCCTAGTCTTGAACTCACTGCAGAGCTGATTGTGACACATAATTTCTGACATTCCTGACTCACCTTCCCATGAACAGGGAGAGCAGATATGTTGCAGCAAGCCATACTACTCATGATATTACTAATGTTAAGTAGAATGGACCTGATTATTAATTATATTATTGCACATACCACTATTCCACAATCAACTGTTGATATTGAATGAAAATACCTATTTGAATGTACAGTATTTGATATTCACAATGCATAATATAAAGGACAATAATCATTATAGAAATATGACAGAAGGTAAATTTGAATGTTGTTACCAGTTTATCATATGATAGTAAGAAAATTTGGAGAGTTCAGAAAAATTTAGGCACAATGATTGTGCTGAGGAAAATGTACAAATTCTTTTTTTCTGGATTATGGAAAACTAAAATATCGGTGGCTCAGACACTTTTATATTGCCCTGACTATAGAAGGATTTCCATGGGACTTATAGCTATAGAAGGTTTTGAGTCCAAGACCTTCATGCCTAGAAGCATGGTAGAAGGAAGGCAGGCATGGTGCTGGAACAGTAGTTGAGCCCTTACATTTGATTCACAAGCACTAAGAAAAGAACAGTCAACCATTATGGCATAAGTGGAGGAAACATCAAAGATCACCTCCACTGCTAAACCTCCACTAAAAAGACTATACCTTTTTTTAATCCTTCCCAAACAGTTATAAGACCTGGGGCTCAACTATTCAACTATATGAGTCAATAAGGACTGTTTTTATTCAAACTGCATCAGTTTGTTAGCTCAAAGACAGCAGAGAATGCTAGAAAGCTGCGGGATTTGTCTAGAGCTGTCTGAAAATATGATGTACATAGTACTCACTCCGCTTATTGTAGGAGTAATGCTCTTCAGGAATGCATCTAGCTACCTCATTGATTCTCAGATTGCATCAATACTTTGATATATCAAAATATTTAATTTTAAGTGTACATTATTTTTGTAGTGTGAGTGCTTACTTTAAGATTTTAAAAGAACAAAATAATATTTTTGGGTGCTAGGACACTATTAACATGTATTTTATACTATTTTTTTTCTAACTTGAGCTACCATTTAGGTCACTAATCATTCATAACTCCAAATTCATTCATCCACAGGTACTCATTCTTAATGAATATTTTGTGCTAGAGTGTTTTAATATTGTGAATATGGAGAAAGTGAAGCAATTCCATCAAATATAATATGTCATTTCTATTATTGTAAATATTTATTTCATTTTGATGTTTATCACACTCACAAACACTATCTACAGAAGTATCCACGTGTTTAGCTGTTCTGTGGTATTATACTTGTTCATAAAATTAAAGATAGGGAGAGACATCATACATATAATCTGGATAACATTTTTTTCTCATAAAAATAAACCGTCCTCCCCTTTGGATGCAATAGGTATGTCAAAGATGCTCAGGATTTTGAGAACCTTATTGAATGATTTGCTTCATAACCAACTACTTTTTTTAAATTTTATTTCATTAATTTATTTATATTACATCTCAATTTTTATCCCATCCCTTGTATCCTCCCATTCCTCCCTCACTCCCATTTTCCCCTTATTCCCCTCCCATATGACTGTGACTGAGGGGGACCTCCTCCCCCTGTATATGCTCATAGGGTATCAGGTCTCTTCTTGGTGACCTGCTATCCATCCTCTGAGTGTCACCAGGTCTCCCCATCAAGGGGAAGTGGTCAAAAATGGGGCACCAGAGTTTTATGAAAGTCAGACCTCCCTCTCCATTCAATGGTGGAGAATGTCCTGTCCATTGGCTAGGTATGGGTAGGTGTTCGAAGTTTACTGCCTATATTTTCCTTGGCTAGTGCCATAGTTTGAGCAGGACCCTAGGACCCAGATCCGCCCGTCATAATGTTCTTGTAGGTTTCCAGGACCCTCTGGATCCTTCTATTTCCCCATTCCCCCATGTTTCTCTCACCTAAAGTCCAAATAGGATGTCGTCCCTTCTGACCCACTTTCCTGGTAAGCAAAGTTTTCATGGGACATACCCCTTGGACTAGTGTCTTGATATAAGTGAGTATATACTAGTTGTCTCTTTTTGCTTCTGGGTGAACTCACTCATTGTGATAATTTCTAGTTCAATCCATTTGTCCACAAATTTCAGGAAATCCTTGTTTTTAATAGCTGAGTAGTAGTCTATAGTGTAAATGTACCACAGTTTCTTTATCCATTCTTCTACTGAGGGGCACTTAGGCTGTTTCCATGTTCTGGCTATTATGAATAAGGTTGCTATGAACATGGTTGAGCATATGTCCCTGTTGTGTGGTAAGGTAGATCATTTTCTGGGTATATTCCAAAAAGTGGGATAGCTGGGTCTTGAAGAAGCCCTATTCCCATTTTTTCTGAGAAAGCGCCAGAAAGATTTCCAAAGTGGTTGTACTACTTTGCATTCCCACCAGCAATGAAGGAGTGTTCCTCTCTCTCCACATCCTCACCAGCATGTGGTGCCACTTGAGTTTTTGATCTTAGCCATTCTGATGGGTATCAGATGGAATCTCAGTGTTGTTTTGATTTGCATTTCCCTGATGACTAAGGAGGTTGTGCATTTCTTTAAGTGTTTCTCAGACTTTTGATATTCCTCTGTTGAGAATTTTCTGTATAGTTCTGAGCCCCATTTCTCAATTGGGTTATTTGGTTTGGTGGTGTTTAATTTCTTGAGTTCTTTATATATTTTGGATATTAGACCTTTGCCAGATGAAGGGTTGGTGAAGATCTTTTCCCAGTCTGTAGGCTGTCGCTTTGTTCTCTTGACAGTGTCTCCTGCCTTACAGAAGCTTCTCAGCCTCATGAGGTCCCATTAATTAATTGTTGACCTTAAGGCCTGGGCTGTTGGTGTTCTGTTCAGGAATTTGTCTCCTGTGGCAATGTGTTCCAGAGTCTTCCTGACTTTTTCCCTCTAACCAATTTAATGTCTCTGGTTTTATGTTGAGGTCTTTAATCCACTTTGACTTGAGTTTTGGCATGGTGACAAATAGAGGTCAAATTGTGTTTTTCTACATGTAGACATCTAGTTAGACCAGCACCATTTGCATAACCAACTTCTTAAAACTCAAACTTACCTCTAAATATTTCTCAACCTGGAGAAGATATTGTAATATTGAATTAATAAGAATCATTATCTATTTTGTTGTCAATTCCAAGAAAATAATTGGCAAACTTTGTGGAATTTCTACAATACTGAGTATGTATAATGCTTCAGTGATTATTTGTTTCTCAAATTGTTTGATTTACTAATGATTCCTTAAAAAGATTATATCTCTGTAATGTTGAACTATACTATTATCAATATACATACGTAGTATATATGTATATGTATGTGTGTGTGTATATATGTATATATATATATATATATATTCCAGTTATATGTATGTTAGGATATTTTGAGTCATTTTTTTCTACCACTTTTTACAACACCTAATTTCTCTTTCTTTATATGCATTATCTTACATTTATGTCATATTCATTATAAAATGCAATTAAATAGTGTTTACCACATTATGTGCTGGTTGCTTCAGCTCAATTTCTATTTTATTTCTCATAGAGTGTGTCAAAATCCTTGAGTGTCTGACAATATGTTAGTTAGATTTCCATTTCTTTCACCAAAATACAACAAAGAACTATTTAAAATAAGAAAATAAGCTGGGCATGGTTGCTGAAGCCTTTATTCCAGGATGCAGAGCAGGTGGATATCTCTGAGGTCAAGGCCAGCCTGGTCTAGAAAGTGAGTCCTTGACAGGTAGGGCTGCCCCAAGAGAAACACTGTCTCAAAAACAAAAACAAAACAAAAAAAAATATTTTTTTTCAAAGTTTCAGTGCATGTTCATGAGTTGTATTGACTCTAGGCACTTGCCAAGGTAGGTTTTCATAGCAGCATAAGCATGTGACAAAAGATTCTCAGATAATTGAAGAATTCATCAGAGAGTTAGAAAGGAAAGAACCAGGGACCATTTACATATCATTCCAATGAAAACCCCCATTTTCATCACTGTGCAACATGCCCAATATCCTGCCCTACAAATAATATCAAGTACATGAGTTTGTAAAAAAAACATATTCCCTTTTACTTTTTTATTAATTAATGTATTTCATTAATTTATAGCCTGCCCCTCATTCCTCCCCTCACACTCTTACTCTTAAGTTCCACTAATCCCATTACCCTTTCTTTTTCTTTCAGAAAAGGGGAGGCTCCCCATGGGTATCAACTCACCCTGATACATCAAGTTGCCACAAGACTAAGGACATTGTTTCTCACTGAACCCAGAGAAGGGAACCCAGCTATGGAAAAGGAGTCCAAAGACAGGCAATGAAGTCAGAGACAACCACTGCTCCAGTTGTTAGAGGAGTCATATGAAGAACAAGCTTCACATCTGCTACCTATGAGTAGAGGACACAGATTGAGCCCATGCATGCTTTTGGTGGATGGTTCAGGCTCTGTGAAGCCCCATAGACCCAGGTTAGTTTCCTCTGGAGGTCTTCTGGTGGTGTCTTTGACCGCACTGGCTCCCTCAATACTTTGTCCCACTCTTCCACAAGACTCCTGAGCTCCACTTATAATTTGGGTGTGGGTCTATGTATCTATTTCCATCAGCTGCTGGATGAAGCACTCAGAAGATAGTTATACTAGGCTCCTGTCTGTAAACAAAGTAGAGTCTCATTGACAGTGTCAGGTGTTGGCTCTCTCCCATGGGATGAGTGTCAAGTTGGGCTAGTCATTATTTCGCCATTCTCTCAATCTCTGCTCTATCTTTAACCTTACACTTCTTGTACGCAGAACACATTATGGGTCAAAGGTTTTATGGGTGAGTTGGTGTTCCCCTCCCTCCACTGGAAGTCCTACTTGGCTATAGGAGATAGTCATTTCAGAGGCCATATCCTTTTCTGTTAGAAGTCTCAGCTAGGGTCACCCTAGCTGGATAAAGAAACTGTAGTACCTAAACTTTTCCTTGAACTCAGAGATATGCTTGCCTCTGTCTCCCAGGAATAAAGGAATATCTGTATTCCAAGGGGATCACACAGACTTGGAATGTCTTTGGTTGTACTGCTTGTGAGAGCAGCAATGTTTGAAATTAAAATTGCGCTATATAATATTAAGAAAGTGGCTCTGAAATTCAAAGTCGAAACAAACTGAATGAAATGATTATTTCTTTTCAAAAGACTGGGTAACCCTAAGAAAGAAGTCACAATAAAATTGTGGTGTATGAAGTAAGTGAGCATTAGCAAGGCATGCTTCCAAGTGGTGGAGCACTTGACTAGGATGTGCATGGCTATAGTTGCAATACCCAACACACCAAACACAAGCATGCAGAAACCATAACACAAAGAATAAAAGTAACAGAAGAGAAAATTTGACTAAGTAAGAAATGTGACTCAGTAAGAAAGACTATATGGAAGAAGAGTAAATGAAAGGGGGTTTCAGAGTTCACAGTCAGGAGTCATCCTTATCTTGAAATTTTTGAATATAAATGAAGTCTTAGACAATGTCTCAAAACAGCAGGAATTCAGAACTATGCAATCATGCAATATTGTGTATAGTAATCAGCAAATTCAGCCACCAGTGAAATAACTTAATTAATTAGCAATTGTTTTTAATAGTACTGCTGTTTATGAAAATCCAGGAGTAGAAGAGTAAGTCATCAAATATTAGATGGGAGAAATATAAAGATCATAATGATGATGAGAAGGTAATGTCTGAAATTATATACTTAAATATTGTGTTCTTAAATAACCATACATTCTCCTTATATCTTCATATATTTATCAAGTATTAGAAACATCTCCTTTGAGCATTTTTTCATTCTTTTGGATATAAGCTCGCTAACATAATCACTGTGTGCTTACAAACATGAGATAACTCTACCAATTAGCATTTTATTCCATTAATGAGAAAATCCTTATAATAATTTTTACTTTAAAATTTACCTTCAATTTCTTTAGCAAGAGATATTTTTTATATGCAAGAAATAAGGAATTGTGTTTTTCCTGGAAACATATTATTTCTCCATTCATCCTTTTCACTAAATGCATAACTCTAAATATGCCATGTTATTTTACTGGTAATATATTCCAACATTTTATGTTGTTGCACTTAATAACTGAGTAGCATTCCATTTCTGTCAGAGATGTTCAAACTATTAAAATTAATTGTGTATATTACAGTGTTACTGGTGTAATTTAATATTGGTTGGAAATGTGATCAGTTGACATCTGTTCTTTTTGTTTCAGCCTTTAATGGAGTTGACAGTGGAGAAATATATCAGTTCTTTGGTGAAGTAGCGAAGTTTTGTGCTTTCATTTGTATATTTTTCTTATAGCCATTGCTGGGTTGGTTTTTTTATTTTTTTGTTTGATTTTGTTATTGTTTTGCTTTTGGTTGTTACAGTGCTGCAGCCGATGCTAACATTAGAATTCACAACAGCTGAAGTTGAACTTGAACTCCTGATTCTCATGCTTTCCCCACTGTCGGAATTATAGGCACTTAACATGGCACACAAATTCTTTTATGTATTTTAACTGAACTATAATATTATAATTATATCACTTTTCTTTTCTCTCCATCTTCCCTCTAAAGTTCCCTCCCTCCAACTTCTTTCATTTACTCCATTCATTTTCCAACTGATAATCCTGTTCCTCCCCAAATATTACTGTTTTATGTGCGCGCGCGCACACACACAGACACACACACACACAGACACACAGCCACACACACACACACACAGACACACACACAGATACACACACACACACACAGACACACACACACACACACACACACACGGGAATTAGGGAAGGTGGGAGGGAGGAAGACAGAGAGAGAAAGAGGGATAGAGAGGAAGGAGATATAGCCTGCTGTGTTTGTATCTGTTGCTTTTGTACATACAAGGAAACTTTTTATTGGTGAATCAATTTGGGTGCTCATCTCCGGGAAAGGCTCCCTCTCTTTATAGCCATCAGTTGCCTTAAACCTAAGATACCTACCTCCCCCTTTAGTGTTAGCATTTGTTTTGATATTGCCATTGTTCACAGACTATGAAAAAAAAAAAACAAACAAAGATATTTTGATCTTCGATTTCAAGCCCCCAAATGTGATCAAAATTATTTACACTGTTTAAGATATTTAGCTAGTATTAGGAAAATTGTGTCATGCCCTCAAAAATTTAATGACATGGCTTAAGAGTTCTAAAGAATAAAATAATAACGACTTACTCTTCAAGGGAAAATAAGTTATTTCAGAGATATTTGAACCTGAAAATTCCAGCCTAGTAGTTTATCACTTTGGAGAGTCAAGTGTTCCAAAAGAATTTTTAATTCAGATTTTAAATTATAACCCATAAAAATTAGATTCTGAAAAATGCACCAAATATTTTAATATTTATAGCAAACATATTCTGCCATTTTCTTTACTCGACACTTTACCACTGATTCAATGCTTTCTGATTTCCTACATCAAAAATAAAAAAGAATGTAATATATTGATAAAAATTAATATTTTTCAAAGAATGCCCCAGACATATCTAACAAATATGAATAAAAAGACATTTAATGTAGCTGAACCAAGTTAAATATCGATAATAAGGGAAATTGGAGACCCAGAAGAGTGTTATAAATTATCTTTTACCTTGGTACAGGAAAATATATGATATGAATTGTTAATTAAAGAACTCATGGAAGTTGATTTTCTTTTTAAAACAAACACAGCATTTCTTATGCTTATTGAATCGTCTATCACTATCTCAAGTTCATTTTGTGCAGAGGAAACGGTCTTCAATATGATGTCTTCAACATTCCCCAAAATGTATCATATGATCCAAGCCTTTTCAGATAGGATTTGATCAGAGAAAAATGTTAGTGATTACTGACGTAAAGTTAATTTATTGTACAAGATGTAAACAGGAGCTTTTTGTGTTTACAGGAAGATTAAACTAAAGCAATGTCTAGCAGTTTATACTTATTGACCCTGGAGCTGATCATCTCCTACAAGCTGAACACTGTCAGTAGAAAAACAATGATTAAGTAGAGACCAGTGAACTGCAAGTACATTGGGTCTTTTATAGTGATTGGTATTCTCAAAATCTACCCAACCCACAGTCAATCTATTATAGAATACTACATGACAGTATTCCATTTTTACTGTAGTAAATCTTTTCATTCAAGAACTTGAAATTAAATGTAGTGGCTCAATGCCTTACTGTACCCAGAGTCTCAATACTAATGTCAATGATAGTAACTGTGACCAGTAGTCCAAGCTGTTAAGTTGAAGAAATATGATTTTGTCCATAGACTTTTAATATATTAAAATTATGTACATTTTCATAGGTTTAGAAAGATGCCAAACTTGTTATTGTTGTCTTAATAATTAATATTCTAAAATACATTTTTAAAATGTGTATCATATTAGATAGAGTTAATGAAGGTGTAAAAGAAAAATAAGTTTTGTTTTACTTTAAGTTTTAAAATTTTCATGAAAATATAATCACATCCTTCCTACTTCCATTTTGCTTCTAAATTCTCTTACCCAAACACTCCTATGTCATCCCTTGATGCTTTTTCAAACTAATTATTAATGTTGTATTTACACACACACGTAGCTTTTTAATGCATTTAAAGTTATGTGAATATATATGATTTTATGGCTTATACCACCAGCACATAAGGCTTATGAAACATCATGAAAACCAAGGCAAAAAGTTTGTAAAATTCAGATAAATGAGATATCAAACTGTGTCTCCTAGGAAGGACAGTGAAGCTATAAACAAGACACATTGACTGTGACTATTAAGATTGCCAAGACTACAGAAAAAACACCAAGAGATATCCTAATACAGAATAAATAAAATCTCAAGGTTCCCCAGACCTAGAATAAGACTTTAGGCAATTAAAAGTAAAGAGAAAGGAATAATTAGTTTTTTTGGGGGTTAATAGTATGACCCACTTGATTATCAGATACCACTGTAAATTAATTTTAATTTGAGCAAAATAGGAACAAATATAAAACATCATATATCTTCAATAATATTAAATATAAATAATGATACTACAATATTACATTTAAATTCTTTCTTAAAATTGTTAAGTTTTAGAATTTTTTTAAGTTCTTGAAGTAATATTAACTCAAAGTGATAAAAGTCTATCTCAAGGCGGTTAAATCATTAAATGTAATTTTAACTGGATCTAGTTAGAGTTACTCTGGAAATTCAATAAAGGTCATGCATCATAGTTCTGGATCATATTTGAGTATCTCTGTGCTCTTTTGCATTGCCTGAGTATAGAATTTAGTGCAGAATATATGTATGATATTTTTAGAGTTTTAGATTCCTAATCACAAACTAAAAGGAAGCTTTATAATAAAATTAAATTAAAAAGTATAATTGTAACATCCTTGTTTTCATTTTACATGCATAAACTTGCTCATAATTTTGCATATCTGATATAGCCCATTGATATCTGTGTGCTTCCATATCACAACAAAATCTACATTTTTAGATTTATGTTTGTCATATATTTTTCATTTTTTAAATTTTATTGGAAATAGATTTTTTCCCTAATACAATATAGCATGATCACGGTTCCCTCCCTCCACTCTTCGTAGCTCTTCCCACCTGCCTGCTGCTCCACATCCACTCCCCCTCAATAAGATTCAAAGCAGTTTTATCTTAAGTATATTGAAAATTATAAAATACTCGCTTCAATATGTAGCATTTGCTTAAAGCAGAATAAATACTTCCAAACAACCTCCAAAGATTTAATTTACTGTTGCTGAATAATTCTGTATAGAAAATTAACAGAAAAAAAGGAGGGAGATGCAGATAATGATTTATACTAGTCTCAGCTTTTAATTAACCACAACAATGGTAATAGAGCTATTCTCCTCCTTATTGTACTATCCACCCACAGGCACACTCCTGCACAGTAAGATGCAAGTACACACAAACAAAGCCAAGTTGAGTGATAAGAATAATTAACATAGTCTAAAATGGTTTAATTAAAGTGTGATGTCTCAGAACCCCCTCACACATTAATCAATAGATGGATCCACAGTGTAACATTAGTTGCTGTTTTCTTTAAAAGGACAAAACTCAAAACCTCATGAAAATAAGCTTAGAGTCAGTATATAGAAAATTATATTAAATATGGTGTGTGTATGTTATATAACCTGCTATATGCATGTTATTTTACATATTATGCATTGCTTATTATGAGTACACACATTTTCATATATTATATCAATATTAACTCTTAGTTTATTTACCTGATGATATACAAAATTAAGCAGTTTATAGCAGGAAAAATGCCATCTGTGAGTGGTTTTGGAATCACTCCATTGCCTCTTCTCTCTTCCTTCCATGATATGTAACAAGGAAAAGGTAATTTATAACAATGTGCAGCTTTTTGAAAGTAGACTTAGTAATACATACATACGTATACGTGTGTTTGTGTGTGTGTGTGTGTGTGTGTGTGTGTGTGTGTGTGTTCACAACTCATTTAAAAAGTAAGGGTTTTGATTCCTGAAAGGGAAATTGTTATAATACAGGAAGCATTTGATTTGCCTGTGTGTAAAATGTTAAAATTTTTTTGTGTAAGTGTATGGTAGCTGAACAGAAGTGATTGTCAAAAACCAATGGCCAGTTATGAACAGGAATAATTTATAGATTGAATATAAATTATTAGGTCAGCAAACGTATGACCAATAGATTGTTTTTACCATATTACCATTCCTGATTTCAGACATGCTGATAGAATCTGATGACATACTTTTTAATATGCATAAAAATAACTTATGAATTCACCATATAAAATATATTTCTGTTATAGAATATGATAGTCAACAGCAAAGTAAAAGCATCCATGCAGCATAAGCACTAAGGACTACATTAGTTTTAAAATAGCATAATTTAATCTAAAAATATACATAAATTTCAATGTGACAAGGTGATCCTATTGTACCTATTTAATTGATGTTAAACAATACATATGATTCTTTCTAGACTAAGAAAGAATTTGCACTATATAATATCGATATCTTGTTACAGATAGCTTTGTTAATCACAGTGGCTCCTTACATCAATTTGCATAGACTCAACATTAAGGTCATTTATTTTCACATAGTTTCATTAACAATTATAAATCTTAAAATGAATAGAAACCTGTTGTGTATCCATTCATTAAATATATGATTTTCATAGTTGCAGTTTTCTTGGTAAACAAAGAATGTTTGTAGCAGATTCATGTAAAAGGATTGGGAGGTTACGTAATCGAATTATGTCTAAGATGCAGGAGATCTGTGGTATAAACACTGCTCATGGAGATGAAATATATCAATATTAGTGATGAAGGTGACAAACAACCCTCAAGAGCATATTATAATTGTTAAACTTATGAGACACACAAATTAGCTAAAACATATAAAATATTAAACTTAGGGGGTTCATATGCTTCAATTTATTTGAAAAATACATCTTTAATAATTTTAAAAATAAAATCTCTGTCTACTTTGTGGTTACAAAAATAATGACCTTTGAAAAACAATATGAAGTTTTATGATTATTAGGAAATGATACTATTAAAATTAGCTAACTTTTCTCTGGAAAAGCAAACTTTCTTTCTCTCCAAATGACAGGAAATGTTTCAGAATTTTCTGAAAGCTTAAGGTGCAAAAATTAGGTAAGAAATTATCTGTGATATGGCTCTGAGTCATGATTTCTAGCAATAAAATTCAATAATTATCTGTCAGTCCTCTAACAATGGGGATCGCTTACTCAAGGGAAAAGAGCAAAGAAGAGATTTAGCTGTTGCAAAGCCTAAAAATGAATCTTGAAATATCCCACATTTAAATCATATAAGGACATAAAATTAAGATATTATGTAACCAAATTTACTAGTCATGCAAATTAGGGGCAAAGTATTTAACACCTACTGGTTTGTGAAGTTAAGTTCACTAATGTCAGCCTTATTGCTAGGATGGGAAAGATATCCTGGTAGTCAGCACCCAAGGAATACAGCAAAGTCGCTCTGCACAGCAAACCTCACACATGATATTTTATTTGGAGGAAAAAACCCAGGAGAGTGACTGCCTCTTCTCCAGAGAAAAGCAGCCAAGAACTGGGAAAAGCACAGGGTTTATTTATTTATTCTTTTGAAATGTGGTGTTATTATTATTATTATTATTATTATTATTATTATTATTATTATTATTAATTACTATTAACTCACATTACATCCAGTTTGTAGTCCCCTCTCTCTTATCTTCCTGTTCCCACCCTCCTCATCCCACTGCTCTATTCCAATCCCCAATACCTCTGATAAGTGGGGTTCTTCTCCCCCACCATTTGACCACTGCCCACAAAATTAAAACTAAACTTCAAGTGGAGTAAAGACCTCAACATAAAACCAGACACACTAAATCTGTTAGAAGAAAAAGTGGTGAAGAACCTCAAATTCATTGTCACAGGAGATAACTTGAACAAAACACTAGTAGCTCAGGCTCTAAGATCAACAATTAATAAGTGGGACCTCATGAAACTCATAAGCTTCTGTAAGGCAAAGGACACTGTCAACAGAGCAAAACGACAGCCTACAGACTGGGAAAAAATCTTCAACACCCTACAACAACAAAGGGCTAATACCCAAAATATATAAAGATCTCAAGAAATTAAACACCACCAAATCAAATAGCCCAATTAAAAACTGTGTACATAGCTAAACATAGCATTCTCAACAGATTAATATCGAATGGCTGATAAATACTTAAAAGAAATGCTCAGTGTCCTTAGTCATCAGGGAAATGTAAATCAAAATGACTCTGAGATTCCATTTTACATCTATCAGAATGGCTAAGATAAAAAACTCAAGAGACAGTACATGCTGGCAAGGATGCTGGTGAGGGTGCAAACTTGTACAACCACTTTGGAAACCAACCTGGTACTGTCTCATATAATTGAGCATAGTGCTACCTCAAAACCCAGCTATCCCACTCCTTGCCATATATCCAAAAGATGCTCCACCACACAAGGACATGTGCTCAGCTAATGATCGTAGCAGCTTAATTTTTAATACCCAGAATCTGGAACAACCTAGATGTCCCTCAACTGAAGAATGGGTAAAGACACTGATACATTTACACAGTGGAATACTATTCAGCTATTAAAAGCAAGGAAATCTTGAAATTTGCAGGCAAATGGATGGAACTAGAAATGGTCATCCCGAGTGTGGTAACACAGATTCAGAAAGACACAGAGGAGAATAGCAAAGTAGAAGGATCCAGAGGGTCCTAGGAACCTACAAGAAGAACATTATGATAGGCAGATTTGGGCCCAGGGGTCCCGCTCAAACTAAGGCACCAGCCAAGGACAATTCAGGCAGTAAACTTTAAACCCCTACCCAGATCTAGCCAATGGTCAGAACATTCTCCACAGTTGAGTGTAGAGTGGGATATGACTTTCACATGTACTCTGGTGCCTCATAATTGACTATGTCCCCTGGAGGGGGAGACCTGGTGGCACTCAGAGGAAGGATAGCAGGTTACCAAGAAGAGACCTGATACCCTATGAGCACATACAGGGGGAAGAAGTTCCCCTCAGGAACAGTCATAGGGGAGGGAAATAAGGGGAAAATGGAAGGGAGGGAAGAATGGGAAGATACAAGGAAGATACAAGGATGGGATAACCATTGAGATGTAACAAGAATAAATTAATAAAAATTTTTTTTAAAAAGTCATCTGAGAGACTCCACCAAGCAGGGAATGGCTACACATACTGGGACTGTCAACTGGAACTCTGGGGAAAGAGCTGCAAGTTGTATGAAACAGGTAGTGGATGGAAGGAGGGCACAGTGGTATGGCTGTCAGGAGTTCCACAGGTGACTATCACGGCTAATGGATCTGGACCCGGGGGCGGGGGGTGCACAGACTCATATACCAACCAAGGACAGTGCACACAGAGGACTTGGACCACCTGTTTGGGTGTAGCCAATGGTCAGATCATTATCCACATGGGGAAGAGGGGAGCAGGGACCTCCTCTGACAAGATATCTGCTTGCTGGGATTTGATCACACCCCCTTGGCGGAGAGTCCCAATGGGAACATAAAGGAGGGGGAGCACAGGGCTTATATAGAGGAGATGCCAAGTCACTGCCCTGTGCTAGGGCTGGGAATGGCCAACTGCAGTACAGAGAACAAACAAGTATTTGGAAGACAACAAGTAACATTATTAATAGTATTGTACATTCTTTTTTTTTTCTTTTTCTTTTTTTATTAATTTATTCTTGTTACATCTCAATGTTTATCCCATCCCTTGTATCCTCCCATTCCTCCCCCCCCCATTTTCCCATTATTCCCCTCCCCTATGACTGTTCCTGAGGGGGATTACCTTACCCTGTATATTCTCATAAGGTATCAAGTCTCTTCTTGGCTACCAGCTGTTGTACATTCAATACATGGAAATTATTACAAATTATCATATTTGCGTACAGCTTTTTGTGCTGTTTTTCTTATCATCTATCATCTACCATCTATGTTTCTATTGTATTTATTTCAACCAAATGTTCCCAATTGATGCTGCCCATATCATCATGGACATGTTCTCAGTCACTAGGAATGGCAACAGACCAACATCCATATCTTCAAAGAAAAAATATATGAAATTATATGATTGTGACAGCATTCTTAAAGACCTAAGCAACTATAAGGATTTCAGGACAGGCAATAAGGGATGTAAACAAATATATTGTACAAAATTCAGAAAAAATAGTAAAACAGTTATTTAAATGTTTGGGCATCATAAATTACAGTACTAATTCAGTGGGACAATCAGTGTAATTTCTTATTTGTACTTTAATTCATTACACGATATTTCCTTAATACTACATTATGTCCCACCTATCACTCCTCATATGTTTGCAATATTTTTAACTGTCATTAGGAACAATTTAATCCATGACCGTATTTTCCAGACATTTGAAATAATTGTACTGAATTGTATTGAAATATTTAGTTTAATCTTCATAACCATATTTTCTGTGTAATTGATGAGCAAACACTTAATTGAAGTGATTAGCTGAAAATTCCACAAAATAAATGTAACAGGAAATAACATTACACAGGAAAATAAAGTAATACGTTATTTATGCTACCATTTATATTCTTTTATTTCTCTCTGCGTTTCTGTGCACATATAGTTCATGGGTGAAGATTTCCACAGATACTGAAAGGAGATCTTGGATCCTTATACTTGGATCCACAGGCAGCTTTAAGACTTCACTAATGGTGTTGGGAACTAAATTTGCCTTCTTTGTAATTGGACTTATGCTCTTAACTGCTCAACCATCTCTCCAGCATCTCATATTATTACTATGTGTGAACATCATACAAATAAAAGTTTTTAAACTAGAAATAGAGCAGATATTCCTTTGAAAATATATAATATAAAGTAATTATAAACAAATCATAACAGATAACATTATTTTCTCTATATTTGGCCATTATCTCTATACTGTGGCATGATAATAAGTATAAAAATATAAACGTATTATAAAAGAGCACCTTGTAATTTTATGCAATATTCTGAGTTGTCTTATTTAGGGAAATGTTGCTGCAAGCAAAAATTAACAATAATTTAAAGGTTTAAATTTATTCTAAATATTTAGCTTGGAAAGTAATGCTTTTCGGGGGCATTATTAACTTTTAAATCTGTACGGGCAAGCTATAAGCAACTCATTTGTTGGAAATGAACCAGTGACATATCATTTTCAATGCTATTCATTTTTGATGGTAATTTACTTCGAATGTATAACTACAGGTATTATTTTTCATAGAATTACTGAGGAGCTCTCAAGATGCATTAACCTAAAGGGGACTAATCAGGCTTTACCATCTCTAATTTATATGAAGCAATTCATCTTTTTGAATACTTTACAGTCAGTGTCATTCAGTGCACATTATCTAATTGTGCCTTCCAGATGCAGAAAGGGATAAAACGTGAGCTGAAGATAGAAATCATGCATTATACTAATTGTAATATAATTTTCTGAACTACAGCAAAACCAGTTATCTTCAGAGGGGAATGTCTGATTTGAACTTGTGTCTTGAACATGTGATAAATTTGAAAATAATGGATATAACTGAGCTAGTTGATATAATTGCAAGACCTTCAGGTCACTATTAATATAATCTAGAATAGTTTTCAGTATGAAAAAAACATTTTTAGAAAAAATATTTAAAAGAAATATCAGAGTTAAATTACTCTGAAATTGCAAAGCTGTAATTTTTTTGTGCTCACACCTTTTTCTTCTCCTCCTCTGACAAAGTAATCTCCTGGTAATATTTTAATAGACAGATTTTTAAAGCAATCCCTAGCAGTTAATCAAAACACATTTTGTGGTTCAGATGCATTATAGTTTAAGTCCCAAAAGACTTCAATTATCACTCACTATTTTGTCTAAAAATATCTACCATTTTTGTTTTTATTTCATTATATTTCTAAAGGATAGTTCTGAGTAAATTAATATTTTAATGATTATTGACTTAGGGATATACTTTCACATTAACCTGGAATACATAAAATAACTGTGAAATAAAACCAAAGCATATTTTGTTGGATGTATATTAAATACTATACTTTTCTGTAGTTTTTGATGTAATTTAATAAATTTATTTTTGTGTAATAGAAAATCAGTTAATAGAAAATTCATTAAACAATGTTTTTAATGTGTTATTGATTTTTATTATGCTTTTGTCATTTAAAATCGCATTTAACAGTTTTTATATAGACAATACTACAATACAAAGAAATTAGAACTTTGTGTGATGGAAACTATCTGTCTTTTGCTCATGTTCTCTTTCCATCAGTGACACCCCAAGATAGTCTCTAACAGAATCCTGGACACTGACAGTAAATTTGTTTAAAAGCATTTGTCTATCTCTTCCAAAACAATTACCTCAAATAACTTCTTTTCATTTGTTAATAGGAATAGATTTATTAGTATATGAATGAATAAGGTGTCTGCTTATGTGCAGTAATGCCATAATGAATCTATATCACAAAAGGACCTTCTTCCACAGGGTTGCATAACACTTGCCTTACAGTGGTAATCTGTACCCAGAAAGATTCAGAGTCTTGTAGCTCCTCAATACACTAGATTAAAATATCTCGGATGTCTCACTCTGGACCTTGAAACCTGGAGAATTCCTGTGGAGCCACAAGTACTCAGTCTATCTCTGATGGCCACAGGGCTTAGCATCAGTATTGGCAAAGTGTAAAAAATGACAAAGGCATTGGAGGAAAAGCAGATTCATGCAACACTGAGGGAAATGCAGCAAGCAATAATGACTGGTGCTTTTACAAGCCTCCTTAAATCCTGGGCTACTGTCATAAGATGCTGCTGACCCTGAGGAAAATCTTTTCCCCTCAAATAATACAGAAATATTATCACAGATGCATACAAAAGCATAGTTTTATTTTATGTCATATCTAGGCACACTGAAATTAGTTTTAACTATCATTAGTGTGATTCTTAAAACAATCAAGATATGTGTGTTACACATACACACTCCATTGATTTCTCATGTGCCTACATAGAGCCTTCTTTCTTTATGCTCGTACATTCCTCATAATTTCTACTAACACAGGACAGATATAAGTCATATGAACTTAAAATCTTAACATTTTATGAATGCTAACTCAACCTCATATCAGAAAACAAAGATCTCTCCTGAAAATTCTGTATTTTTTATGACATAATACGGCTCAGTACGGCCTGAGTAGCATATCCCTTCTCACATTGTGATTATTGTTAAGTTAGTTTGCAACACGGAGATTTTTCAGGGAACATATTAAAGTTTTCTTTTTTTCTTCCTTCCTTTCTTTTCTTTTCTTTCTTTCTTTCTTTCTTTTTTCCCTTTCTTTTTCTTTTCTTCAGTAAAATAGATTGGAACTTTCTCCAGAATTTGTTCTGGTAGTGATGTAATTTGGTTGCTCGTTTGAAATACCTCTATGTGTTCTTATTTTTGAAAGTATTTAAAACATGCACATACACAAACACACACACACACACACACACACACACACACACACACACACACACCCCACTCATGTGTAGGACTGTCTGACTTGGAGCCATTGCTTCTTTTAGCAAGTCTTCTGAAAATTTAGTCATGGAATTGATGGTCTCTTATTACAGATCACAAGAGTTTTGTTCTGGGTACCTTCATTATTAAATGTCACTTATGTTTACTTGTGAAGTAGGTTCTTGTGGACTTCTTTTCTGATTTCGCTGCAGCAATGTATTCCTAAAAAGAATTTTTTCTAAAACAAATTTCAATGTTAAAATGACATCTCAAAGCATTTCCATCAATGACTTGAAATCTATAATGTTTCATAGATGTTTGTAATTTCACAAATTAAACGTCTGCATGACTGTGTTTTGACTTGATCTTTTCATTATGACTGTGATCCTTTATCCTATTTTTCTCTTTGTAGCTGCTTACTAAACAGTAGCCAAAAAATTAAGATAAATTATGTTAAAATATGATTACTCTCTCATGAGATGATTGGGATTTTTTTTGGTGCCCTGCATCTCCTGTGGTTTTTTCATTAGTTTTGCCTTCGATTCTGTGGGGGTCCCTGAACCTTGAAGGGAAGGGTTCAATGAAGACAGCCCATTTAGTATCATGTGCCCAAGAACTCTGAATCTCTGCACATTTTCCAGTTTTAGGACTTGACATTGGTCCCTTCCACTGTAAGGTGAAGCTTCTTTTGATGAAGGCTGAGCAAGACACTGAAAAAAGAGTACAGCAAAATCTCATTAGTAATCACTTTACTGGGACTTTCCATTAGCAGAACTGTAGTATTTAGTTTTCACCTAGGACTCTGACCTATCTAGTCTCAGTTTCATGGCTGAAGCTATGTTGGGCATAGGTTATATGTTATGGAATGGGATTTAGATCTCATCGGATATTAGTTGGTTAATACCTTTTTGGAGAATGATGTTAGCTCAATCACTTTGTTTTTGCATTTCAGCAATTGAAGATTAATATAACATGTCATGGTGACAGACTATACAGTAGAGTTGATACAAGTACTTGTCCAATAGTATTCAGTAAATTATGACATACATAAAACTATATAACATCTATCGTGTTATTTTCCTTATTAACATTGACATTTCGTAGCACAGATAAACCAAAAATGGACATTCTAGTTACGTTCACAGTATTACATTGTTTCTTTTTTGGTGTCCTTAGCAATACCTTACTAATATCATCACATGAAAGAATAATTATGTTTTAACATAATTTATCTTAAAATTTTCATTACTCTTTTCCAGAAATTATTTGGATTGTTTTTAAGGAACATGAAAGAATTATAATGAGTAAAATTATCTATCAAATAAAGACATTTCCTACATTGCAAAATGTTTAATGACAACTACTTATTGAATAAAAATATTAGTGTGCTGATTACCAGTTAAGAACAATTTAGAATTAAAATTAAATTGAAGAACAATGCCATATATATAAATACTTAAAATGAAATTTTATGCAGAAATGTAGTAGAATTTATATAAGATCAATGTGAAGAATGTTTATTAGACAATAAAATAAATAAAATATTTAAGTAAATGGGAAAACACCTGAGGATCATGAATATGGCGACTGAGTATATTGAAGATGTCAGTTCTCAAATTTATTTATAGATTGTACTTCAATTTCAATCAATAGCCTAGCAATTTATTTGTATGTCTCAACAAATTGATTATAACCATTATCTGGGGAAGGAAAAGATTCATAATAGCTACCACAGTAATGAAGATTCCAAATTTAGAAACCAAGAATTATCGAACTCAAGAAATGATGAGAGCCATAATCCTGTATAGTTTGGTGCTGCTTAAGAAGACATATCAATGTATCAAAACAGAACTCCACAACAAACACACATACATGAAACTTAGAAGTGATAAAAACAATAGAATAAAAAATGCAGCATTTTCAATAAGTTATAGTTAAACAGTCACATTTGTACATGATACTATAAGAAAGGGAATACACACCTCAGAAATTTTAGTAAAAATGAATAGTCAAAAGTAGAAAGTACCAAATTCTAGGATAGTCAAGAAGATAATATTAAAAAATTAAGTTTTGCTTAGATATGTTGATGATCTTTTTAAAAACTAAAAAGCAGGATAAATATGATATGTATGAAAAATTAGTTCACTAAATTTAAATTTTAACAAATAAATTATAACTTGAAAACTACATATACTGAGATTACATAATTGTGATTTTTATACATTTACACATATTATTTTTCATTAGGTGCAATATATCAGTTTATAAGTTGCATTATGCTTTCCTTCTCTCATTAATATGTGTTAGATTTTTATCTAGCTATAGAAGATAATATTTTGTACAATAATCTTTATTAATTGTTGTTAAATTGCATTGCAGGTGACTTCATTTTGAACACTTAATACTAAAATAAGATATTTCAATATCTTTGGTAGATTTCTGTTGCTTTGAAGTGATACTATGTCCATAGAAATTCTTATAAAGGAAAATACTTAATTGGAGTTGTCATACAGGTTCAGAGCTTTATTCCAATATCTTTGGAATGTAGAAAGGATATGTAGCTGAGAGTTCCATATCTGAAACAGCAGGCACCAAAAATATAAGACATTGGGGCTGGCTTGAGCATTTTGTACTCAAGATTCACTCCCAGTGACATGCTTTCTCCGTAAGTCTGTATCTCCTAATACTATTCCCTAAGCATTCAAATATATTAGCTTATGAGGTCATTACTATTCAAACTACTACATTCTGAAAGTCGCCAGCCTCCATATACTTGTAGCCATATCATATTTCAGAAATGTACTTAAATCAACTTTGAAGTTCCAATAGTCTATCACAGTCTCAACACTATTTAAAAGTTCAAAGTTCGAAGTCTCTTCTGAGATTTTTGGCAAAATCTTAATTGTAACCTGCTTTTGCATTTTGCATATGTAAACGATATTTGCATTTTGTAAAATGCAAATAAAAAAGCATGTCATATATTTCCAACCCTGGCACAGGATACAGAGTACCATTCCAAAACACAAGGAAAGGAGCATAATGAGGAAACAGAGAGCCAAGTTATGACTGAAAACCAGCTGAGCAAACTCCAGAATCTGCATCTCCATATCTGATGTCAAAGCCCTCACAAACTTTCTTCAGACCTCCAGCTCCTTTCAGCAACACATTTCTTTCCCTGAGCTGTTTCTACTCTCTGCTGGCTGCTTTCCTTGGTAGGTAGCCCACAACCCTGGCATCTGTAACACCGTGGGATCTGCAAGACAATCCAGACTTCACCTTAAATGCTTTACACAATGGCCATTTCAGGCCTCCATCCACTGACATCCCTGACACATGCTTATCCTCAAATACTTTACTTATTCGGGGAGGCAGATTCCACAAAACCCTTTTGTACCATTGACTCTAAAGCCAGAAATTAGTAAGTGCTCTCGCTTGCTGTGGCTGCATTCGTTATGGCTATGATTCAAATACTTTTTCACAGGCTTTCTGGTTATGGTGGTTTCTGTTACTGCCTAAGTTTGGCTGTCCTGAAACTCATTCTGTAGACCAGGCTGCCTTTGAATTCCAAGGCTTCTACCTTTGCCTCTGGAGTTCTAGGATTATTCAGATTCTCGTTTTACACATTGGAAACTTAACTAAATATTATTTTTCCCTGAGGAGACCACTCTTTTTATTCCATTTAACATTAGGTTTTTCTTTAGCTTTCTATATCCTTGAGCAGTGGACTTGATTCTATTACATATCCTGATGGCCCTTTTCTACTTGAACTTTGCATTTTGTATTTTCATTGCTCAACTTGCATTCTATTATTATATATCTGTATATGCATGGCCATTAATAACCAAGCAACACAGTAAATAGGTCGTCTGGAAATCTCATCATGCAAGATGTTAATCCTTAATTCTTTAATTTCACCTCAAAAAGACTTGTCTACATAAAAGAAGGAAGCAGCCACATTCTTTACCAAAATATCATAAGAATGATATCTAGACCACATACATACTCTGTTCCGCTGAAATCTCTTGAGCACCACTCTCTGCCAGGGAAGGAACGGTTAGGCAGAGAAAATGTGATGGTGCATGTAAGAGGCAATCTTACACTTAAGTTATAGATTTGGTTCTATAGATAGAAGTAAAGATTGACAGAGACTTGTGATTTTTATAACTATCATACTCTCATATAATCTGAAAAAGTGTATCTATTTAAGAAAGAAGGAAAAATATAAAGCCCACAAAGAAGAAAGTTACTTGTGGCTATCTAGTTATACCTCAGAGACAAGCTGATGTTCTTTTCTATTACACATGTTTACACATGTCTTAACTGGAAAAAAATACCAGTCATGTAACTGCAACAAAACATATTATGAAAGCCTGTAGACTAAATTTAGGAGATAATATCTCTGAGGTAAACCTTAGTTTAAAGTAGAGGTCAAACACAATTTTATATGAGTAAAATACTGCCTGTAGATGTTTTTGCTTAATTTGCAAACTGACAGGCACACCTGAAGAAAATGACAAGTGGATATTGCTGAATAAATATGATCTGTGCTTCATAACATACCAATTTTCTATTGTGTTATTTGTATCCTCATTATAAAATCTATTCATTTTGTGTGATTCACTTACTTCTTTTTTTTTCTTCCTACTTATTTTTTTTTATTAATTTATTCTTGTTACATCTCAATGGTTATCCCATCCCTTGTATCCTCCCATTCTTACCTCCCTCCTATTTTCCCCTTATTCCCCTCCCCTATGACTGTTCCTGAGGGGGATTACCTCCCTCTGTATATGCTCACAGGGTATCAAGTATCTTCTTGGTAACCTGCTGTCCTTCCTCTGGGTGCCACCAGGTCTCCCCCTCCAGGGGACATGGTCAAATGTGAGGCACCACAGTAAGTGAGAAAGTCACTTACTTCTAAATCGAAGATTTTTATCTCAGAAAACTCACCCGTCTTGTAGAAAGTGTTTTTCAAGATATGAAGTGCAGGTACAGGTAAAACAACCTGTGGAACAGCCTAACGTGGAAGCTTGTTAAGGCACATGACGTTGAAAATGGAACTCCGGTGCCCCCTATTTGACCACTTCCCCTTGGTGGGGAGGCCTGGTGGCACGCTGAGAAAGGATAAGCAAACAACCAAGATGAGACTTGAGAGGCTGTAACCATAAAAATGGGAGAGGATGTCCTCCTCAGTCACAGACATAGGGGAGGGGAATGGGGTGAAAGCGGGAGGGAGGGAGTAATAGGAAGATACAAGAGATGGGTTAACAATTGAGATGTAAACTGAATAAATTAATTAAATAAAAAAGTAAGTAAAGTGAATTAATGAAATTTAAAAAAGGAAATGGAGGTATATCAATGAGGTATTCTGATAAGTGAAACATTCCATCCTACAGGGAAGGTCCTTAAACTCAAAGAGGAAACAGCTCAAAAGGTTCAAGAAGCCCCTAAAACTGACCAGATATATTAATCGTCTCCCTCTCCAAAGGGATATAGACAGGGAAGACTGCTAAGAGACACTGTCAAATAAGCAGATCTATTGGTAGAAGCTCAGACCAGTTGGATTAAGCAGAAGAGGCTCAGATCACCTCAGGTACTTGAAGGACACAATTCAACCTGTTATGCTGCCAGTAGGCTATACAGTATTCTTCAATGTTCCAGCATTCTTCAGCTGTCCCTATGCTGGGGAGGCATCTGATTACGCATTTCTGTTTTGTAGGTGACTTTGGACCCATAGTGCTGTAAGTAACCCCAATAAAACTTCCTGTTTCATCAAATAAAATTTGTTGATATTCTTATATTTGTGTGTCATCAGTCCCGTATCTAGAATGAGTTAATGTTTGGTCCTGTCTTTCTATGAATAGTGTCAGACAACTTTCCTACAACTATAATCAATGCTAATAAGGACATTAGCATTTATATACATAGTTTTTCATTATTGATATTCAATTAAATCAAAAGGGTCAACACCTAAGGTCAAAACTAAAAACATACCTTGTATCTAGTAGTAGATACAGGCTAAATCTCAACTGGGTTCATAATTTTCCTAAACAGCACAATAGATTTTGTGACTCAAATTTGTGACAAAACATCTTAAATGTGAATGCTATGCTCTCGGCAACATAGGGCATCCCAGGATTAGCATACTGCTATTTCCTGTGAATTAATTTTGTAATAGAAACTGATGTAGTAGGTTGAAGGATGCATATGGCATTTCTTTCCATGGTATTTTTAAACAGTCAACATTTATGGCTCTCAGGCAGAGGCATTAAGAACTTTAATATCTCTAAGTACTATTTATGATTGAAAATATCACTTTTTTTCAAATCTGCCAAACATAATGATTCATGTTTGAAACTTAGACTTTTTTCTATATTTTATATTCAAGTTACCAAGTAATATTTAGTAATTATGATTACTGAGTCAACAAAAATAACTTATGAAAAACATTACTCTTTATAGACAAACTTTTAGCCAAACTAAATAAATGTTAAAGAGAATACTCAAATTAAAAAAAGAAATCAGAAATGAAAAAGAGGTCATAACAACAGACAACAAGAAAATCCAAATAATTGTTAGGTCTTACTTTAAAAACCTGTACTTCACAAAGTTGAAAAATCTAACCAATATGGATGACTTTCTTGATAGATACTGTTGTTGGATATTCGATCCCACTGTGATCCCTGAGATTGTGAACTGTAAACGCCTGTCTTTTGTTTTGTATGGTGGAGCCCCAACACAAACTAATCCAAGAGCTCTCTGTAAATATTGGATTTAATAATGTTATCCCTAGGTCAAAGACAGAGCAAGAAACCAGATGATAGGGATTAAAAAGTAGGAGGGACTTTGAGTTGAGGGGTACTTAAGACAGCGTGCAGAAGTAGAAGGGCTCCTTTAGCTCTTTGGGTCTTAACTCTCTAGCTTTTGATCTCTTCAGCTTCTTAGCCTTTGGCTATTTTGGCTTTGAGCTAATAAGCCTTTGGCCTTGGGTTTTTTGGACATATCTATGCAGACAGTAAGCAGAAATAGTGAGCCTTTGGGGCCTTTTCCATCAGGATGTGATCTGCACATTGGAGAAAGGTACCACATTTTATGCTGGGTCTATCCCTGCTAATTAAAGAAGTCCCATTTTTCCTTTTAGAATAAATTCAGAAATCTTTTCTACATTGGTCTTTAAATTTTGCTCTGTTTATGTGCTAAGACTATTCATTCTAAGGCACCATCTTCTCTCTGCATAGGAACTCCTGTGCGAGAATGAGTAGAAGACAAGATAACCAACACACAATCCAGCTTTGGATCCAAGCATCCACATGTGCATCCTGTAATGTCTTTTGTATTGGTACCAATTATGTCTCAGCCTCAGCTGATTATTTCTGGGATTATTTAAGTCTGTATCACCTTGTAGGTTTGAAAGCGATTACTCGGCACTTTGTTTTAACTCAAATAACATTCCAATCCCTAGAAGCTGGATATATTCTCTCTGGAGAGGCCAATCTGGATGCCAAGAGTTTGGTGAAATTATTGTTATATCTGTATCTGTGTCTAGTCTACTAAACATTCAATTTCAATGCCATTTATTTTCATTTTTATCTTAGGTCTTTGATCATTTATAGAATTTATAGGTGATGTTCGAACATTATAGAGTTTGGGTGACTGATCAGGCAGCAAACTGTCTCTGTCATTTTCTCATTTTGGAAGCTGCTAACTTGCACTCCTTGTTTACTCTGGTAATTAATTTTATTCCTTCTCATGTCTCTGATGGTGTTGAAGACCAGATAGTTTAGTTTTACAATGAAGTTTAGTTGTTTAGAGGTTAAGATATTTTTAGGTCTAGATAGATATTTTAAGCCAATAATGACAAGATATGGTAGATGTTCATTTACATTTAGAATTTTACATGCACCAAGATAGGAAAGATGTTTTCTTCAAGACTGCCAAATACAAAGAGCCAAAACACTATGAATGTAACATTTATATAATTCCTGATTGTTGTGTGGCTCTTCTTGTGTTGGTAGTTTATTCTCTATAAGTGTAATAATATAAATGGATATGTAAAAAAAAGAAGTAAAATAGAAAGTGGTGAAAACAGAGGCAGCAGTTATTAGTTGCACTTATAAAAGATTTTTCCTTGTCATACTACAGTCACGATGGCCAAAACATCTACATCTTATATGAGAAATAATATTATAGAGTAGAAGTCTTATACATCATGAGGCTATGTAAATATATATCAACCACATCAGTCATTACACAGAGGAGATAAGGAATAGTTAAGAAAAAGAAATACATTCCTGCTAGCAGGGAGAATGTAAAGTGTTCACTATTAACAGATAACAAATTCAAATGCAAAATTGCACCTAAAATTGGCAGACAAATCAAATTTAATGCATTTATATGGCATTAGGTCAATGTGCTTAAATCAATTGTGTGTATACAGTAAAAAATAAATGTAAGATTTCTAAGGTCTACCTAAAATAGCAGAAAAAAATATACATTTAGGGTGATGATCTAGATCAGGGAAAGGGTAATTGCTCAGATTTGTGAAGGATTTCAGATTTACCCTAAACTGGGAGTAATAAAAGGATGAAAATAATAAAAACAGTATTTATTTATTCAAATTGAGAAAGGAAAAGATCATCGAGAAAGTATAGTATATTTATTAAAGAGACATAAATGTAAATATCATCATGTTCTTAAATTATAATAGTCATTACTTTATACTTTGTTAACATTAATAACAAAACTATTTGACAAATTTGATATAATCCTTGTGAAAAATTCTTAGGGACTCATAATGTCCTAACAGGCAACTAAGATTTATTTATTTAACATGCCAAATTATCATATAACTGAATTTTATAGCATATTATCAATTTTATAAAAGGAAACAGAGGTAATGATATAAAGACAAGTAGGCAGATAATAAATACATAAATGAATCCTCTGCATATACAGTCAGATGCCTCCATAAAGATGCCAATAATAAATTATATGGAAAGAAATGTGCTTCAACAATTACTGTTTGGTATCCTGGGCAGTTGCACATAAAATAGTACAAAATGATGTTGATCATATACAATTTAAGGAGACACTTGCACTTCTCAGTCTTTCAAGTTATAGAAATAATAGACCTTGAAGAAATGAAAACATACACACATGCCTCCCACACACACCCACAACCACACACACACACACACACACACACACACACACACACACACACACACACACCATAGACGGGACTTGTTTTGGGGAAGAGACTTTATAGAGTTCTAACTGCTGTCCACCCCACCTTTTGGGATGAAATGAAACCTAAATAATGATGAGTCAGTGTTGGAGAGGACCACACCTTTACCAAGACTTCTTAGATGAACATATACTTTGTCCTCTCTTTAAACTGTAATGTCCATAGACTCTTAAGATGGATGTGGGGAAGTGATTTAGAGGATAAACAAAAATCAGGTACACTGTAGCCCAAAAGCTTACTTTCTTCTCAGAGAAATATTAGCTTCTTCTCAAGTTGGTTTATTCTCATTTCTGTAATTGAAAAGCAGAGAGAGGAACAGCAGCCTCCTAGATTCTGGAACACAGATAGAGAGAAGACCAGCTTCAGAATTTTCTAAGTGATGTTACTTAACCATCCCCTGACCTTGAATGACAGAAGCAGAATCTTACAGTAGACTTCATTTCCTATTGAATCTGATTGATGGAAAAGAATGCCTTTTATTCTCTTTCCTCTGACAACTTCATTTTATATTCCAGTGAAGAGTCTCTTCAGACTTGCAGGAAACTGAGATAGTCTTTGCTGTCAAGAAAAGAGCAATTTGAGAACTGATGATAGCTGCACGAACTTTGAAGACTGTAAATGAAAGTGGGTCAAATACCCAAGTAAGAGTTGGTTACAGAAAGAGTAGACAAGATGTGTGTTTGGGGAGGTATTAAGATATATAATTCCTGATTGTTTTGTGGTTCTTCTTGCTGTAGGTACTTTATTTTATACATACATATATATATACATATACATATACATATATGTGTGTGTGTATAATAATATAAATGTATATGTAAAAAATAAAAAAAATAAAAAAAGATTTTTAGTAAGTTCTCTTTTTAATGTCTTAGCAAGTGTGTCAAACAAGATGGAAAGGGTTAAGTGAATAACTGGAGGAGGGACATCTTAAATAGAAATAGTTTCACTCTTTTCAAGTCAATTGTTTAGTTTCCTTTCACTAATATTGTCTCTTTTATGGGCACAAATGTAAAATCATGATATATTAAATATGAAATTTAATACAAGTCACTACTTTAAGTTAATATAAAATTATAGATTTATGTCTGTTTGTTATAGACCTGGTATCCATGGTATTTTTAATTTAGCGACATCTACATTAGTTGGATAATGAAGGACTCTATATATTTTTAATTGGAGCTAAACAAATCTGAAGTTAATGTGTGTGAAAAGTGTTCTGGGAGGGTGGAGTCAATTCATTTATCAATTTGCAGCACATAAAACTGTATAACATGCTGAACTTTTGGTCTGATGGTGGTAGAAAATGGCCTTGTTCATAAAAGCAGTACGCTATGCAATATAAAGCTGCTTTAACAAGGTTCTTATCTTTGATACAGTAGAAAACAAAGAGAATGAGGGAACTGTATAAAAGAAACATTGGAGTTTCTTTTATATGGGACGCCATAGTTTTACATTAAAAAATTGTTCATCAGCTTATCTTCAGCAACCATACCTTCCACATAAAAGATGATCAAAAACACATGTCAAATACTAAGTCCTGTATCATGTCAATTTAGGCATTTCCAAGTGAGTCTATGGAGAGTCCACGTTTTTATTGGTGTACAGATCAGAGAGCTCTAGCTGTATGTTTTAATTCCTGTGAGTCTGCTTTGTGCTCTAGTTTTAATAGATCTGACTGCTTGGCTCACTCCATTCAGACTTTATTTTCATATTCCCTTCAGTAGAGGAGAAAAAGTCTCGGAGTCTCATTGTTTAATGGTTTGTAATGATTTGCTGGGGTTGTAACTCCGGCATTATCTGTTACAGGCTTGAGAGTCTGAAGTGAAAACTCAGAACTGATGGAGGGCTCCTCTGGGAAAATTGCAGCTGTGTTAGATTGCTCTAATTTTAAAAAAGTAAGGGAGTTGTTGTTCTGTTAAATTGAAAAGTGTGCCTATGAACAAAGAAAACACTTTATTTGGGAGAAAAAGGATCCCAAATTCCAAGTATTCCACAAAGTGTTAGAACTTCAAACTAATGTGTGTGTATGTGTGTGTGTGTGTGTGTGTGTGTGTGTATGTGTGTGTTAAGATAAAATAATTAGTATTTAGCTCAAATTGTTAACTTTTAATGGTGCATTAGAAGTGTAAAGAGGTATGTGTGTTCCAATTTTCTAATAGAAAACATTCTATTAATCTCTAAATATATATTGTTAGGATTAAGTTTTCATCATAATAAAGAGACATGGTAACCTAAAAAATGTGCATAATAGTGAGAACACTAGACACTACTGAAACGTAAGTGGAAATGGAGCCACTAAACTGTCTAAACTATTATTCTTTTTTCCTCCATTTTATTTATTATTGATTTTGTTAACTGATTTTAATTTCTCCTTATCATAAATATTAGTGACTTTCACTACTAATTTCTTTATTTCACCCACATACTTTTTTGGTTAATTTCTGTTTTCCATCACATCTACTTCTTAATTTTGGCTTATTTATTTTATGTGGGAGTTTATTCAAAGTTGCAATGAGAATGTGTTGGTGGCTCTATCACTACAGATTTAAACTTCTAACAATTAGTACCAAGTAAGTTTGCACAACGACCTTCAGTAATATACTCTTGGCTTTGCATGGTCTTTGCATGTTCATGAACCTCGCGTTGAACTTAGAATAGCCTTCAAATCATGTAACAGAGAAGCAGAAGGACAGTGTGTGGGAGGAGAAGATGGGCCTGTGAGCGAAATGTTTGAAACTCAAATGTTTGTCTTCTTTTTTCTAAATTGTATTTTACTAGAGTTCTTTCCTACTGAGCTAATATCTTGTATAACTTTAATGAATGAACAGAAAACTCAGTTGGGCATGGTGGTGCATGCCTTTAATCCTAGCACTTGGGAGGCAGAGGCAGGTGGATCGCTATGAGTTTGAGGCTAGCCTGGTCAACAAAAGTGAGTCCAGGATATCCAGGACTGTTACTCAGAGTAACCCTGTCTCAAAATATCTATAAAATAAAAATATTAAAAAAACAAAAAATCACACTCTTTTCTATGTTAATCAATAAGTCTTTGGAAGATAAGAGGTATTTTATTCTTAAAAGTGTTATGATTCTTCTTGCTATAGGTTGTTTACTGTATATTTGTATAATAATATAAATATGTGTGTAAAAAATAAAAAAATGTTTAATTTAAAAACTTTCAAAAATAGTTCAAAACATTATGATTTCACGTTTCCAAAATGAATTAGAATACTTTGAGAGAAACTGCGTACAAAAACATAATAACATGCATTTATATTATACATAATTACGTATTGCCACAATTACATTATATAATAAACAATCAGGAAATGTTCACTGGGGGTTGGATAAATTATTCATTCAGGAATCTAGGATGTTAGATGATGTAATCTTAATTGATTAGGGTACTGTATCCTATGAGTATTGGTTAAAATTCTGCTCTCTATACTAGCTTTCATTAAGATACTTCTGATCTAATTACGAATGTATGTATGTATGTATGTATGTATGTATGTATGTATGTATGTAAGCATGCATAGTTCTCTATTTTATTGTTAATGAACAGGATTGTGTACTTCTGCTGTTGATTAGAAAGTAAAAGAGCATGGGTAATAACATTCATGGGCTCGTCCTTTCTTTTGTGTCAAGCTTCATAACACTTAAAAATGAACACAATGTCTGTCCTCTAAATCTGAAGGGTGAAAAACATCCACTCCAGTTAGAGATAGAACTGAACTATAATACATCAAAGGGCACATGGATTAGAAATAGAGAAAGGATTGTGACTGATACTACAATTAAGTTTGCCAGACTTCTGCCCTTTGAGTCGAAAATGTGACAGTAGCTCTTTAACTACTTATAATTTTCTCTCTAAATGCACTCTGTCCAGTGAATTCATTCAAATAAAGAATGCTATTCTCTTATTACTTTGTGAAAAATAGTCCGCAGCATTTCTCATGAGTAAGGTGTCTTATTTTGAGTGAATATATATCTCTATATAGCACATACATTCCTCAATAACACAATTCAACATAGCGCATTGTGATAGTGTCAATTCATCATCATGAATCTAGTTTTCTCAATATCACATAAGAATAAAACCTATAATGCTAATATATTAATAAAATTCCTTGAATTCTTTACACCTCGAATATATATTTAAAATTCTTAGCAGGATTTTCAGTGCCTTCAAAGCCTAATGTTTGTTTCTCTATTTTACATTTTTTACCACATTCTTCTGACAATTAACTCTTCTCTTTGTATGCCACATCATGTGATTAATACATTCATATTAATGTCCTATTGTCTTTTTAAAATGGTTCTTCTCAAACATGTACTATAGCTTTCTTCATTTTTGAATCTTTCAAAGTAACTACTGCTAATCAACATGTAAAATAACATCCATTATTTCTTTTCATATTTCAATGGCCTGATCTTTTAAAATCAATTATCACTAAATGAAATATACTTTATATTAAATTCATTACATGCAATAATCATTAATGAAGAAATTATATTAAAAATAAATTGTCTTTCATGTTTATTAGTCAGTGCCCTGAGTCATAAATGGCATATATAAACTTTTTTTAAAATTTAATCTCAGGTAAGAAGTATCCAATTGTATTGCAACAAAGGGATATAAAACATTAAAAAATCTTTTCCCTCAAAAAATTCCCTTTGGTAAATTTGATCATGATTTCAATGTATTTTCAAACGAAGAAGAATATATAAGTCTAATTTGAAAGACAAAATGACATACTTATGCAGTTAGTATGTTTAATGTATGGTATTAAAGTCACTCTTATAAGTAGGTATAACTCTGTCTTTTAGAAGAGGAAATTATAGTGTAGGAAGGGTAAATGACAGAACTATATTCATTTATTTTTTTTAATTCATTTTGTTTGCATTGTGAGAATATCTCTCTTTATAATCTAGGCTGGCTTTAGGTTTTTCTTTCTTGTTGTGTAGTTGTTTCCCTAATGTTTATCTTGACTTCTGCTATCCTGAGTCTGAGTAACTGCAATCACACACATGAAATTCATAAGTTATCATACCGAGTAACTTTCAATTTTCTATGGAGTGACAATTCTGACAACACTCAAAGGGTTTAAGATACATAACTTAATTCTTCAAACACACAGCTTTTCAGTATCTTCTCTTGCTGGACGGCAAGGATTTCATTGATGTTGCTGATAGAAATTTCCTCAGGGAACTTCCCTTCCAGGAGTATGAACACCTTTCATTTACTATTACTCCTATAACTTTCTTAAATAAACTGAGTTTTCAAGACATTTCATTGATTGTGTATAAATTTGTAATCTAGAATGAATACACACAGATATTTCTTGATGACTCTTCAGGAGAATTAATAAAATAAACAGGTATATGCCTACAACTGGCTCAAATACTGAATTCACAAAATTTAAAATCACATTTTATATTTAACCATAGTCATACCTTATGGCAATTAGATATAGTTAGTCATATTTGGTATTCTTACATGTTGTTACATATTCTATGTTTGTATATACACAGGTGATAGACAGATGGTGAGGTAGACAGGAATATATAGTAAAATTATATCAATGATACTTTTCAAAATTTCTATGTATTACAAAATATTGTGTTAACTTTAATCTATTTTAACTTTGCTGAAATAGTGTAACCACCAATTCTTTCTTTTACAAACATAGTATTCTAGTGTTCCTAAATGTTAAAAATGTGTAGATCTAGACAAATATCTAATTTCTAACACATTTGAGAGAAATAAAAATATTTTTCCATTTTGTTTAATTTTTGATTAATGGATTTGAGAAATCCCAGAAATTTTGTAAATAAATAAGTAAATAAATATTTAGTAGTCAGATTTTTGTTAGCCAACAATAAGCAGACAAGTAAAAGTACAATAATTGTCTAAAGAAATTAAACTAATATACCTCTAATGAAATTACAGATAATAGACAAAGTAATCAATAACTCAAATCACTTGATATTCTAGTTTTCAATGTTAAAAAAATATTCCAAAACAATTTTTCTTGTATTTTATTCTTTAGGGTTGAGAAACACTTATTTTTCAGGTTCTCTTTCTCATTTTTTCATTGACTGTCTATATACCCAATAATTAATTTTCTATTAATGGTAGAAATCAAATCCTATGCTTTATTTTGTGAAAAACAAACAGCTTAAGTAAATTTGAATATTTGATTCTAGAAAATTCTAAGTGATAAATTAAAATTTTAAACTTTGTTTCTTTTTTCTGCTTACAGTAAAATGAAAGAGGACTGATATAATTTAAGACAGAGAGATGAATCAAAAGAGATTCAAATATACTTTCTAGGAACTTTTTGGATGAACTATGTTCCAATGAAAAGAAATTTGGTCAATGGGTTCATTTTTACATATTATGCTTTAAACAGCAGTTAAGTATAAGGCTGAAACTTCTTTTAAATGCTTAGTCAGGTGACCGTCAGCTGCACCAGGAGTCTCAAGAAAAGGCTAGAATAGAGATTCTTAAATCTAGAAATGAGACAGACTATGTGTAGTGGATTCAGCTCTCTAAAATAGATAGGAAACCCATATATTTAAGAAGTGTGTGCTATCACATTTACAGTAAAGAAGATGGAATCCTAAGGTGAGAAAACGGCTGATAAGAATATATGAACTCACACTGACATGCAAACATACATGCTTTCTCATACGCAAGCATGCACACATAGTGGTAGGCTTACAGTTGTGCCACAATCACACTTGGCACTTACATACTTTTGATTATTTGAACTTGGGCTTTTATTTGAACACTAGTGTTTCTAGCTAGGGAATAGCTACCACCTTCAAGTCATGACAAGAGAATTTTATATGCTTCAATTATAGAAACAGCTATTAATTGTAGAAACAGCTATTTTTTTTCACATGGACGGAAGGACAGCTTTGGATAATTATTGGGTTTGCTGTCAGAAATGAAGACTGTGTTTAGAAAGAATAAAAGATGGAAAAACAAACAAACATACACACAAACAGAGAGAGAGAGGGAGAAAGAGAGAGAGAGAGAGAGAGAGAGAGAGAGAGAGAGAGAGAGAGAGAGAGGAGAGAAAATTGAAAGAGAGAGGGAAACACACACAAAAAAATTAGAGACAAAGAAAGGGGAGGGAGAGAGAGAAAGGTAGGGTGGTGAAAAAGAACTATATCAAGGGCAAAGAACAATTTATTCAAATTCAGAATTATCCTTCTTATACTATTTGTTTTTGACTGAAACTATAAAAACAGATAAAAGTAAATCATCATTATCCAAACAAGCATTATTTCATTCATAGAATCTAAGAAATGTCCATTAGAATGAGTAGTTTCCTGTTATTTGAATCTATGTAAAAAACACAAATGTCAGTCACAAATATAAAATAAGTATATTCCTTAAATTTTGCTATTAAAATATTTTACTAGGAAAATTATTGAGTTATACATTTGATAAAATGTGTATTTAGGTATGTATGTATGCAGCATATTATTCTATATACGGATAAGTACATTCAGATGGATATCCAGGTACATATATGTATATAATTTTCTGTCTATAATATGTAATCAACATTGGTAGTTTGGTCATGACATATAACTATGTTATTATAAACTAACGGTGTACATCAAGAGGCTTTCAGAGTCAATAGAAAAAAAATGGCATTTTTTCCCTGCATGTCTTTCATTCAGTGTTAATTCACTGACAATTCATCAGTACTTAGTATCTTTTCTTTATATTACAGTTTCTTCTGCTCCGAGTGTAAAAGAATCTTTGAAGAGTACTAGTCCCCTGAAAAAAATTTAATACAGGCAAAACAAGATGTATATGCATAAAGATTACCAATCTTACTGGCATTCTACCAAACAAGATTCATTTCACATAAGCAAAGAGGAGGAACTCCAGAAATGCTAAAATAAATAAACAACTCAAGAGGAGATATAGGAAATTAGAAAGATGGCATTTCTTTTTTTTTTTAACTTAATGTTTTATTTTTATTTTTTAAATATATTTTATTAATTTATTCTAATTTCATATAAATTGTTATCCTATCCCTTCTATCTTCCCATTCCTCCCTGCCTCCCATTTTCCCCTTACTCCCCTCCCCTATGACTGTGACTGATGGGGACCTCCTCCTCCTGTATATGTTCATAGGGTATCAAGTCTCTTCTTGGTAGCCTGCTATCCTTCCTCTGAGTGCCACCAGGCCTCTCCATCAAGGGGACGTGGTCAAATATTGGGCACCAGAGTTTGTGTGAAAGTCAGACCACACTCTCCACTCATCTGGGAAGAATGTCCTGTCCATTGGTTAGATCTGGGTAGGGGTTTGAAGTTTACTGCACTTATTGTCCGTGGCTCGTACCATAGTTTGAGTAGGAATCCTGGTCCCAGATACCCCCTCATATTGTTCTTCTTGTAGGTTTCTAGGACCCTCCTGATCCTTTTATTTCCCAATTCTCCCGTGCTTCTCTCACCTAGAGTCCCAGTAGGATGTCCTCCTCTCTGTCCCACTTTCCTGGTAAGTGAATACTTTCATGGGACATGCCCCAAGGGGTAGTGTGCAGATAATTGAGTATATACCATGTGAGTCTTTCTACTTCTGGGTCACTGGCAACAGAACAAAGTGACAGCCTACAGACTGGGAAAAGACCTTCACCAACCCTACATCTGACAAAGGTCTAATATCCAAAATATATAAAGAACTCAAGAAATTAAACACCACCAAACCAAATAACTCAGTTGAGAAATGGGGCTCAGAACTAAACAGAGAATTCTCAACAGAGAAATATCAAATGGCTGAGAAACACTTAAAGAAATGCTCAACCTCCTTAGTCATCAGGGAAATCAAAACAACTCTGAGATTCCATCTTACACCCATCAGATTCGCTAAAATCAAAAATTCTAGTGACACCACATGCTGGCGAGGATGTGGGGAGAGAGGAACACTCCTTCATTGCTGGTGGGAATGCAAACTAGTACAGCCACTTTGGAAATCTATCTGGTGCTATCTCAGAAAAATGGGAATAGGGCTTTCTCAAGACCCAGCTATTCCACTCCTTGGAATATACCCAGAAGATGCTCCAGCACACAACAAGAAACTTTGCTCAACCATGTTCATAGCAGCCTTATTCATAATAGCCAGAACATGGAAACAGCCTAAGTGTCCCTCAGTAGAAGAATGGATAAAGAAACTGTGGTACATTTACACTATGGAATACTACTCAGCTATTAAAAACAAGGAATTCCCAAAATTTGTGAACAAACGGATTGAACTAGAAAGATGGCATTTCTATAGTGAAAAACTATATGCTATAATATCAACTGATTTTGTGAAAAATCTTATGCATGAAATTTAATAACAAGCTTATAAACAGTTATCTGAAAGTGGGTAAATGAAAATGCAGAAAAATAGTATGAATTTTATGTTCATCTTAACAGGAAATAATAAAAGAGTTTAGAATTTTGAGTCAATAAATGTTTACTGTTACAGATTTATTGGTATCAGTAATTTGTTTTAAGGTAAAATACATAATTATAAATGATATTTTAATAAGTTCTCTGCTAATTTCATGAATTATACTTTGATCATAATGATACCCTGTCCCCAGTCCAACCTATCTCTAAATTTCTTTCTATCTATATAATTTTGTATCTTATTTTATCCTCCTCAAGTGAAATATGTAATGACTATATACTGTTCGGTGTAACCACTTTTAAAATGTAGTCAACATACATGAGGTTATACCATTAAAGAAAATAGACCCTTCTCCAACAGCCAATCGATAATTACATCTCAGCTAGGGTGGGACTCTTGCCGCATCTACCTTCTTTCTGGCGAGATATTTTCTCGTTGAATTTGCTTAGGAAACTGGCATGATATTACAACAGCTGTTAGTTTGTATATGCAGCTGTTTGGTTATGTGTGGAACACATCATTTCCTTGAATCATCCATAGCTTCAGGGTCTTTGAATTTGATAAGTATATATCACAGTTAGGGGTAGGCATTCTAGTTTATGCTCTACCCTTTGGCTAATTGTGAGTCAACTATCTACTGCAACAAAATAATCTTTGATGAGGGTTGAGGGATGTGCTAATCTGTGGGTATAATGGTAAGTCATTGCACATCTGTTTAAAACTATTTCCATTTAGAAGAATATTAGTAGTAAGTTGTAGCCAAGTACATATAAGATGTCTATCCTTGACTTCAATAATGATATCAGGAACAAGTTTCATCTTGTATGGTGTAGAGGAATTTTAATCCAGCAACAGACTTCTATGGCAAGGAATACATTCAAAGACTTAGGTCTGTGGGATCCACTGGAATACAGACATTCCCTTTGTACACAGTTTTAATTTCTCTGGCTAGAGTATAGACACACTTTTAGTATACATTTAATCCCAAACAATGACACATAATTAAAGGCAGACAAAGTGATGGATCAGAGAAACATTTAACGGAATGAGTCCAAGATAGGATTTTCCCAACTCTCACAAGAACAGGCAGGAAAGAGAAGCTATTTAAGAGCAGCACAGAGAGACCAGGCAGGAGGAGAGGAAAGTATAGGGATGTAGTGGAGTGTGTACCCTGAGTAAAGTTAAGTTTGGTGCAGTTCAGTTCATGGAGTTCAGAGTTTTTTCAAGCAGATCAATTCACTCAGAAGCTGAATGAAGCCAGTTTGAATCAATCAGCTTTGCAAGGAGTTTTAAGCTAGAAAAGCTGATTTGGAACCAGCCAACCAGAGTTCTGAAAGGACTGGAAAAGGTGATTTTTTTTCAGCAGTAAGTCTCAGAGGCTGAAAACATTCAGTCTGTCTAGATTGGCAGACAGAGCCTGGAAGCTGAAACCTTCAAATCCCAAGCTATCAGAATATTAGGTCTAGGGATAGTTAGACAAAAACACTCTGGGCTCAGCCCAGGTCGTGTATTTGTAAAGCTTGGATATGGCTCTCATCTCATCTCATTATCTGAAAAAAAATTTTTTTTTCCAGTACAACAAGCTTTAAACCCAATCAAAATACAGTTCTTACTCCGTGGCTTTAGTGTCATCTCTGCATCAATGGATTTATATGTAAGGCTACTTGTCACTGTAACTCAGCAGAGTCACCTGTGAGGAAGTGTTCTGTGGTGAGCACGCATAGCACCCTCTGGCACTATAAATGCTGACCAGTAGGAGTGAGGATTACAGGTGAGCATCACTTTGTCTTGTGTGTGTTTTGCAGCTCGAGTATGTGGTGTAGTTAGCAAGAAGATCTGATTGTCAAGGCCTCAAAAATCACCGAAAGGATTAGCCTTTAACATTTAGGAATGTGTAGAACTTAGGTTTCCAACATCACCAGAAGATGTTATACATTCCTGGCAGAGAACATTCTATTTGTTAGCCTGTGTTGTATAGTGAGGTAAAAAAATATGATAAAACACCTACCCAGGTGAAAAATACTTTCATAGAACTCAAGGTAAGTTTTTCTCAGTGATGGATAGATATCCTATTTCTGAACAACTTGAAAAATAATCTTGTATTGAGAGTATAATATTTACTTTTGTAAAAAAAATCTTTGAAAAGTGACATTGGAATAATATTTAAATATTTTTGTTGGCTCTTATTCAGAATGTATAAAGAAAATCATTAATTTGACTTTTTTTTTTTTGAAAATTGCTTAGCTGAATAGATAGCTTAAACGTCAAGAAATAGCTTGATTCCAAATGGAGAAGATATTGATGTATATAAACTCTGAAAATCAAGTTTTCTCACAGATAGCTTATAACATTTTATTCTCAGGAGATAATCAAATGCCAGCTATAAGTTGAAACTACACTGGGTACTTGACAAAGCACTTAAAGAAAAACCATCGAAGTAGAAAAAAACAAGCAGACAATTACATGGGAAGCTAAGCAAACACCTGGTCTTAAAAGCACTTGCTGGTATATCCATCACTGCCAGTGGTGAATCTTCTTCCAAATGAGAAAATGTGATTTTCACCTATTGAATTATTTCATGGAGAAAAGAATCAATATCTTTTTTTCCCCAAGAAATTGTAAATTCTAAAGATAACTCATTAAAAAACAGAAAATTATTAAGAAACAAATTATGTTATATATGTAAAGTATATGTATACATAGTTTATTCCTATTGTGTGCACATATGTCAAGTACCTACCCTCTTTGAAAGAAAACCTTACCTTCTTAAAATAGTTATCACAAGTTCAACATAATGTTTCTGCAAGATTTTTTTTAATTTTTAGTTTTTTCCTCATTAGAAACATTAGCCAATATATATTATTTATCATTAACATGACAGTTGCATACTGGTTTCATTGAAGATGTATGTATTGTGTTTTATTTATATGCATGGTTTTCCCATGTCTCAGTCACCATTTTTTGTTTTTGTTTGTTTGTTTTTTGCTTTGAAGAGACACCATGACTACAGCAATTTTTTGAACAAAAGCATTCAAAATTGGGGCTTGTTTACTGTTTGGGAGTTTATGTAATAGAATGTCATCATGGTGGCACATAGGCAGGCAATAGTACAAGAGCTGAGAACTATGTCCTATTTCATAGGCAGAGAGAGAGGGGGGGTGGGGGGAGGCAGAGAAGTGAGCTATTGAAACCACAAAACCCACACCCTGGGGCACACTTACTTCAATAAGGCCAGAACTGCTAGTACTTCTAATCTTATCAAAGTTTTCCACTGCCTCATAACCAAGCATTCAAATATATGACACTACAGAATTAGACTTTATTTTAACCACCACAGCCTTCATGTATGTAAGTGAACTTTGTATGCATGCCAGGAACTTATAGAAGACAGAAAAGGGCACCAGATGCCCTGGAACAGAAGTGAAGGACAACAGTTGTCCCATTCTAGTGCTGGGAACTGAATTGGGTCATAGGAAAGAGCAGCAAATTCTTTTAAATGATGTGCCTTCTTTTCCGCCCTACTGTTTTGTTATTTTTATCTTTTTAAATGAATATGGATAATAAATAATTTCAAAATGCACATTTTGAAACTAAAACTATTTTACTTATATTTGTCTACACTAAGTTGGTGTTAATACGTGTTCAGAGGTATCACTAGATAAATCACTGTACTTGGTAATAAGCTCAAATCTACTTCTGAATAGAAAATGTTAAAGCAAAGCAAAAATGTTTTTGTTTTTCTCATAATATAAAATTATACAGGATTTTGTTGGCTTAATAGCTATGTAACTAATCAACCATGTCAAAGTTCCCATACATGACAAGAAAAACGTCCTGAAAATTTGAATTCTGACAGAGAATTGGAGGCCTAAAAAGATAATAGCACATCTACAATGCAATAGCATATAAAATAATTGCCTGTTTGAAAAAAGGAGTAAGAATTGAATCAGATAAATCTTGCCATACAAAAAGTTCTCATGCTTAATAACATATGAAAAATGCTCCACGTTAGAAAAATGCAAATGAAACTTAATTTAAAGTATAATGTTTTAACATATCGACCGAAACACATGTAGCAACTGTGTAAGTATGCATTATACTTACATATCTGTGGTAGAATTTGGAAAAATTGTATCAACAATGCATCATTGGTATAAATATTTTATTGTGAAGCTTTCAAAAAAAACACTAGATACACGAGTCTCAAAGAAACACACAAACAGTAGAAGTACCTTATAATCCACAAAATTTGTTTCTGAATATTCATCTGAAAGAGATGACATCAGGAACTCAAAAAGATCACCGCACTCTTATATTCACTGCATTGTTGGGTACAATACTCAAAATGACATGGAAACAACTTAAATATCCATTAACAAATATGTAAAGAAGACATTGGTAAGGTTCACACATGCTAAAATGAGAGCACATGGAAGGTAGAGGCAGAAGGATGATGAATTCAAGCAAGCATAAAGTATGTGAGACTTTATCAAAATCTCAAGGAAAAGCAACTGAGAGCTAGCTACACACACATTCACTCACACATGCACACACACAGAAAGAGAGAGAGAGAGAGAGAGAGAGAGAGAGAGAGAGAGAGAGAGAGAGAGAGAGAGAGAGACAGACAGACTGACTGAGATGGAGAGATAGAGAAAGATGGAGTTAGAAGAAGGAAGAGGAGGAAGGGAGATGAGGAAATGGAGAAATAAGAAAGGAGGAAGATCTGGTTGGGATAAGAGAATGGAAAATGAGGTGAGCATTCTAGGACCTATCAAGGCTATGTGTAGAATCCCCACATTCATTCCTTAAGCCCAGATGTCATCATATCCCATAGAAAGAGCTGGAATTTAAGGGAGATCAAGCGAACATGAAAAAGAAGCCACTGCTAAGTTCTGCAAGGTTCTTTTCTAAACCCACTTTCCTAAAGCCAAATCCTAAATCTAAACTGGCTCTGCAAATAAGAGAGAGGAAAGGTACTTACACAGAGGAGAAGAGAAAATGATGCTGGAAAGAATGGTAACACTTCAGAAAACAAAGGGAAAAACACAGGCAATGAAAGTTGAGGTGCTAGGGATGCCCAGGGAACTGTGCATTTTGATGTGACTATACTTTTGGTGATGTTTTATAAACATGCAAAAATACTATGTTTCATTATTTAAATCTACGTTGGGGATCAGGTTGAACTCTTCTTGCTTTGATACAGAGGGAACATGTGCCATACAAAATATCTACAAAGGTGGATTAATGTAGATGAAACATCTTTCCCTAAGAGTTTTGACAGACCTCCAAGGAGGGATTTCCTGATGTTGGTATACACGTACAACATAGCACACATGGCTTCAGATGTGGAAAATTCAAAACTCATTTTCATGTCTTACATCACAAAATTCACACAGAGTTAATTTCCTTAAGCCTAGACTTGTTTTAAAAGCAAACTTCTCTTAATTTTTATTTTGCTTATATGTCAGGCAATCCAGAGTTGTTCTGACAGTGTTGGAATGGTGTCCGGCAAAACAGCAGGTCTTTTTTTCCCTAAAAATGGTGGCTGTTCAGACTGATGATATTCTCAATTTGATTTCACTTTCTAAAGGTCAGGGTTAGCTCCTGCAAGTAGTTTTCTAACATGTGTAACGTGAAATCTTATTCTTGACTGTAAACAATCCCTGGTCAGGGATTTGTCTGAGATTCCCAGATCCCATTGTGACACTCAGTAGAGTATGGGGTGTTGAGCGTTCTATATTTTTCCTGATATATCTGCACATGTTCTGCCTCAAACACCATGATTGTTTATGAAACATACCTTCACAAAGATGGACTAAGCTTAAGAGAAAAACTGTTCATATTTCAAAAAAATACGTTTTAGTATTAAAAGATAATCTTATTATACACTATGTGATAATATGAGTAAAACCACAAAGATACTGTGCTGCATAGGAAAAAATACAGCTGCAAAAAGAAACACAATTAGAAATTGAAGTTAAATAAATTATCTAAAATATTCTGATTCAGAGGAACAAGGAGTGTGATAATAGTTACCAGGATTCAGTAGCAGTGGAAAATGTTCAGTTAGCAAGGTAAAGTTCTCAGTGACACAGGATAAGCAAGCCTTGGAGCTAATGAATAATAATGTAGGTTAGTCAACAACATGGCAATGAATACTCAACATTGTGTAAAGGATAGATTGTTTTGGTAGATATCCTTTTTAAATAATTTTTTCATATTACTTCTCAATTTTTACCCCCTTGCTCTTATCCTCTAGCACCCACTACTCTCCCATCATCTTCCCCTCTTTAGTCCTCTGACAGGGGTGCCATCCTCCCCCACCATCTGACCACAGCCTATCAGGTCTCATCAGTACAGATAGCATCCCCTACATATGTGGGCCTAAAAGGCCACCCCATGAAGGGGAAGTGATGAAATTTTGGGCACCAGAGCTCATGTCAGAGGCAGTCCCTTCCCTCCCCCCGCCCCCAGAGAATGTGCTGTCCATCTGCTACATCTGAAGGGGTTTTAGGTTCTCTACATGCAAAGTACATTTTAAGTGTTATCAGGATGGCATGAGAATAAAATAGAAACCCTCTTCTCTCCCACAAAAGGATATTTTAGAACCTATTTTCTAATGATGTAATGGTGTGATCTTAATGCAGGGGATCCCATGATCAGATCTATGACTTGACAGTAAGATTGGTCCTTGTATAAAAGAGGTTTTAGTGACGTTTGCATATTACAACCATGTGAAGACACAGCTGCACTTCTCTGACAATAGCAAATAAACCATCACAAGACAAAGATTCTCTTAGTAACTTGATCTTGGGAATCTGCAGAATGGTGAGGAATACATTTCTGATAGAATTTATTACAAGTCTGACTGACTAAGAGAGGAATCAACAAATTATTTTATACCTCCATTCTAAGCTGATATTTTTAATCATGTGCACATGCACATAATAAACTGTACTATATAATACACACATTTGCTTTTAACTTTTTGTGGTTTCTGTGGTATGGTATTCTGCAATCGTTTCTTGGGAAATTCATTTTATAACATTTCTGAATTACCTTATATACATTAGTATATTATAACTTTAATAATCTCAATCATGCAAGCAAATGACTTCTACTAGGATTATTTCACCACATGCAACATATCCATTTTAATAAACTGGGTTATATATGGGTTATATAAATAAACCTATTTGGGTCTTGTATATCATCAAAGACATAATTACAGACCTGAATTTCTAGTGTTATCATAGTGAATGAGTGAGGGGGAGGCAGTATCTCAAATTTTTCAGGGGATAAAACTCACAAGAGTGCAATTACTTTTATTGTGATATGATACATTCCAATAGAAAACCTATTATACTTTTTATGATGTCATACTTGTTTTGTTTTAAATATTACTAATAGTAAATATTTCAATTCCAATCAACTGAACAATGCTAATTTTTCATATTCCAGAATAGTTAGAGTTCAAGGTACAGAAAGATGTTATTTCCCAGACTTTCGTATCAACCCACATTGACACCTATTATATTCTGAGATTTACAAATGTTGTATGGAATGCTGATGACGTAGATTTTGGAAAGTATTTCTAAATTTTCTTCATTCTGAAACACTCATAATATACTATGCAGCATTTTACTGACCAAAGAAAGCAATCAATAGTAATACACAGCATTCAAAACTGTCTTGTACAATGTTATATAACTAATGAATGACAGAGGTACCCAAAGAACAACATCATGTAATGGAATTTTGTCATATTTTGAAAGGCTAAGATGGTCTAACAAGACTGTTATTGGATCTAACCAAAGAAAGTTAAATTAGAGAAGCTTCGCTTTAGTTAAAAATGGAAGAGGCATTTTCCTTGCACCTTGTGTAAAGAAGCAGGCAGATGATTTAATTATGAGTCTGAACTTCTTAGCTTGACATTTATCTCCATGGTGCATAATGTTTTAAAGCAGTAACCCATGCAATATAATGCAAGGTTACTAAACTACATAAACTCACATACACACAAGATACCCACTAAGAGCACAATTCAATTATGGATAAATTACCAGAATAGTTTTGCCATAGAAAAATCCTATTATCTTTATACTAAATATGCAAATAATGTAATACACTCTTTGAAAGATGAAGGAATAAAGCCTTCTCGACAAAATGTCTGTCACAAAATGTCACGCATTTCCATATTCTTATCAAATTGCCACGAGTTCATTATCAAAAGCAATAATACTATTCATTTTCATAGCTAGTAATCATGATGACATAGAAAATCAAATTAAAACAAAAGACTGAGGTTATACCTATGACCTTGATGGATACCACTCTCATTGTTTTTGCCTGTGTATTTTCTTATAAATGCTGTTTATAATATAAAATATATACATGATATAAGAATTCTGTCTGAAATATTACATTAAATATAATGAAAGAATGCTATTCTCTGTATAATATATGTTACTAAACTAAAATAAATGATATTAAACTAAGAGTATTTTAAGGCATATTATTTTAATTAATTGAAACTTTCATGTAATGATTTTAACATTTTATCAGGATAAATTTTTCTCTTCATAAAATGCATATTTGGTAGTCTTTGTATGTTTTTGCTAGTAGAGAAACTTTCATCTATTCTAGAAAAATATATATATGTGTGTATGTGTGTGTGTATGTATGTGTGTATGTATGTTTGTATGCACAAAAGAAGCTATAAAATTATTTCAGAAGATCATCATTCACTTACCTTTACACTTCTGTGATTTCCTGTGTGTTTGTTATTGTCTGTTAGTCTCCTTGTTTGGACATAAGCTCTATTAATAATGAGCTTTTACTCAGTTATCAAACAACATCAGATTAAAGAAATGGCTTCAGCACACAGATTTTGGAAAAAAAGTTCACTGTAACTTATCAACAAATTATAGAGCAAGAGAGAAATGTTAGAATGAAACCAAAGTATGCTTCATCTTCATGCTAAGGAAATGAGATGTTCTTATGAGAACTTATCACTTGTCCTTCTCTGTACTGTTTTGCATAGGGCAAAGACTTAGTATCATTTCAGAAAGAAAAGCTCTAGGAGTCATATTCTTAAAAAATTATTGAAAAGTTATAGAATCAAGACATCCATAGATTATATTGTGACTGTATCAGTTGCCTTCTCATAATTCCAGATCACAAGAATGTCATTAAAATGGTGGAGAAAATGAATCAACAAGAAATCCTTCTCAGTTTCTGATAAATTTACATTTCATAGCTTAGATATATATAGTAATAGCTTCTTCAATAGGTTGTCTCTTTGATTTTTATGTTTGTTAATTTCATGATTTTTTTCAAGAATGCCTAGGTATATTCCAAGGAGTGGAATAGCTGAGGCTACAGGAAGCCCTATTCCCAGTTTTCTGAGATAGTACAAGATAGATTTCCAAAGTGGCTGACCTAGTTTGCATTCCCACCAGCAATGAAGGGGTGTTCCTCTCTCCCCACATCCTCGCCAGCATGTGATATCACTTGAATTTTTTTATCTTCACCATTCTGATAGGTGTAAGATGGAATCTCAGAGTTGTTTTGATTTGCATTTCTCTGATGTCTAAAGACGCTGAGCATTTCTTTAAGTGTGTCTCAGCCATTTGATATTTCTCTATTGAGAATTCCCTGTTTAGTTCTACGTGCCATTTCTCAATTGGATTACTTGGTATGGTGGTAATTAATTTCTTGAGTTCTTTATATATTTTGGATATTAGTCATTTGTCAGATGTAGGGTTTGTGAAGATCTTTTTCCAGTCTTTAGGCTGTCGCTTTGTTCTATTGACAGTGTCTCCTGCCTTACAGAAGCTTCTCAGCCTCATGAGGTCCCATTTATTAATTGTTGACCTTAAGGCCTGGGCTGTTAGAGTTCTGTTCAGGAAGTTGTCTCCTGTGCCAATGTGTTGCAGGCTCTTCCCCACTTTTTCTTCTAACCAATTTAGTGTACCTGGTTTTATGTTGAGGTCTTTAATCCACTGGGACTTGAGTTTTGTGCATGGTGACAAATATGGGTCCAATTGTATTTTTCTACATGTAGACACCCAGAAGATGCACCAGCACACAACACGGACAGATGCTCATCCATGTTCGTAGTGGCCTTATTCATAATAACCAGAACATGGAAACAGCCTAAGTGTCCCTCAGTAGAAGAAGGGATAAAGAAACTGTGTACATTTACACTAAGGAATACTACTCAGGTATTAAAAGCAAGGAATTCCCAAAATGTGTGGACAAATGGATTGATCTAGAAATGATCATAATGAGTGAATTAACCCAGAAGCAGAGAGATTCAAATGGTATATACTCACTTATAACTGGACACTAGCCCATGGGGCATGTCCCATGAAAGTCCTCACTTACCAGAAGAGTGGGATAGAGGTGAGGACATCCTATTGGGACTCTAGGTGAGAGAAATATAGGAGATGGGAAAATAGAAGGATCCAGAGGGTCCTAGAAACCTACAAGAAGAACACTATAGTGGGCAGATCTGGGCCCATTGTTTCTGCTCAAACTATGGTACCAACCAAGGACAATGCATGCAGTGAGCATCAAACCCCTACTCTGATCTAGCCAATGGATAGGACATTCTCCACAGTTGAGTGGAGAGTGGAGAATGACTTTCACATGAACTCTGGTGCACCATATTTGACCATGTCCCCTTGATGGCGAGGCCCGATGGCACACAGAGGAAGGATAGCAGACTACCAAAAAGAGACTTGATACCCTAGGATCATATTCAGGGGGAGGAGGTCTCCCTCAGTCACAGTCATAGGGAGGGGGATAGGGTGAAATCAGGAGGAGGGAGGAATGGGAGGATACATGAGATTGGATACGATTGAGATGTAATATGAATGAATTAATAAAAAATTATAATGCAAAAAAATGCCTACGTAGTATTAAACAATGTATGTCATATTGAAGGTGACAAAGACAAAACTAATACAAGGTCTATCGGGATTTGGACATTATCAATCTTCAGGACCTCCAAACTGAAGTGCTTACACCAATTTGCATAAAAGTAAGTAATAGAATGTGTAGGGTCTTCGAGGGTTAGGGTTAGGGTTAAGAGAAAAATAGCAAAAACAGTAGCTTACAAGTTAATGTTCATTGTAGGATTTGGTTTGAAAAATAGTTTTAGTAGTTCTGGCCATTAAGTAACATTACTCCTATTTTTATTATGGTGGTTTAATAATTACATGTAACATTTTATTAACAATAACCATAAACTTAGTATACTATAATAAGCTATGCACATAATTCACATTATATTTTCTTATAAATAAGAAATAACTATTCCTAAAAATACATCACAAGATACCTTAGAGATGGATTAAACACAAATTTAGAATCAAGAATTAAGTTTGAGTAAAACCAAATATCATTCCTTATAGTACAGTGTTTAAAACTATAATTACTACCCAAAGTAAATTGTGTAAAATCAGTGTAACACTAAGCACTTTCCAAGTATAGATTATGCTGGTATATAGAAATTAGGCAGGAGTTTTATCAGTAAAGTTGTAGTGGGATACATTAATGTTTACATTTTGTAAACTTTCAGTTTTTCATTTTGAAATGTGGGATCACTTACATGGTAATTCAGTAACCATATAAGCATATTACTGTAATTACTAATGTTGTGCTAGAATAATTGATACAGGTTATTGCACAGGCAGGTAGCTAAATGTCACACAATTTATTCCTGTATGCACATGATTATAAATAATTATTTTCCTTGCTTCAAAACATCATTGAATTATAATATGACCCATGACACATATTAGAAGATTTTTTGAATACTTTTCCAACCTTTTAGATTTGCAAGTTGAAAGACCAGAAAAACAAAAGTGACGTATTTGGTAAGTACAGAATAAACATTTTCTTTCTAAACATGTGACAGTATTTTAAGTAAGTGTCAGAAATTATTTTACAACAAATTGTTTTAAAGTAACATTTGTGTTACTGGTAGTGTTTTAAAAATAATGTAAACACTTGGAACAGGAAAAGACCACATGTGACACTGAAATATTTATGAGATTCTTTTTCACAATCATGATATATACAGGTGATGCTGGGTGAAGGAAAATCTGATAGAATTTGTGAATGGAGAATAGAAATGAAAAATTGATATTATAAAGCCATTTGAGTAGATTGGTACATTAAGAATAAAGGAGGAGCAGTGGATCTGCGAGAGAGGGAAGGTGGGAGCCCTGGAGAGTGTGGCAGGAGTACAGGATGCATCAGGATGTGTTGTATGAGAGAGGAGTGAATGAATAGACAGATGATAGACAGACAGATGATAGACAGACAGACAGACAGACAGATATGCGTTACCTCTAATTTAAAAGATCACTTTTACAAACTTATGAGAACACACAGCATTGTTTTTGTGAAAATATTTGTGAAAGATTTATCTAATTAAGCTATGCAAGATATACATGGAATACTTAAAATAATCTTAGGAAATGAACAACATTAATCATAAAAATGACCCCAAAAAACACAGCACCAAATAAAATCTTCATGAAGTATACATATATTTGTAGTGGATACAACATGTTTTTGTTCTGATCCCAAGTGTGGGATGTGAAACAGACTTGTGCAAGGAATGAGGCATTTTTTCTCTGAAACCAGACTTGTGAGAGGACACATGAAGACGACCTGCCTCTTGTAGGGGCATGTCAAGAGATATCTAGCTGGGGCTTTGCCTCCCCCTTATTCAGTGAATCCATTTTTATGTATTTTATATATGTACATGTAATCTGGAAATAGCCTAGATGTCCCTCAATCAAATAATGGATTAGAAACTGTGGTACATCTACACAATGGAATACAACCCTGCTATTAAAAACAAGGAAATCTTGAAACAGATGGAGCTGGAAAATATCATCCTGAGTGAGATAACCCAGACCCAGAAATACACACATGGATATATACTTATTTATAAGCAGATATTAGCCATATAATACAAGATAAACACACTACATCATACAAACCTAAAAAAACTAAATAATAGGGAGGCCCCTATGGAAAATTTTCATTATCATTCAGAAGGACAAATAGAATAGATATTTGAAGCAGTGGAAGAGAAGAAGCAGGATGGGAGCATACCATAGACGTTTTCTGAAGGACTCAACCCAGCAGGGGATCCAAGCAGATGCTGAGATTCACAGCAACCAAGCAACCAAAGGTAAGAGATCATATATTCTAAGGAAATTACAAACTAAGATATTAAAAATCAGGTAACAATCCCAATTTGGTTCAAAATGACAGTATCTGGATAAAATCACATTAAAAATGCATTAATAAACCACGAACCTGTTGAAAATCCATTATCAAATATTATTTATATTCTATTTATGTGTTTTTGTATGTGTGTCTGAGTGTCTGTAAGGTGTCTGAAGGTGTCTAGGAAATGGAAATTTGATTGTCTGGAGATGAAGTTACTGGCAGATTTGAGCTTCTCCACACTGCTGTTGGTGTCTTAATGTGGGTCCTCTGGGAGAGCAATGAAGCTCTTATCACCAGCGCCGTTCTTTCAGCCTTAGTGATCAACCATTGATAACTCTTGTTGCACCTCATCAATGTCTCTCTGTGCTACGAAAGGAAGCTACATTTTGGGTTTCTTCATTTGTATCACTGACAATGTCTTTCTCATAATTAGATCAATTATCCAATTGCAAAATTTTCACTAGTAAGAAAGGTTAGACTCCTTTGTCAATATGTCCAAATGCCAGGTATGAGCATTTGAGAGTCAGAAGAGGGTTTGGGAAATTGTCTCCATCTGGGCAATCTAAATTCCTTTCACAGTCTCCGTAAGTACCCAGCAGCAGCATACTGATATCTTTCAAGCATGATGTCATGAGCCTAGAGGATTCTACACACTTTCCTGTTCCTAACAACAAAGGTTTCCATAGGAACAAATGGACTAAATTCAACAGAATATATAATTTTACATTGAAGAAACAGGGATCAAATTTGTAATTTGTGAAGAGAAACAGACAACATTGGATAACTTTTGTTCAATTATTCAAATTCAGCATTCATGAACACTATTCAAGCTACTAAAGGCTATGTGCTATGGTTTTTTCCTTTGTGTGAGCTGCTGTCCCCACTTCTATTCGTAGGTTGGGAAGAAAACTACGTACCTCCCATTAGATTCGTGATTTTTCCTCTCAAGTCATACACCTCTGCTCTATCCACCTTTTTGCCCCAACTCAAAGTAAAAGAAAATGATAACCCCATGGCTTAGAAATATCATTAAGCCATAGGTCTAAAAATATTGCATAAAAGGCGGCAATAACTCCAAAATCCATCTTACCCAGAATTGGATATTTTTATTACAGTTGATTTGTAGTTTTTATTAAAGTTGCATAAGAAACAGTGCTACTTTTTAAGTTCAGCCAAATGACATTAAAATATGATTCAAATAACATAAAAGCATCAGATCCTCACTAGAATTTTGACCAGAAAATCACATAATTGACTTTATTGTTTTTCTCTCTGATTTTGCTTCCTCATTGTGTTATGGAGGCAGGGTTTCTAAGTTTACTGACTTCATTGTATCTGAACTGTCTGGTTTTCAGTGTCCTTGAGCTCTAGCATGAATGTTTACAAGTAAACTCAATATTTCTGTGCACTGAAACTTAATTTTACATAAATCCAACTATTTTAGTTTTATTTGTAAAGGGAATATAAATGATGCAACAGCTGTCAACCCCTACTGGTAATTTATTTCCAGAAAAGCCTCATCATACTGCCCAAGAGGAAAATATCTTCTAAATGTAATTTTACATAAAAGTTTTCAAAGTACTTTTAATATTTTACCAATATGCTCACTCAGTTCCTAATTATTTTTGGATCCTGCTGAGTAATTTTCTCAGCTTCTTAGTATGGTGATTGCATTCCTTCTCACATCTGGGATCTCTTTCTGTCTTTTATTTTGTATTGTTCAAACTGACATAGGCACTTCAATTTTCCCTTCTTAAGGAGACAAGATAAAACTTTTCTTAAAGATGGAAATTTCTTGCATACTTGACAGTTAATGCTAGATGCCTCATTTTTACATGCTTAAAATATCATCAGTAAGTTTTGATTTCCCTCCTTTGTCAGAGGAAGCTCACTCCTCAATGTGGTTTAGCACTTCAGACCTGTGCCCTAGAACAGTCTGAAGACACAGTCCAATCTTCCCCCTTAGCCTGCAGAAATCAGGATGTACCCCTTCACAAACAAATTGCTGAATTCAGTCACACATTTACTCATGCTTAGTCTAAAGTAATTCCTCACCAACTATCCCACTATGGAATTTAAATAGAGCAACCTTCCTAGAGATGATACACTGAACCCTATTTTCTCTGCCATATTGCAGAAGATGAGCAGTGCCACTTTTTTTGTATGTCACTGTAGAGATTCTACACAAATTATGCTTGGGATTTAAGAGAAAAATTATGTAGAACAGAAGAGAACTCTATAGGTATCTCTTTTTAGCACATTCATTTATTTGTATGTGAATGTGTCAGCCTTTTGTGGTGGTCAGAGAATTAATTGTAATAGCCAGCTCACCCATTTCAAGATGGGGGTCTTTCATTTTGAACTCACATCATCAGCCTTGGAGACAAATGCACATAGTTAATGTTGAGCTATTGAGGAGTATATTTTGAGCATTAAAATATGTTTCAAATAAGAATTTTATTTGATTTATTAGAAACAAATTCATGACACAATATTAATTCTAAACATCACCCCAATGACCAATTGCTAAATTTTAATATCTATTTCCCTTTTTAAAAATTTTATTAGTTTTTTTCAGAGTTTCAACACGTTTTGTTTACATTCACCTTTCTTTGCCAACTCCTCCAAAATTCTTGTCCCAGTCCCTGTTCCGCCATCTTTGTTTCTTCAGTTGTGGAGCACAGTAATTAGGACTAGGAAATTCACACCAGGTGAACCAAAGCCTTTGTTGGGGTTATTTACAAGAGTATGGATTTGGAGTGTTATCTGGAGCAAGTGTGGCAAAGCTGAAGCAACATAATTGAAAATCAGAATGGGAAACCAATTTCCAAGACCTACAGTACTGGAGCCCCATGGAAAGTTTTCAGGTAGCTGGTCAGGTTTCTGAACTTTCTTCTGAGCAGGTCCTCTTTCCAGAACTTTAGTCCAGCAGTTGTTTACTGCTTCTGTATACCTGGAAGGAGCCATCCTGAATTTCACAAGTTTCAAATTTCTTAGACACATGAAGATTCTTAACATTCTAAGTCTCTCTACTCCTCCAGAGAGACTATTTCAGCTTGGCTAAGAAATGTTTCACACATTACTTTCATCTTATCAATTTCTCCTAATAACTTGTTAAAATATATACTTTATGTTGGTTTATTAGGTGAACACTTTTAGAGAAGATGTACTGATACATATTGAGTTTTGTTTTGAAAAAATAAGAATTATTGCAATAAGTGAAATATATTAAAAATATAAAACCATGGCACAAGACTTTGTGACCTCTATATCATGTATTTTCATGCCTGAAATAATGAAAACAAAAAGGACACCAAGTTCTACTACCTGATCTGGATTGAGACTGGGACATTTGGATCACCATAGCATCAAATTCTGTGAAATATCCCAGGAAAATCTATTCCTAAGCAATTGGGTCTCAGTCTCTCTCTCTCTCTCTCTCTCTCTCTCTCTCTCTCTCTCTCTCTCTCTCTCTCTCTCTCTCTCTCTCTCTCTCTGTCTGTCTGTCTCTCTCTCTCTCTCTCTCTCTCTCTCTCTCTCTCTCTCTCTCTCTCTCTCCCTCTCCATCTCTCTGTCTCTCTCTGTTTCTGCCCCCTCCCACCTCTCTAATTTTAGTTTTAAATAAAATTGTCTTTAAAGAGCATGGGGTAGGGTCTTCAGAGGCTGGGCTCTTGCCCTAGGGTCCTTTTCTGATGTCCCAATTCAGTGTTCCTTTTTTCCTTAATGATGCTAGTCTTTTTTTTTTTAATCAATTACTGATACTTTGCCATCTGCATTCTTCCTTCTGGAAATACAATCTCATCACCACTTTCCTAGCCATATTTTCTATTTTCCTTATCTTTCTATTGCACCTTTGGCTCTCTTACTGAGAACCAGAATGACAGCAAAGAGTAATTATAACATACCCTGCATACTATTAGCCCTGTTTTAAAATTTCCTCTGTGAGAGAAATTAATTTATTGCCTTCAAATTCAACCTTATCTTTACAAATGACCAGAATGTAAACATATTTTTTCTAAATATGACACTAGTAGTCACTAGTCTGATTCTTGATTGAACCCTTGTTTCCCTATGAAACTCATGAGCAGAGGCATACACTTTCTGTTTCTCTCTCCATTTTTTTAAATTCTAGCTCCTTACCAGAATTTCTCATTCATCTTTACTTAGTATTCTAAGCTCATTCTACACCATATTTCTGAACTATTCCATAGTAATCCAGAAAACCAGTATCAATGTCTGTGGTCCATATGCTATTATTATTATTATTATTACTAGGTCCATACTGAAGCCAAGAAATCCCCCTAAATATGATGATTGTGGGATAGAATTATTGACACAAAACATTTTACTTCCTTGTCCAGATGACAAAGAACCAATTCCCAAGAGGAAATTATGTTGATTATTACATAATAAAAGTTTGGTGAGAATTCAAGGTCAATCAACCACTGTGTTCTCTGACATACTTGTGTGAATGCATTTTGCAGAGTTCAAGAAAGTAGCAAGAAATATTTTCAGTTTGTGTCATGGAAAAACATAACAGTTATACTCTGGATCTTCCTAAATTATAAGCCCTTGGTGAACTCTAATGAACATTGGTAAAGCAGGGAAATTATCTCCTTGAAGTTACATACTTGTTACAGATGTTAAAGACACTAGAACTTTCAGTATTAAATGAAAAGATCTGAAATCATTCAGGTAAACACTAATAGTGTAAGAGTCCAGAACTTCAGAGTAGCAGGTATCTGTCTGTCTGTCTGTCTGTCTCTCTATCTATCTATCTATCTATCTATCTATCTATCTATCTATGTTTATCTTATTTATTTATTTTTCTTCTTTATTGGTGCCTATCATATCAGATTAAAATTTATATTTTTACTTATACATTTTACTTTAATTAATATTTTCTCTGTGTCAGATTTAGTTCTGAGATTGTGTATCACAATTTCTGTTTTTATTTTGTAAGATACAACATTGCCCAGGTTAGACTTGAACTCACAATCTTCTTAATTCAGCTTAAGACTACAGAAATATAATGTGTTTCTCTGGAACAATTCATATTATGGAAGACATCTCTTAACCTTGTTTGGATGCACCTTGGATGTGCACATCTGTTTACTTTCAGAATTCCTTTAGACTATTCTTTTGTGGATTATGTGTAATATGTACTGAAATTACCTTTTGTGTCCATAATTAATTTTTAAACACATAGTGTGAAAAAATAACTAGATATAGCAGGAAGGCAGATAATGTGGATGGTTAAATATTTAACTGTGTATATTGCATAGTTGTAAGCTTCCACAGCTACTAAGTAGGCCAAGAATACCTGATACAGCTGTGAGGAATTAAACCATGCCAGTGGTGAGCCACAGCAAAACTGAGGCTGTGACAATTTTATTGAGAGCAATCATATTTTTTATACTTTTACCAGAAACAAAATATAATGGCAACTGTCAGGATTAATACAGTTGCTGTTGCCTGGATACAATGACACTTGCAAGCTATAAAGGATACATAAGACTAATGCCTAAGACCAATAGTCATACTAAGCTTCCATGTTTTATTAACTTCTGAGGAAACATACAGAGAAACACAAAGAGGTCTGAATATTTCACTGCCTAAGGAGGCAGTGATGTCTCTTGGTAACTGGAAGGTACATTGTTCCCAAGAACCCATGGACTCTAACACACACACACACACACACAAAATGACATATACCTCTCCAGGCAGCTAGGCCATGTCAAAATCTTGGTTCCATGAAAATAGTAAAATTATTTTAAAGAAGGTATGCTTCTAGCATGTTATACAAATGAACAAATGAAAAGAGCATTTAAAGGTCCTGTCATTATATATATATATATATATATATATATATATATATATATATATATATATGAAGGATGACAATTTCAATGCCAGATATGTCTAGATATCAGACAATATACAAAGATAATTAAAGGCATAAAATAATTCAGAAGAGGAAATTGAACATTTACTGAATTAGGATGTATCTTTTCCCATTATGTATATGGCCCTAGTTAATAGTAACCAGAAGTCTGTCTGTGAAAATATTGTCAACAACCAATCATTTTCCTCTTTTAGTAATCAACTTCATTATTTTTGTCTTAGTGATTTTTTTTATTTTAATACATAATCATCATACTGTCATTACAATAAACAATGTCCTTTTTTTCATTAATTTTAAAGAAGCTATTGTTTCTAATTAGAACACAAATTGGAACCATATTTGCATAGGCACAGTAAAAGCGTGATTAGCCTAATCAAAAGTCTTTGATTACGAGATTGCTTCCATTGTGCGTCAGTCTCTGATAATTATTCTTAAACATTACATTATATCATGTTTTAATTAAAATGTTATTCCAAGATATACTAATTGTTTCACTTTTTACTAATACATGTCTATATTCACTGCTGTAAGTTCCTGATACTGCTCTACAGTACCTGCATCTACAAGTACATTATAAATTTTAGTTTCCTACTGTAAATCATATCTGCCAGTTACCTATTTTTATGAAAATCAGGAATACTATAATATAATATAAGAAGGATACTAGAAATGTGAATTTTTTTATATATAAAATGAAAAAAATCGGTTGACATTTGCTATTTCTTATTTTAATTAAAATGAGAGCAAATAAACATCTTTGTAGAGAATAATTATTTTCTGTTTTTAAGAACATTGAATAGGAAAGAGATCAATACAATTTAGTTAAATAATATTTGCTTTTAATATCCAATCATATTCTATAGAAGTGATGCATAACTGAATTCTGTAATATAAAATAATTTCAAATATGACAATATTCATCAGTATTCATTATTCATACGATGTTTGATTTTGGAGACTGTAGTAACTGTCAAGGAAGCACTTGTTCATTATTGCATAAATAGTCATGAACCTGTGATATTTTGCACTGATTATATTTTTAATCTTTAGAAATTATAGTAATACATTAATTACGCCTCTGGTTCTATAATAAAACACCACCACCACAGTCAGTTTATAGAAGAGGTCACTTTGGCTTAGTGCTTCAGAAGGTATGAGTCCATCATGATGGGGGTGGACGGTAGCAAACAGCAGGCATGGGGAAAGGAACTGAAAGCTGAATGTCCACTCTTAAACCACAATCACGAAGCAAAGAGAACACACAGGAAGTGGAACAAGGCTTTTAATCTCAAGATCTATCTCCAATCCCCAGTGACAAACTTCTTCCAACATAAACACCCAAAACCACATAAACACCCACATAAACACCCAAAACAAAGCAAAACCAAAAAATCCACCACTGACTGGATGCCTAGATTATTGTGGAAATGTCTCATTTAATCCACCCAAAGCTGTATGCTTTATTCATTATACTGTATGGACCCACTCATCACATATTTTCTTGCTTTTAAATTCTGTATTCCTTTTCTTGAATATCTCACTTATATCTCTCACTATTTGCATCCATAATTGTAAATTTCTATCACCTGAGGATATATTGTTCTCAAATGGGAGAAACATCAAAACACATTCTACACTAATGCTCATTTGATTTCTGTTTTCCATTGGCAAGGGAAAGCCAAATGTTACTTCCACTTAATTACTTGTTTGAGATTTTCTGCTTAATTATTTTTATAGTTTTGTTACATAATCTTATATGAATCTTGTATTTATGAATAAGGATGTACATGAGAGTCTGTGTAAGATATAGTCTTAGAATCTGACCATTATAAATAGTTGTCATGCAGGCACACACACACAAACACACACACACACACACACACACACACACACACACACACACACACACACACATATATATATAAAACCGTCTACTGTCATATACTTACTAGTGAATAAACTTCACGATATGGCCACTCATGCCAGTAAATGAAGAAACATATTGAGAATATAAATCAAACTATTTTGGACTGTCACAGGTTTTATTTGAATTGAAGACTAAGTCACATAAAATACACAAGAGATCTACATATTACTAAAATATCTTTTTAAATAATTAGTATTCTATAGTTCTCTTATAAAACTGAATGGAATAAACAAACATTAAGCCCAAAATACACAGTCCCCTTAATAAAAGATTTCACTTCATTAGGTTTTAATTACTTTTAACAAACCACATTCTAACTGCTACAAGTAGAGATACTTGAAGGTAACAAAACATATTTTAATTGCATGTAATTTTGGCTGATGTGATGATATTTATCACTATTCATGCCAATACTTTCTTAGAGATCAATCATATATTTATTTACAATATTGAGTTAGAATGTACCATAATCTCTTAGTAGCTGTCTCAGTTTTCAGGTCATCTGCATTCATCAAAATAATTCAAATTCTATGTAATGATATAGATAAGATGGTATGTTAGAGATGATATGTACTCCACCTACCATGGCTAGTAAGGCTATGACCCCAAAGACAAGAGCCTACTACTACAGCACCCAGGAAACAGTACACATCCTGTGCATTCTAAGTATGTATCCTTACACACAAGTAGGTACAGATCTTGCCCATCATCAAAGAAGTCTTTATTCTTCCCCAGCAGACTTTGACCATAACTGAAATTCACTACGGTCAAAATGTAGAGAGTAACTGTCTGCTTTGCCTGTTTCCAAAGGTTACATATACAACACAGAATACACTGGGCAAAACCATTTCACTAATTTTGTTCTTGTTTTGCTTACCTTTCTCTCTTTTTCTTTTTAACTAACATCTCAATCTGTAGCCCCGACTACCATTGAACTCCATATGTAGCCCTGGTTGTTCTCTCAGCTACAATATTCCTGTTGTGTCAACTTACCAAGTGATTGGTTACAAAGATAAGCCACAATACATGACTCAGAAATATTGCTTTTAGTGAATAAACCAATTGTGTTTTAATGTGTTTAAAATTGAACAGAATAACATGCTATAATAATAAAACAATTTTTGATCACTTGTGTATTAATTTCCTGTAAGAAAAACAAAACAAATAAAAAACAACAATAACATCATATATCCCTTCTGCCTTTTAAAAAAGTTCCTGAAAACACATGATACTCTACAGGGATTTACTATACCCTACCCTTCAAGGGAGGTCCATAAGCTTGGAAAGTCAGTAACTCAAGACTTTCCGGAAGTACCTGAAGCTGGCTAGCTCCATAGTCACATCCTTTCCCATGCGTTTATATATCATGGTTCAGCAAGTTGGACTATTGATATCCTTTCTCTGCAATAAGATGGTCTTGTGTGTGTGTGTGTGTGTGTGTGTGTGTGTGTGTGTGTGTGTGTGTGTTTCATTACCTCAGGAAGAGAAATTATCATTACTGTTTAAATCTACTCTATGAAGAATTGTTAGTATATTTGAACTCACAATCACAATGCAACATACACAATAAATCTTGAGGGCTACAGACAGGATTATATTTCAATTTTAATGAAATACCTGCATTTTCTTTCTTTCTCTCTTTATTTTTTTACTAATGACGCATTAAACATTTCATACAGAAGTCTCATGCTTTTAGGCACATTGAGCATGCACAGATTAACTTTTGGCAAATCTCCTTTAAATTGCATTTATGAAACAGAGTTATGGCCTCTTAAAAGCCCTGTCACCCTTTGACTGATGCATTATTTGTTCATCTATCTCCCTGGCAATCCCACACAACCTAAAGTATATAAGCTCTGCTTAAAGAAAAGTCAATACCAACTAATGCTTCCCAAGTATGTTTTAGTGTTTTAGTGTTATTTCAGTGAAAGGTATAATTTAGCAAACAGATTTAGCAAGCGGCAGATAAAACAATTAGTACAAAGATCTTTTGAGAAAGTAGTGGCTGGCACTACACCCGCGGTGAAGTCTGAATTTGTAATTTAGAAAACAGATTTAGCAAGAGGCTGAGGCACCAATTAGTCTGATTTTTTTTTTTTTTTCGATACAAACAGCTCAGAGAATCAGAAGAGGAAAGTTGGAAGATATTTGCATAAAATGGTATGTTAATTTCGCCAAAAGAACGAATAATATCATTATTACCTTTTAACTTTATCTTTGCCTTCACATTTTTTCTCTCATATAATGTTCAAGGTTCAGAAAAAGTTTTAGAGTGATGACATAAACCATACTTTCTCATCCAGTGGGACCAGTACATTTTTTTGTTGTTGTTTAAAAAGTTCATTTATTCATGTTACATCAGGGTTATAGCTCTGTACCTCCTCTCCTTCCAGCCTCACCTTCCCTCCCATTCCCGCAGTGCCCTCCCTAATTCCACAAAAACAACAGCTTTCAAATGGGCCACTATGGAACTATGGAAACAAGTCACTTATCAATGTATTTTCTTTTTTCTTTTCCTTTTTAATAGCTTGGATTAGACTGATGGAATTACTGATTAACAAGCCATTTGGAAACCAAATAAACATGGTTTTAATATGCACTATGAAGGGCATAATTAACTTTTGTAGTTCTAACATATTCTTTGGCTAATATTAAAAATAATTTAAAATATGATGTGAATAGATAGCAGAACATACAATACTATGCTTTCACTTACATTACCTTCAGGTTTTCTACTAAGAATGAGATATCCATGTTTAGTATGCTTATTTAAGCCATGTTCAAATCTTGCAGCATCCTAAAGTAACATAGCAGAGCAACTGAAAACATGTGTAATGAGGAATGTCACTGTAGTATTACGATAGAGAATTTGCTTAGCATATAATAGGCCATGGATTTTATTCCCAGCATTAAAATATTGTACACCAACAAGAAAAATAACAGTATGATTCTTTGAGAAAATCAACAAGATGACAAAGCCTTATACAAACTAACTAAAAGGCATTGAAAGAATATTCAAATTAACAAAATCAGAACACAAAAGGGGCACATAACAATAGATACCAAAGATATCCATAGAATCCCAGAATGTACTTTAAAACCCTGTACTCTCCCAAATTGGAAACTCTAAAATAAATAGATACTCTTCTTGATAGTTAAATCAAGATCAGATAAATAATTAATTTCTTTTTTCAACTTTTAAAACTTTAATTTAAATCAATAAGAGAAGATAAAACGTACCTATGATAGTTGGGCAAATTCTTTTTGAGCATTTACACACATGCCACACAGTTATTTGGACTGGATAATATCACACAATTTTAACATATGAATGTTTCTCCCTTGAATGATTTTTTTCTTTCTCTTTCATTTTGGTAACTTGTCTACTTTTTAGTTCATAGATGATAAAGGGTTGAGTTTTTCAATGACTGAGATTTCAAAGGCACTGCCAGATAAAAACACCTGATTTCCAGTTAAATCACATTTTCAAATATCTCACATTTTAACCTAGGCCCATGCAGTGTTTTGAACAAATGATTCGTATTTATCAGAAAGTCATATGTTGCTGGGCATCCTTTCATTTCTTAAGAACAGTAAGCCTTAGCAAAACTTAGCTCAGCAAAAAGGGCTTAATCATGTGAGAGCTGAACAGGAGCTGGGACAAGTGTCTGTGTGATGAGCCTATCAATAGCCAAAACAAACACAAACGAAGAACAATCAGGAGACCACTGTAAATCCTTTTGGTGGAGATGGCCACTGCAAAAATTTTCTGTGAACATGTGGTAGTTTAGAAAGCTAGAGTTGGGAGGATACAAGGGATGGGATAACCATTGAGATGTAACAAGAATAAATTAATAAAAAATTAAAAAAAAAAAAGAAAGCTAGGGTTTTCCAAAATACAAATAGCCAAAATACAATGAATGTATCATTAATACAATTTTTTATTGTTTCATGGTTCTTCTTGCTGTAGGTAATTAATTTTATATATGTGCAATGATATAAATGTATATGTAAAATAATAAAATATTTTTTATAAAAAGTAGGTAGCCTGTAATCCAAGTAATCTGGAGGCGGAATAAGATGAATATAGTGAGTTTGAGGCTAGCCTAAGCTACTTGTTAAGATCTTATTTCAAAAACAGAAAAACAAACAAAAACAAAACAATGAAAATGTACCCTAATAAGAAGAGTAATAACAGCAATTAAATTGTAGATGTTAATATTTCCAAATGTGATAGCTTATATGTAACAATCTTTTGAAATGAAATGAAATGAAATGAAATCATCCTAAATTGGCTTGAATTTAATTTTGCCACTAGTACTTGCTGTGTGGTATTTGATGGTATCAGGAAGATGAGGACTAATAGGTCAAGAAGCATCTGTTGAAGCTGGAGAGATGGCTCAGTGTTCAAATAGTGGTTCCTCCTCCACTGGACCTAGGCTTCATTCCAAACACCCATATGGTGGTTCATAACTATGTTTAACTCCAGTTCCAGAGGATCAATTCCAACACTTTCTTCTGGCCTCTAGGGGCACCAGATACACAAATTGTGCATTGATGTTCTTGTTATACTTAGGACGCAGGGCCTAAATTTTACCAAGCTGTCAAACACGCATAAATGCATTTCTCCTCAAATGATTGCACAAAATAGAAGGAATATTCTCAGTTTATTTTATGGGGACACATTTACCTTGATAACCAAACAATGTAAAACCTCAAGAAAGAAAAACAAGTACTAACTAATCTCACTAATGAAAATAGATGTAAAGATATTCAATAAAAGACTTGATAACTGAATCTAATTACACATCAAAAAATCATCCATTATGATCAAACAGGCCTAATCCCTTAAATGCAAGGATTGTTCAGTCTACTGAAGTCAATAAAAGTAATCTACCATACCAAAAAAAAAAAAAAAAAAAAAAAAAAAGAAAAAAAAAAAAAAAGGAAAAAAAGCAACGTATGATCATCCCATTAGATTGTGTAAATGTCTTTGATAAAGTATTAAATCTCTTCATGATAAAAGTTTTAGAGAGATTAGTAATATAAGAGAAATATCTAAACTTAATAAAGGCAAGTTACAGCAATCTTATAGCCAACATCAAATTGATAGAAATGAAACTTAATGCAATTTCACTACAATCACAAACAAGATAAGGTTCTTCATTCTTTCAATATCTACTCAATATAGTACTTGAAACTTTAGCTTGATTATAAAAGACAACGGAAAGAGATTTATTAGGAACTACTATAGCCAACAAATACTTTCAACACAGGGACAGGATATAAGATTAATTGAAAAACAAAGAAACAAACAACCAAAAAAGTAACCCTCATATACACAAATGACAACTAAACTAAGAAAGAAAGAAATCTAGAAAACCACACATTTTATATAGCCTTAAAAAAATTATTATCTTGAGGTAACTCTAACCAAGCAAATAAAAGACTCATATAATAAAAACTTCAAGTCTTTGAAGGAAGAAATTGAAGCAGATATCAAAAGAAGAAAAGATGTGCCATTCAAATGGATCTATTAAAATAGTAAAAATGGCGGCCCTACCAAAATCTATCTTCAGATTCAATGAAATCCCTGTAGAATTACCAAACAATTCTTAACAACCCTTGATAGGACAATTGTTCTCTCCATAAGAAACAACAAACAAATAAATACCCCCCCCCCAAAAGAGAATAGTAACAACAATCCTGAATAGTAAAAGAATTGATGGAGGTCCCACCAATCCCAACTGAACTACAGAGTTATAGTAATAAAATCTGCATGTTCTTATAATGAAAACAAAACCGCTAAACAATCAAAGCTAGAAATACACAATGGGGAAAAAAAGCACCTTCAACAAATGTTGATGGCCCAAATGAAGGACTACACATAGAAGAATACAAATACATTCATATTTTTCACCCTGCACAAAACTCGAATCTAAATGCATGAAAGACCTCAAAATAAAAGCAAATACAATAAACCTGAGAGAAGAGAAAGTGAAAAATCACTATGAATGTGTTGGCTCTGTTTCTTAACAATTAAACTTTATTATACAACCCAACTAGCTTACACAAGAGGGAAAAGAGGCTAAAGGGAAAAAACAGTGAGCCTTCTGGTATCCGTTCCATGAGGACTGGTCCCTTGGTGTCTCTGGCTTGCCTGCTGGTCACCCTGTTTGTTGATCTTCTTGTTGATTCACATGTGCTCAAGCCAGGCCTGACTCTGCTGTTTCTCTCTCTGTCCCCTGTGCTTGCCTGTCTGTCACTCATGTGCAAGGGGTGGTCACCCTCTCTCATTGAGGGTCCATTAGAAATGCAATAGTCCAGGTGGAGTCCCCAGATCTGCTTTCTGAATTCCAGGCCCAGGATGGCTCCACAGAGTCTATCTCAAGGTTAATCTGAGGGAGTATCCCTGGTGTGTCCAAGGGCAAAGCCCACCAAGACTGCTTTCAACTGTGACAAAGCTTACAATTCTTCTCACAAGAATGTATTGGCACAAGTGATGACTCTATGAATAGAACATCTCTACTGCAGACACTAAATTTAAAAATTAACAATTGTGATCTGATAAAACTGAGAAATTCTGTAACATAAAGTACACCTCAAGTGGACAACACTGCAGTCTATATAATGGGAATTTTTTTTTTTACCAACTCTACATCTCATAGGGGAATTATGTCTAAAATATGTAAAGAACTCAAGAAACTAGGTATCAAAAAACAAAATAGTCCAGGTAAAAAGTGGAGTACAGATATAAGCAAAGAATTCTCAATAGAGCAATCTCAAATAGTGGAGAAAATCTAAAGAAATGATCAACCATCAGGCAAATGAATATCAAAGGTACGTCAAGGTGCCCTCTTATATAGACCAGAATGGTTAAGATAAATAACACAATGATACCTCATGTTGAAGAGGATGCATGGCAAGAGAACACTCCTCCACTGCTGACTGGAGTGCAAATTGTATATCAAACAAATTTATATGACAGTTCCTTAGAAAGTTGAGAATCAGTCTAGCTCAAGTCCCAGTTATACCTCTCTTGCATATATAACCAAAGGAATCTTCTTGCTAAAACAAGGATATTTTCTCAACTGTGTTAATATCACATTCATTCATAATAGCCAGAAACTGGAAACAGCCTAGATATCCCTAAACAGGTGATGAATGAAGAAAATGTGCTATATTTGCACAATGGAGTATTTACTCAGTTGTTAAAAATATGACATCATGAATTTTGAGGCAACTGGACAGAACTAGAAAAAAGTCGTAATGAGTTACATGATCCAGACCCAGAAAGACAAAATGTTATCTATTCACTTTTTAGTGGATATTAGACATTAAGTAAATTATTACCAAGGTATAATATATAGCCCCAGAAAGGTTATGTAAAGGGAAGGAATCTAGGGGGCACTCATCCTCCCCCTGGGAAGAGGAAATAGAATAGTCTTAGGGGTATATTGGGGGCACATGTGGAAGGGAAAGGCAGATATCAGACGGCAGGTCAGATGGGATAGAATGAGAGAGTTTGTGGATAGAGAGCTGGAATTCAGGGGTCATTTGGGGATAGAGCTGAAGTCTAGTGGAGACTTCTAGGCATCTGCTAAGGTGATCCTAATCAAGACTCCTAGCAATGGGGGAGGTTGAGTCTCAACTAGCAATTGTTTGTAGCCAGGATCTCCATTGCATTCAATTGAGTTGTTGCCAAGGGGATCCCATGGAAACCCCCAACAATCCAGGATGATGCTAAAACAAAATGCTGATCTCTGCAAATTAACAACAGCTTACCATTGCTGAGGAAAACACCCACACAACTCATTTAAAAGGGAGAAGTTCTCATCAGGGTAGCATGCACTTCAGAGGCAGTCCCCTCTCTACCCCATGCCCACACACATGTTCAGCTACATCTGAAAAAGGCATCTAGATACTTTGCTTTCATTGTCCTGGATTGGTACATCAGTTTGTGCAGGTCCCCTGAGTTCAGATCCTCTAGCCTAGGTGGTCTCCCTGTGGAGCTCTTGACATCACTGGTTTCTCTCATCTGCCACCCCTTACTCTTCCATAAAACTGACTGTGACCAGACAGTGGAGAAGGAACCCCTCACCCCTGTCATAGGTCTAGGAGATGGGACTAGAGCAGGGTGAAAGGGGAGGGGGGATGGGAACTGGAAGAAAAATGTGAGGGGATAACAATCAGGATGTAATGTAAATAATTTTTAATAAATATCTAAATGTGAATAAATAAAAAGAAAGAAAAGGAAGAAGTTGAGCTGTTACCTACTTGGAGCCTTCAGCCCTACATTATAGTCGAGTTGGTGCCAAAAGTTTACATGAACCAAGCCACAAAGTCTTTGGACTAGAATCTCTCCTGCCCCAAAGTATGCTAGAGCAATGGTGGCACAGCACTTGTGGGAGTAGCTGAAAGTTGTCTGATTTGACTTAAGGCCCACTACACAGCAAGGAACCCATGTACCTGATACTGCTTGCTTGGGTAACCCAAGTCAGTGAAGAGACAGCACAGAGTTCTCAGAGAAAACCAAACATGATCATCAGCAGAGACGAGAACAGATGCAGAGACCCTCAGGCAAATGCTATACTGAGTTGAATCTAAATTGTAGATCTCAAATCCTTCCCTTCAGAGCTGCTCAGGGGATCTTACTGAAGAGGAGATGGAAAGATTGTAAAAGTCAGAGAGTATGGAGGACAGGAAAAAGAACAAATCCCTCTGACTCAGCTAAGCAAGGCTCATATGAGCTCACAGAGAGTAAAGCAGCAGACACAGGGCCTACAGTGGTCAACAGGAGCTCCTGAACTCTGTATGTTTGTTTGTATGTAGGTATGTATATGTATGTATGTGCAAAAATGAACCTTAATTGTTGTGTGTCTTAAAAAGCATGGCATGTGTATTCATTCTGCAGAAGTAAAAGCAGGACATCAGTGTGAGAAACTGCAAGCAGAAGTAAATGGATAAAATGGAAAGTTCAAAACTAAAGTCAAGAACTTTACTCCCACTGCAATAAAAAAGAGGATTGTGCTTAATAGCATATGCAAGCAAAGTGCTTAGCTGATTTGCATATTAGTAACAGTGATGAGAAGAGATGATTGAAAGTGTTGATTATGAGTACAGTGCATTCTGACATTTTAAATCTGATTTATCCAACTGAGAAAAGTGGCTCTATTACTGCCTGCCTTTCTAAACTTGGAAATGGCCAGCTGATTTAAGTGATCATCCAGTCTTTTGTCTCAATTTAGGAATATTTAAATTTTATGTGTTATCTTAACACAGGATTAAATTCATGATATGTCAACATATTTGCATATTAAATTGTTTGCAACTTTCTTGTAGCAGCTCAAATTCTTTTTCTTTAATGAGGCTTTTGTTGGTCTGTATCATGACTGGCTTCATTTTGAAGTGAGATATAATATATCAAATTATATGGTCAAAGAAAGTAATAATGAGGCAGATAGATGTCATTAGAGTTAACAGACTTTTAGAGACGAGGTAAGCTTATTGCAGGGAAAGTGAGGAGGAGAGAAAATAACAAAGTTTCAATACCGGTCAATGAAAACTGAGCTCACCATTATTTTGTGTTATTCATTCAGTCAACAGTTCCCCCATTCTTCCCTTGTTCTTCAAAGCACCATCTATTTTTTATTAGCATAAATTACTATAAGTATTAATTTTATCCTATATACAATACTGATTGAACAATAATAAATACCAGGCAGTGACTGCTATGTTAACGCTACATTATTCATTCAATTTAATAGAGTGAAAAATATGATTACAAACATCAAAAAAACTCTATTGTTATATCCATCTCAGTTATCTGTTTCCTATAAGACATAAAACGAGATTTTCTTTATCAAATAACAATCACACACATCACAGTTTCTCCACATTTTCATAACGTTGTTAAGCATTATTAAGGCAAATATCTTGAGGCATTTGAGTGAAAGTTAATTGATCTTTAAATTTTTATTTAATCTTTTTTCATGTCTTCTCAACTTTCAACAAATCTATAGCTGTTACAGCTTTGGCCTTTTTGTTGTTGTTCATCGTCCCTAAAACTTATTCATAATATGATTATATCCCTTCAGACAGCTTTAAGTGTCATTGAAGTTCATGAATGTCACTTAATTTTGTTATTTATCTTTCATTTAAATAACTCAAATATCAAGTCTTCTCACAGTTAGTGCAGTGGTAGCACTGCCCTCATCTTCTCCAGTGTTTGCTTTAGGAATTGAAGCCATCGGTGAACTTCAAATATCAGTTAAAATCTGTCAGGATGGATTTCTTTCTTTCTCTTCTATTATGAGATGTTAGTACTCAACTAAGCAAACATAACTACCTCTCACCTGCACTTCTTCTTCTAGGACTAAATAAATCTCTCTTCCCAAGAGAAGCTTGTCTTCCCTTCTCCTCAGTTCAAACTTTCTGGCGTTCCATCAGTATGCACAGAGTTTATTTACTGAAAATCTGTAAATCGGATAGAGTACCAGATCACCTTGACTTCTGTCTCTCAAATTTACCTGATTTTATAAATTCTGTATCATCCTATTTATTGATCAATTATGATATCATTGTTTGCTTTTCATTACTCCACATATTAATTAAATATTTTCACCATATCTAACATGTTTTAGTTTAACAATTTTGATTCTATACTCTTGATTGTTTATAAAAAATATATTTTATATCAGTTTTAAATATTTACTTGCAGTTTATTATCTTGCTATTTTTATGAATTGTGATTTCTTCTCTGGATTTACATGAAGCCATTGCTGGTAATTTAGAAGTATACAGTTTTGAACTATGATATTTTTAAGAGCAAAAGATATTCGACTCTCAATTACAAACATGAATTTCACCTCCTAAAAAATCGTTTGCTATAATTCTATGTTGATACTGTATCTTTACGTTAATTTTTATTTATCTTCTCTTGTTCATTTAATTTTATTAGATAGAATAAAATAATGCCATTAATCAGTAACATTCTGGTCATATTATGTTATTAATCTTAGGAGAATGCACATATTTAATATATATGTTTAACATATAGTTTTCCAAGTTTATTAAACATTGAGATAATGCTAAGAACTGATAAATTTAAACAAATGAAATTACATTGTAAAAATAATGTAACAAATAGTTTTTTAATGGAGATGTAAGATTTCAAATAAATAATCTATAGACCTATAATTGTATTTTCAGATTAGAAGATCAAGATAAGATCTTCTTTTTAATCATATGTAGAAATTATAACCCTAATCTTTACAGTAACAAACTAATGCATATGAAAGTATGCACTACTAAGTATTCATAGAACTGAGTGTTTTACACAATTTTCACAAAGGGCAGCAGTAGTTTCAATATATATGTTTATGTTTATAGTATTAATATACTTCATTTCAAAGCATAAAATCTATCAGCATTCTGGGGTAAATCTTTATTACTATTTACAATCTGAGTTCAATAATGTTTTTTTTAATTTGTCATCTTATGAATACATTTTAAAGGAACAATGAAGAAATTTTCAAGAGCAATATTAAAAGCAATTTAAGTCTCTTCTTGGCAACCTGCTGTCCTTCCTCTGAGTGCCACCAGGTCTCCTCCTCCAGGGGACATGGTCAAATGTGAGGCACCAGAGTACGTGAGAAAGTCATATCCCACTCTCCACTCAACTGTGGAGAATGTTCTGACCATTGGCTAGATCTGGGTAGGGGTTTAAAGTTTACCGCCTGTATTGTCCTTGGCTGGTGCCTTAGTTTGAGCATGACCCCTGGGCCCAAATCTGCCTATCATAATGTTCTACTTGTAGGTTTCTAGGACCCTCTGGATCCTTCTACTTTGCTATTCTCCCATGCTTCTCTCATCTAGACTCCCAATAGGATGTCCTCCCCTGGTGGCACTCAGAGGAAGGACAGCAGGTTGCCAAGAAGAGACTTGATACCCTATGAGCATATACAGGGGGAGGTAATCCCCCTCAGGAACAGTCATAGGGGAGGGAATAATGGGAAAATGGGAGGGAGGGAAGAATGGGAGGATACAAGGGATGGGATAACCATTGAGATGTAACAAGAATAAATTAATAAAAAAAAATTTTTTTTAAAGTAATTTAAATGCAGTGAACAAGCTCCTCTGATTTAACGTTGTATGAAAGTATGGCAGTGTGCAGTTCTCAACATTCTTCCATTAAAAAGGAAGGAATTGATAACTAGAACTTTCCAAGTCAACCATTTCTTTGCTTTGAAAATCAACAAAAGATATTCTGCAAAATGGAAGTATGTATTTATAAAGAGCTATTGAACTGTGAATAAGAGTAACAGCAGTCTGGCATGCTATTTCCTGTGATTACTCCTTCCCTCTCATGTCTATACCCCTGTAACCTAAAAGGCTAGTTGTAAAAATCAACTTATTTATTTATATAGCAATGTTACTTTTTACAAACCAAATAAAAATTCATCTAATTGAATTATAATTAATCTTAGTAATTATTGGAAAATGGAAGATGAACAAGCATAGATATTGCTCTAGGTCAGTTCAATTAAAAGCATACTAGCCAATAATATATAAGGGAAATTAAATAACACAATCAGGGTGGCTTTAGAAATCTAGCAAGCAGTACAGGTTAACTGAAACAGCTTCATAAGATCTGGAAAAAGCCAGACATTGCTAGCAGGATTGCAGTTAATGAGTAATGGGGCCCAGGCTGATCTCTGCTCAGTGGGTTTGCCTTGTTTCTTAGCTGTATCTGAGTGGTATGCTTCATGCGGGTGTGCATACACAGACCAAGGCATGAAGTTGCTCTTAGGATGATGGCTAATGTGGACTGTGGCCGGAGCCTGGATTCAGCTCCGCCATCCACAAGGTTTGTTCCAGGGGGTTCCTTCCTTGCTTAAGCTAGCCTGTCCTGGACCTCATTTTTTAGACCAGGCTGGCCTCAAACTCAGAGAACTATGTATCTCTTCCTTCAAAGTGCTGAGATTAAGGGTGTGTACAAAAATCCTGTCCTAAAGATTTTATTTCTTATTCGCAAATTTGAAGCTCAGATAGGTGAGGGGCTTAGTCACAATTCCTTTATTATATTAAGGATCAGGCTTTTCTATGTGGGTGTTATTTTCATTAACAGTGGACTTAGGTCCATTAAATGTCTTGGTGTTCCTTTTCTCTCCAAATTGTACATTTTGTGATTTTCTTTGTTTAGCATGCTTCTTTTCATTATAGATATGCCTTAGACTGGCAACTAATAACCACAATACAGCCTATTGTGACCTCTCTTCTACTCAATTTAGCCCCAGGCAGATTTTTCAGACAAGGCAAAAAGCAGCTACATACTTTGACAAAATATCACAAGAATGGCCACACAGTAATATTGTTCCCCTCTGAAACTTCTAGAGCTGGGTCCTCACAATTCAATTCACCTGAAGTACTATTGTTTTCCATGACCCTACTACACTGGCCTATTAAGACTTACTTAAACTGTCCAATTATGTTTCTAGTACAAAGTCTAAAAGTGTTCCAGATGCCTTCAAACAACACATGGTCAGGCCTTTCACAACAATTCCCCATCCCTGATACCAGCTTCTCTCCTCCTTTGGGTATCACTGCTGTGGATCCATTTCATGGCCACATCAATTCTTATAAAGGAAATCATTTAACTGTGAAAAGCTAGTAGTTAGTTCCACAGGTGTAGTCCATTTTCATCATGGAGGCAGATAGGTAGACACGGTGCTAGAGAGGTAGCTGAGCGTTTCTCCAACATGCTTTATCCAACAAGGCCACCCCTCCTAATCCCACTCAATTAGTGCCATTCCTTAATGACCAGGTACTCAAATCTCTGAGACTATGGGAGCTACTTTTTATTCAAACGACAACATCCTTCAATGTAGATGGCAGACTATAAGAGTAGAAAGATTAAAGTAAATGATAAATTATGTTGCTTTCTGGGCATACCATGGCATGAACACATAGGAGCAGAGTTGGCCAGCACAAGACCAGAACCAGACTGAGCCCACCAAATTCTTTCATGAATAGGAGAGGAACTCAAAGGGAAGCATCTGTCACAGAAGAGCTATAGACAACTAAAGGTTAGAGGAGACAGGAAATAATAATTGATTTTCTCTCAAATAAACTACCCACCACTAATGTTGATGGAACACAGCATATCTCAAAAAGAACTAGACATGAAAGTTGGGTGGCAGTTTGGAGAAAAGGCATCTGGTAGGAGAGTGAAATGGAGAATAGAATATAATTGGGACACCTGGATCAAAAACCATATGTATGAAAGTATACTAAAAATTACTCAAATAAAATGGTTCATATCAAAAAGTTTTATTAATAATACAGGCTAGATATAGTTTATATATAATGTATGTGAAAAATGATAGAATGACACTTTGCCATAAGATATCAAAATCTTTGTTGCAAAAGAAAACTACTTCACCTTAAATGTATTGTGATTGTTTAAATTGCAGAACAAGTGTTAGGAAAAATAACACAGACAATGTAATTGATTTCAATGCACCTTTGTCAGAGAGTGAAAATAATAAATGAGTTTCACAAAACGATGCTCCACATCACAGTTCACTATGAAAATGAACTGTAAAACAAAAATACATGAATCTTCAAATACCACAGTGGTTTGAAAACATAACAACAATGACATATGGTTATAGCTATGAGGTAGACTAAGAGTATTCATGTCACCAGTAGTTTAAAATGCACATTTTTTGTAGTCTATTACAGTTTCTTAAGTATTAAGCATAAATTTAATGTGATGGTATGATTTATGCTAAATATAGAGGTAGATGACATTAAAGGATGGAAAAGTATGTATATATTCAGCAAAATTGTAGAAGACAGTTTCTGTATGTTTAGAGTGATGATATCTTTCAGAAATATACCCACATATCTGGTATCAATCACATCACATTGTTTTTGTATTAGCTCCTGAGGAGATCCTTGGATTAAAATAATAGTGTCTTATATTTCACAGTTCTGATGTTGGAACTTTGAAATAAAACTCAGCGCAGGACTATGTTCTCTCTGAAAGGTCTTGGCATTAATTTTTTCTGGCCACCTAGAGTTCTCCGTAGCCCTTCAAGAATTCATTGTGCAGCTGCAGAATTTAAAGTTTGCCTCTGTCTTCACACAGAAAGCTGTGACCATCCTCCCCTAAAGAACTGTGAATATGAACCATTGGTTTTATAAGGTCATACATGATGTAAGCCATGTGATAATTCTTGTGAAACCATGATTTAGGATCCTCAACTCATTTAATCTTCCAATTATGATCATGTTATTGGCATTTCCAGGTGAAGAGACATGCTTTCGGTAAATACTAGTTAATATTTTGACAGTTGCTTATTTTTACTGTAATTAAACCCAAGATCTACACAAGCCTTTAACTAAGTTAGAAATAAAGTCCTGAAAGGTGTTTCCTCAGTATCAGAATACCATTTGAACGAGCTGCAACATTTGTTCTATAACCATAAGACTGGACAGCATAAACTTTTGTCACAATACAGACAACAACAATGGCATTAGAATAAGGGCACATGACTTTATAAAAACAACTGAAGAATTCTCTTAGGGACAGAAGTGAAGCTTTGTAATCTAAAAGGAATACCCATTTAATGAAAGAAAATAATTCATTTCCCCAACCACTGAAATATATATAAAAAATTAACCTTCTATCTGCTCTATAGCATTCTAATAAATGACTTTAATTCCCTGGGAGTTGGGGCTCTGCACAAAGATTCCTGTTTTCTGAGAGCAAAGTTACAGTTTGAGTTAAAAATGCGTCAAAGAAAAGAATAATTAGATATTTATCCCTTAGTGTTTTGGTCTCTGGATAAGTCATTAGTTCATGATCTTTGTAACTATGGCCTGTCAAATTCAAGCAAACACTGACTCATTATGAATATAACCACTGACACAGGAAATCTACAAAATGTCCTTCAGGAAAGAGTTGGGCAGTTACAGTGAATGTCTCATGAAATGCAATTTTCAAAAAATATCTTGTATTGATTTTGAAAAAGAGTCATCAGTTTGTTTTGTTATTTTAGACTCACTCAAAAAAGAGTTAAGAGTCACTTGGGGAAATACAGGGATAGGCATCAACAGAACATGTTGGTAGTTGGAGTAGACAGATACATTTCAAGCATGACAAAACTAAGAGCTACAATCATCAGGGAAGAGGTGACTGTGCCGAATACAGAATCCTTGGTCCAGCAGTAGTGGCAATTATGTAAACATACAGTATGACAATAGTTGAATCTGTTCTAATTTCAGTGCAGCTATTAACTCAGCTATTGAAAGGGACGTTTAAGACTCGCCTCTGGGATTAAACCTTCATTCTACCTTACCTAAGCTTACATGATTATTGCTTTAGTGCATACAGGTATTGGAAGTTTACCTCAAGTTGTATTCCATGATGAGATTTCTGTGGGGTCAAAAAAGAATGAATTTTCAATTATTCATCTCTCTGTGATTCACCCATGCTCTTCTGAGTTCTCCCTTTCTTTTCTTTCTTCTTCTTCTTCTTTTTTTTTTTTTTTAGCTTTATTTATTTATTTATTATTTTTTTATTAATTTATTCATATTACATCTCGATTGTTAGCCCTTCCCGTTTCCTCCCATTTCTCCCTCCCTCCCACTGCCCCCCTTCTACCCTCCCCTATGTCTGTGATTGAGGGCACCAGCCAAGGAGAATATAGGCAGTAAACTTCGAACCCCTACCAAGACCTAGCCGACGATCATGATATTCTCCACCGTTGAGTGGAGAGTGAGATCTGACTCTCACACGAACTCTGGTGCCCCTTTTCTGACCACGTCCCCTGGATGGGGAGGCCTGCCGGCACTCAGAGGAAGGATAGCAAGTTACCAAGAAGAGACTCAATATTCTAAGAGCATATATAGGGGGAGGAGGTCTCCCTGAGTTCTCCCTTTCATTAGAGTTCCTGTAATCAGTTCCATGGAGTTCTATGTTTCACCTAACTGGATTTCAAATATTTTTTCTGTCTATCTTCTGTGCCTTATCTGAGTTAAATAGGAATTTGTTTATGTCTTACCATGAAAGTTACATAAGTACTTTATAAATATTCTACCTCATGTACGTGTCATTTCCATAGATAACTTTTCTCTAAGTTATATTTTCCCCTCATGCTGACAAAACAGTTCAAGTCTATGGCAGTAATGTTAGCCTTATTATCAATGATATGCCAAAGTTACAATAGAAGACTAGAGACCAAGAGTTTAAGTGGAGTTTGATAATTTGGAAGATATTTTATGTTATAAAAAAATCAAACAAGGCAGATGGTGAATATAGTGGGCTATTTTAATTTTCTTTACTTGTAGTTTATATTAAGAAGGAAGTCTCTATAAACCTTAGAAGGTAGTCCTAATAGATATGTTTATTAGTATTTAACTCTTCCATATAGGCATTTTTTAAAAAGTGTTCATTAAATCATATTTCTATATACCCAGAAATACATTTTGATTAACCTTCCTCCCACTAATATATCTGCTTCCTAACTTTATATCATCTATATTTTTAAAAAGATAATGAACCCAATAGTTTTTCCCATATCTGAGTAGGTATGTGACCATACAGTTGCATATGGACAACTTACCAGTGGCCATAGCCCCCACCCCCCACCAATAAGTCACTTCCCCCTTCTCAGAAGGCAACCAAGTGTAACACAGGTAGAGGTGAATCTTTGGGAACACTCTTTCTTACATCATTATTAGAGTTTTGACTAGCTTGATCTTCTACAAGCCTTGTGTATATAACTACAGCTGCTGTGAGTCTATGTATTGAAATGTCTATATCACATCCAGACGATACGATTTTATACATTTCCTTTCCATATTCTATCTCTTAAGTAATTTCGACTTCATTTTGCATAATTTTCCTTGAGCCTCGCTTTGGAAAGATGATATAGGTGACCTACCCATGAGTGAAAATTCATTGTAATTTATTCTCAGTGCCTTGGACAGTTATATCTCTGCAATAATAACTAACCACTGCAACAAAAGACGTTTATCTAGCCAAAGCTGAGAAAAGCATGAATCTATGAGTAAAAAGATAAATATCTGGCAACAATGACAAAATTATCACTTGGCAAAAGAACAGTAGTTTGTCCAACTAGCATCTATGACCTCTGCAGCCATATATTATACCAGACCAAAAAAAAAATTCCTTCTATAGGCCTAGATATGAATTAATTAAGAAAACTACTGGTTGCTCCATATCTGTGGTGCCACGATTGCATCATTGGGCCCATCTTACCTGGAAAGTTGATATTTTAGCACACAGAGACTGGGTGCTATCTCTGATATTACCATCCCCAAAGTTCTGGGAGGAAATCATCCTTCCTAAGTTTTACTTTCAGTAAAATCAAGTACATAGTAAGTAAATTATAATATTCATCACTGACTAATAATCAGTACCATAGGTTAAGATAATTTATGCTTAGTCATTCCTTTCTTAAAAGCAAATTTCAATATTTGATTGGGTTAATCATTTCATTTCATAAGTGCTGCTATTTAAAAAAAGCTCCCACACTGAAAATCAAATTCTATATTCTCTTAATTCTATGTTCCATCCCCTAAAGATATCCCATAAATATAGGTGATTATATGTGAGTTCATCAGAGTGAAATTTCATTTTTTACAACCACTTACTCATATTCAAAAGGCTTCTAATTTGGATCCATTATTATTAATAACAGTACTACAGGGATCAAGAGATAATTATCATCAATCTGCCCTTATTGCAAGGTATTACTAGAATCTGTGATGGAACTTATAAACTGCCTGTGAGTGCTGCAATTTTTTAGAAGATGAAAGGAATCAACAGCCAAAATGCTTTATTGGGTATGCAAACACCATTTTGAGTTACTATAATGCTAAGCCACCAAAATTCAAATCTACTAAAACAATTATATCTTTTGTTCTAGTACTGGATATTAATGCTTTAAAATAAAATCATTTTCGACTTAAATGTCTTCTTAGTTTCAATTTTAAATTACTATCTAATTAACAAAATATATGAAGTATACTATATACCTAAGTGTATCGTTAATAAATAATTACATTTATTTTGTTTTGGATTTATTTATTTTTAGGCTGTAGATGTGTGTGTCTATATGTATGTATATAAACCACATAAGTTCCTGATGTCTTTGGGTGAGAGAAGAGGGTTTCAGATATCTGTACCTGCAGTTACGGTAGTTCAAGGACACCGTGTGGGTGGTGTGTACACAACTTGGATCTTCTTTAAGAGCAGCAAGTGCTCTGAACCACTGAGACATAGCTCCTTGCCCACGAAAGACATTCATTTGATGAGATATGTTAAATATATGCTATCTGGACGGGCCTTAACTCTCAGGTTTTCTGTCTCAGCTGCCTGAGTCTCATGATTATGAAATTTTACCTGCCACCAATTTGAAAGAAGGATGCTTGTCATGGTTATTTTAGTATAGTTTCAAGATGTGGCTTCAAAGTGAGAATTCTCTGCCAACCTAGACATACAGACATATGCCAACATTATGCTCTTCCTCACCTCAGACAAGTATAACCTTAATGAATTTATTATATTGAGAACATGTTTAGGAAAAGAGAGATATAATTAAAAACCACTTAAACAGAAAGTACTTAATACCCTCCTGTCTCAACAATGGGTTACAAGTATTCTGATTTTCATTGTGGTGGAGTTTATTATCTTATAGGGCTCAATTAGAATCATATCCTCCTTTGCTATCATTGTGTGAGTTATAATAATCTATTCATGTATGTTTAACTTGTTATGACATTTCTTTGCCTTTCCAGCCTTTATAAAATATATAATACAACATAATATAATATAATTTATATGTGCAGCATATATTATCTCATATATTGAAGAAATTTTAACTTATTCAATCTTTGATAATTTGGAACAGTATTTCTGTCAATATTTATGAGCAGCTAACATTCTTATATCTTTCATTCAATTATTTTTAGATAAATATCACACAATAGTATTTCTTTTATTTTTATTTTTTTTATTAATTTATTCTTGTTACATCTCAATGTTTATCCCATCCCTTGTATCCTCCCATTCCTCCCCTCCCCCATTTTCCCATTATTCCCCTCCCCTATGACTGTTCCTGAGGGGGATTACGTCCCCCTGTATATTCTCATAGGGTATCAAGTCTCTTCTTGGCTACTTGCTGTCCTTCCTCTGAGTGCCACCAGGTCTCCCCCTCCAGGGGACATGGTCAAATGTGAGGCACCAGAGTACGTGAGAAAGTCGTATCACACTCTCCACTCAACTGTGGAGAATATTCTGACCATTGGCTAGATCTGGGCTTCACTTACCAGGAAACTGGGACAGAGGGGAAGGCATCCTATTGGGACTCTAAATGAGAGACGCATGGGAGAATAGCAAAATAAAAGGATACAGATGGTCCTAGAAATCTACAAGTAGAACAATATGATAGGCAGATTTGGGCCCAGGGGTCCCGCTCAAACTAAGGCACCAGCCAAGGACAATACAGGAGGTAAACTTTAAACCCCTTCCCAGATCTAGCCAATAGTATTTCTCTTTAGCACACTCACTGCATTTTCATAGCTTTGAAGATTATCCATGTGCCTTCCTTATCAGTTTTAGAAACTTACCATTCCATTGAAAGTGCTTAAATATTGCTTTATACATCCCTTGACACTTTATACTTATGAATTAGTATTTATTTTAATAGGTGTGAGGTAATATGTCACTATTTTATTCATTTCTTTGAGGATAGGTTCTTTTTCCGTCATCTTTCTGTTGTTCTGTTTTTAGTTTAGGCCTACATATGGATTTTTATAACCTTGTTATTTTTATGCTGTATAAAATATTTATACTTATTATAATTATTGTTTTGTTTCACTGTGTATGGTTGCAACATATTATTTTATTTTATTGTTACATAAAATACTATCTTTATTTTTAAACTTCATTATTATAATTATCATCATCATTATTATTATTATTTCACATTAGAACCTGATTCAATCTCCTCCCACTTATCTTCTTGTTCCCACCTTCTCTCCCCTTTCCATTCTATCCCCCTCACCTGGACCTCTGATGGGTTGGGTCTTCCTCCCCTATCCTCTGACCTCGGCCGATCTTGTATCATCTGAATAATCTGCATCTTCTTCCTCTGTGTTCCCATAGGCCTCTCACCTAAGGGGCAGTGATCAAACTGGAGGCATCAGAGTTCTCATCAGAGGCAGCCACTCACTCACCACCCTATCCTATGTGGAGAATGAGCTGTCCATTGGCTACACCTCAACAGGGGGTCTATGCCCTCTACTTGCAATATCCTTGGTTGGTGCTGCAGTTTGTGCAGGCCACCTTGTGTCCAGAATCATAGTATGGATTTGGCTTCTCTCAAAATTCAAGTGTCATTAGGTGTATGGTTTTATTTCTGTGTCTTCAATTTGATCAACCAGCCTATTTCTATCCCAGTACCCTAATGTTTTTTATTACTGTTGCACTAAAGTGGAGCTTGAGATCAGCGATGGAGATTCCTCTGGAAGATCTTTTTTTCCATATACATTTATTTTATTATATATGCATGAAAGAAGCTACATACAGCAGGGAGAACCATGTGACAATCATGAGTTCTATAAATGTCACGTGCATAATGATTTGGCTATTTGTATTTGTCAAACTTAAAGTAAACATATTTCATTTCTTATGTCTAAATGTCTGAATGAAATTCAATATCTATCTTATCTCATCTCTATTAATTTAACACCTTTGTCTTGATCTAAAAATACATTATCCCCCTAACCAACTAAACTTGATTGTAAAATTAAACTATCTGGTCTTCAACATCCCTCAAAGACTTGAGAAGGAATAAGACTTAAATTCCTGAGTGAACCAGCAGTTCAGATTAGCAGTTTCCCAAATGAAGAAAATCACTGAGAGAGTTTACCTCAACAGTCACCCAACACTCTCTATAATGTTGCAGCCTCATCTTTGGCCTACTGGCCCAGTATCTCTGCCAGACTTATTCAAAAGACAGGAACTATTGAGGACTTGCTTACCCTGTCTTGGCAAAGTTCAGCCGTCAACTCTGCCTGCATCTAAGCTGCTCATTTTCAGGCAGAATTCTGTTTGTTGCAGGAATGAGGACATTTTGCCCAGTAGCTGGTTTGCCACATTTGAAGCCATCTCCATGAGGAAATTCTTTGATGCTCATCATATTCTTTGAGTTTGATTGGGTGTTGTCAGGAGCTTATGAGAAATTATATTTGCAGAACAAAAGAACCGGACACTGACATTGGATCAGACCTGACAGGATCCATTCCTCTCAGCATGCTGGACGCTGACACCCTGCATCCTCCTTGCTTCAGGCCCAGAAGCCTCTGGTGCTGTTACCCATTAGATTTGGACAGTGGAAGATCTTTTATTGACTTTTTTAAAATACCAGATTGCTTTATCTCTTCTGGTTTTTGTTTGTTTGTTTGTTTTATTTTTCCATAAAAAGTTGAGAAAAGATATTTCAAGGTCTGTAAAGAATTGTGTATCAATTTTGAGGGGAATTCCATTGAATCTGTAGATTGCTTTTGGTAAGATAACCATTTTTACTATGTTGATCCTCCCAACCTTTGAGCATGGAAGATATTTCCATCTTCTGATATGTTCTTCAATTTATTTCTTTAGAGACATGAAGTTCTTTTCATACAAGTCATTTACTTGCTTGGTTAGTGTTACACCAGTGTCATTTTAGTGATTCATCAATGATGTATTTTTTGGAGAAGATTTTTTTAAAAACCAATTATATGAGTGGCCATGATTGTAAATGTACAGTGAATGCATCATACACCAATTGACTCATCTAACACATCCAAAAAGTCCGTGCACATAAGGTTATTTAAATGAAGTAGATTTAGTAACTATAAATAATGAGCAATAAGAAAGTGTATTCCAATGATTTTTATGGAGGTAGGCTCAAGAAGGTAAATGTTTTTTCCACCAAAATTTTGTACAACTGATACCTGGTAAAGGGGTTGGGTGGCTGAAAATCTGAAAATAGATTGGCCATGTACCTGGAGGACAACCAAATACAACTGTTCTGTTAAAGGACCATAGCAATAAAATGACTCCTAACTATATTTTGCTATACTCACAGATCAGTGTCTTGCTCAGGGATCATCAGCAAAGCTTCCCTCTGAAGTCAATGGAACCAAATTCAGATACTCACAGCTGGACAAAGTGCAGAGTGAGGGATCTTAGAACACTCGGGCCTTAATGGAATGTCTCCATCAAACTCCTTCCCTTATGTACGGTTCAGGCAACCTTGTGGGAGACGAGGCAGAAATGAGCCAGTACGATTGAAGATGTCAGGGAAGCAATTCCTCTAGATACAACAGGATTGATGAACACATAAACTCACAGATATTAGCAAGATACACAGGTCTTACCCAGATGGGAAAGTGTATCAGGAAAGGATGATGATAAAAACAAAGTATTTAAAACTTTCATGATAAAATAATTATTTTATATGCTGGCTTAAAAATACAATAAGCCACTCCATATATTCTTAATAATTTCTTCACAGAAATTGCTACCCACCTATGTAGAATTCTTGTCCCTTGCTATCTTCATGGTACATTTTTACTTTACTTGATTTCTACAGTTATTCCAGGATATATACTCACACTGAACAATTGTATGCTAGAAACCACATATTAGTATATGATCTTTTCCCTCTGGGTCAGGGTTACCTCATTATGAGTAATATTCCCTAGTTCCATCAATTCAGCTGAAACTTCTATGATTTCTGCTTTCTTTACAGATGAAAGACATTTAGGTGTTTTCCATTTCCTAGCTACTATGAATGGAGCAACAATCAACATGATTAATCCCAGCACTCGGGAGGCAGAGGCAGGTGGATCACTGTGAGTTCGAGGCCAGTCTGGTCAAGGCTACACAGAGAAACCCTGTCTCGAAAAACAAACAAACAAACAAACAAAAAAAAAAAAAAAAAAAAGAAAATTACCCACAGTCATCTCCATAGAAACAGTACATGTTTGCTGTCCCACAAATAGTGCATGAAATTTCCCAATGTCATCACCTGTATTTCTTATTGGTTGTTTTCTTGATCTTAATCAGTCTTACTTTATAAGATAAGAGTCTCAATGTGATTTTAATTTTCTTTTACCTCACATCAAGAAAGGCTGAACACTTTCAGAGATATTTCTAAGTCATTACATTTTTCAGTCAAAGTTTATATATAATAAAAAAGATTCTTACTAAAGAAATATGGATATACATACAGTCATATAAAACATATAATAATAAAACAAATTTTAGTTCCAATATTCATTCTTGCATTGCACCTTTTGGCACTTTGAAAGGTAGCCAGTAGGAAGAACCTATTCAAAATATTTGCAATGAATGTGTTCTAATAAATTTGAAGTCTCATTATAGTCATCAAATTAGTGCACTTAATTTTTTCCACAGCCATGCTGCAGATAACATTAACCTAGTAGTTTTGAGAGACTAGAACTTAGAGAGACCTCCTGGTATGCAGACACAAAGGGAGGGGGGCTATGGCTATGTAAGAAATAAAGATGGTGAGCTTAATATGCACACTGAATAAGAGGAGTTAAAACAACAAAACAAAAAACAACTGACAGTAGCCAGGTACACAATCTCAAAGATTTCTGAATTTATATTTTTGTATTTTAAAATGTACTATATTACCTTTTTTAATTTTTAATATTAGTTTGCTTTTGTACATGTACATTTTTATATTATCACACACACACATATATATAATAGATTATCTATGGCAAGAAGAACTGTGACATAATCAGGAATAATACAGATGTTACATTCTTAGTGTTTTGGCTATTTGTATTTGACAGCCTTGAAGAAGACATCTTTCCTCTCTTGGTGCATCTAAATTTCTGAATGTAAATCAATCTCCATCACATATTGTCATTATCAACATAAAACACCTATCTAGACCTAAAACATTTAACCCCTAAACAACTAAGCTTCATTGTAAAACTAAGATTTTTGAGTACTCAGTTAAAATAAAAATATAAATAAAAATAATTTGTTATAAGTAAATATATGTCTACTCTCCTTATATTTTGGTGGACAAAAGCAAGTATAAATATAAATATTAGTATGTTTTGTGCAACTGATTAGCTTCTGTGATCATTAGTTTCAGTGGAACATTATCAAAGATATAGAGACTTCTATCACAAAGTATAATCGGTCACCAAACTTAAGCTAAAATGAATAGTTGCCATTTCACTTATTTGTAATTAATTTACTTAATAAGCAAAGTATTTGAGAGTATTTTCATTATATGATTTGGGTTGAATGAGATAAATTTAAACAAAAATATCTGGGTTAAAGAGAGAAATATATACCTACAGGAGGTAAGATGTGCTGCTCAGTGTTACCCAACCACAAACCTGCTCCTTAAATGTGGAATTTCAGAGGGAATGGCTATCCATGCAGTGTGGAAGTGGGCTGGTGAATTGTTGCACTCTCTTCTCTCTAGTTACTGTTTTGTTGCACATGCCAATCTACCAAGAAAAGTGAAAGTGCATGCACACCTAGTACAAACCATTTAGTGTTTTAAATATAAGAATCATGTGGCATGACCTCTCCAGTAGAGTCTATGTGACAAAGACTACCCAAACCCGAGGAGACGATCCTCGACCAGGGAGAGCCTCCTGAATCGGGGCTGATGTTCCTGCCAGGAGTAATAAATTGCAGCTTTCTTCCCCTCTCATTGTGTTGGAATCTATTCTTTTCTTAACTCTACTCCAAAATCAGGACTTTTCAGGCATGACAACATTGCTATGAGACGGCCCTAACTTGGGACTGCAGCCAGGGACCATACAGGGCTGGAGTAGTTCTGCTCCACTTCCACTTATTAAAAGAAACACGACTGAAAATTAATAATTAGTTAATAATTTATATTATGGCTTACAAAGAAGTAAAGTGTTTCAGAAATCTTCATATAGTGGCACTCAGATATTAGAAAGGAGAACAAAAGAAAAAATGTGTCTTGGCACACAGGAGTTAGGCATAAGTTCTGTTTATGAGAGAATACTGACCCCTGACAAAGAGGGCACATGCATACTGATACTTAGCCAGTAATTTAGAAGTGATGGCATCTTTGCTGTGTACTCTGTACCCTGTATTCTTTCATTTAAAGTTGTGATTCAAAAAATGACAACACTATTACTTTGCATTCTGTACCTGTACTGTGTATGCCTGATTGCTCACTGATTTATATGAGTCTACTCCGTGAGAAATGAAACTACAAAATATATGTATAAAAATTTAGACTGCTTGCTTGCAAAATACACTCAGATGCAAGCACTGTTTGTTTCTGTTTGTCAATTCGCCTTATCTTTGTCTACCAACCCTTCGAGAACTCCCATTCCCAAAGACCTATACCCGACTGAGCCATTCCGTGGCAATCATGCTTAACATATTTTCACAAAAAAACAAATGCATTTTTATTTATTGTAGTAACATTTACAGGATACCACTTCTCTATATATTAACATCCTCTACGTATATAAAGTAGGATGTTTGTAGAACACCTACTATGTACTAGACCATATTTAAAAGCTTTAAATAGCAATTAATGGAATAAGTATTCCTCTTTGAACTATTATTTTAAATTGTATGTAACAAGATAATATCATAACCAGGATATGGGTGTGATAAAGAGTGAGCAAAACAGGAAAAACGAGGGTAAACATGATTACATTCCATGAGACATACATATGTGTATGTGTATATATATATATATATATTATTCTCAAGAACAAAGAATACTAATTATGAATTAAAATGATAAGATCATGTAATTGAAATATATTTATACTTTCATATAGTTTTTGATATTTGATAGTTCCTTCCTTAATTATTAGGTTTTATATAAAACACCTACTGTGGTTTTTGTAACTATTCACAAGTAATTTCCACAAAAAATTTCTATTGAATAAGTTATTTTAAATAATGTAAGGAAATATGTTTATTATTAAGACAGTAACGCAGAGTGTTTCTATAATTTTACTACCTGTATAAAAGTATTTATTTCATGGTATTTTAAGTATGTAGGTTTTTACATCTCCTTTAACAAACATCCAAATAATTCTCATCATGATTTTCCTACCTATTCAAATCTAAGTTATAATAATCTTTACTTTGAAAACATGCTGTTGAAGGTTTTTATATACAGCACTATGGGTAGATGTCATGAAGCAACTAGTGAAGAAATAAAGCTCTCCCCTCAGCAGTATACTTTGACAGACAAAAGAAAAGTTGAGAAAAGTAAATAAAGTGACATGATTCCTCAGCTAATATTCATGTTTCTAAAAGTGAGCAGCGAGAGCATAAAAATCTTCCCTTTAGAAATACAGCAGCTGCAACTGCATCTTCTGTTGAGTTGAATATGCAGCGTTGTAATGTGATAAAATATTCCTCACTATTTTTTAACATTTATTTCTTATATTCAATCAGCTAGATTTTCAGTCATTAAAACAAGGATGAAATTTTAGTTTTCAAAGCATCTCAGCAAAGCTGCTCTGCCTTTTCCTAAAATAAAATTGCTTCAGAGACAAAAAAAAAATTGTTATTTGCATTTATTAACCTGAGGTAGGAACAGAGTAGAGAAAAACATGCTCTCTTTCCCCATTGCACTCCACCCTTTGACTATTCTGGGTCACACACTGAATTACTTTTTATTAGAGACAGGAGATGTATTAGAGAGCTGTTGATCAGAACACTAAACATAAATACATAGAAATATTGATCTACAGAATTTTTACTTTATAATGTTTATCTATTTTTAACTTCAAAAGAAACTTTGAACCCTAGGATGGAAAAAAAACATTCAAAACAAAATAAAAATTCACTCAATGTTCTTCTGATAGCCTGGCATTTTAATTTCTTTTTGTGATGCATTGCAGCTATCTCTGGTCCCTCTCTGGTCCCTCTCCCATCTCTGGATTCCCAGGTACTCCCCTTCGAGCTGACATGCTTTCTTATGAGCAACCGTTCTATCATCAGAGTCTCTATGATTTTCTGTCACCTTGATGAGTGTCTTTTCACATTTAGGATGAACCTACACTAGGCTCATCTAGGTTTCAGTGAGCAAATCAAAATGGATATCTTCAGAAACTCTCTGAAACCCAGTGATTGCTTCACTTGTGTAGACAGCAATCTAATAACTCAGAATTCCATTTTCATGTCATAGTACAGAACACCTATAGGGTTCTGTGAATTATAAGTTTCTTTTATTCATAAAGAAGATGAAACTCTAAATTTTCTTTGTGTTAAGTTGTTTTTTAGTGTTTTGCCAAAAATAATATTAATGATGCTAAAACAGTCTTTAAAACTGTTAATAAAAATAAAAGGTGGAAGTGATATACATATATGGTGAACAAAATAGTGAAGATATTTTCTATTTGACAGTTTCTTGTACTGTGCAACTTAATTGCAATAATGACAAATGATGTGTTTGCCTAGGCTATTAAGCTAGAAAAAAAAGTAGTTTATGAACAAATTATTAACTTACTTCTACATTCTATAGTAACCAATTTATATAAATAATTCCTAATAAGACACATTGTGAGGTCAACATTTTTATAACTTTTAAATAGAAAAAGAAATATTAATTTATTCAAGCAAAAATAAAAATTTAGGTAACTTATGTATTGAATTTTATTCAATCTTGTGAAAACATGATATAATATTAAGAACAAAAGTAGAAAAATTACTCTTTTTATATTCCAGTACTTTGTCTGTTAAAATTGCATCCATTACTTTTTTAATTCTTTGAAATATTAATTATATATAATATCAACACACACATCATAATTATACTAAGTTTTGAATTTAAAAATATTCAATTTGTTGTCCTTTTTTTCATTTTTAAAATTAATATTATTTATTCATTTTATATCCTGATTGTTTGTCCCTCACTCTTGTTATGCTCTCATTCTTATCCTTCCGTTTCCCCACCCATTCCTCTCTCTTCTGCCCTATTCCCCCTTCCAAGACCTCTGACAGAAGGTGACCTCCTCCCCCACCATATGACCACAGCCTATCAGGTCTCATCAGGACCGCTTGCATCCCTTCTCACCATGTCCAACAGAGTCTCCCTTCTAAGGGGAAGTGATCAAATCTCTGGCACCAGAGTTCATGTCAGATGCAATCCCTGCTCCTCCAACAATCATGGAGAATGGGCTGTCCATTGGCTAGAGCTGAGCGCGAGGTCTAGGTTCTCTGCATGCATTGTTGTTGGTTGGTGTAACAGTTTGTGCAGGTGCCCCTGGTTCCAGAAACCTGGCTTGATGGTCTCCTTGTGGGGCTCCTGAACTCTCCTGGTCTTTTCATACTAGTAGAATTTACATTTACAATTCAAGTTTAAAGTATGCATTATATTTCCATATTTTATTTATTATCCTTAGGTCTTAAGTTAATTTTCTTTTGAGAGAGAAGGGAGGGAGGATGGGAGGGAGGGAAGGAGAGAATAAGACAGAGAGAGAGAGAGAGAGAGAGAGAGAGAGAGAGAGAGAGAGAAACTGTGTGTGTGTGTGTGTGTGTGTGTGTGTGTGTGTATGTGTGCTCTGAATTAATGTAGTACATGTCCCATGCGTTCTCTTTTTGCTTTAAAAATGTTTTTAATATATAAGAATACCATAAATTATTTCCCATGTCTCTGAAATGGTGTTTTTTCTAATAGTTTACAATGGTTTTAATAAAGAAGTAGCATGCATTCATGCACTTCCTGCTGTGTGTTTCTAAATTTTGGAGGTTTTTGTAACCAGTATAGCAAAGGCAATATTGACGGTAATAGCATTTTCAGTGACATTTTGCTTAACCTTAGTCTCAAGAGTAGATATGAGATTCTTAATTAATACAAATTCTTTTCCATTTTATTCATTAGATTTCTTGCTCCTTCGATATTTGATTTATTTTTATTACACCTTATTGTTTTAGTCTATTGCCTTTTTTGTTTATTTTTCACAGATATTTAAATTTCTATATATTTAAATATTAAATCTTTGAACTGGGAATATTTATTGATGTTTTGATGTGTTTAGAATATCAAGATATTCTCTCAATACATTTCATTCTGTTTCATTTTGTGGTGATTTGAATGTATCTTGCATTAGGAAAACTCATTCAATAAATTATCTTACAAAACAAAAAAATATCTTGACATCTATTTTTCTTTAATTGTTTTAATATGAGCATTTCTGTTTTATTCTGTGAGGATTTTGTCTATGTTTAAAGTAGTTTCTCCCCTCCAACTACTGCCATATCCTCATCACTAGGCTGCTTTCCTAACATCATGATTGTTTTTTAAACCCATTAATTCCCATTAATATTGACTGTATGTGCATAGATATAGGGCCATCAGGTGGATCATGTACAGCTTTCCAGTGGTCACTTCTCTGAACTTTATGGTAAGGTCCTATTGCTGAAGAAACCACATACTTGAGTAATAAAAACCTCAAAGCTGAATGGTTATGGTACAGGTGCAAGTGATAACACTGGGGAAGAGGAATAGTCTACAATCTTACCCAAGTGTGAACACTCTGATCTATAATAATTACTACCCTGACCAGGCATTTCCACTGGAAACAAATTTAGCAAGAATGCTTGGGGCTGCCAGCCTCAGTCTTATTGCCTATTAGGCCTGTTCCAGAATATGTAATCATGTTTGCTACTGTTAACTGAGACAACAACAATTGACCAAGAGTTTATAAGCTGTATCAGCAAAAGAACCATCAGGCAGTTTGATCTTCATGTGGGTCCCCTAGTAAGCTGGGCAGGTGCTCTCTATGGCTGGACCCTGTTGCCTGCTGTTTGATCAGTTCCACCTAATGGAACTGATATACCTGGCCTCAGTGGATGAGGTTGAACTCAGTCCTGATGGGATTCTATGTGCTGGGGGTGGGTTTGTGTTTGTATGTACAGGCTTTCCTTTTCTGAGGAGAAGGAGGAATAAGAGGGAGGAAAAGGATGGGAGGGTGGGATCCAGAGGAGACGAGGGGGTGGGGGATATGAAGTAAAGTGATTATACAAATTAAAATTTAAAAGCATGCAAAAAGGACTATTATTCTGTTAAATTGACATAGCATTAAAATGTCTCCAATTATTTATCTTTATACTCATGGATTTGTTCAACTGCCATTCTTAATCAGAGAAGCCTCTTCTTAACAATGGGGACTATTAACACAAAGATGCACATTGATCAATATGTGAACAGTAAGATTGATTAGTAGCTTCTGAAATGAGACCTACAGAGGATGATGCTGGCCAAAACCGCAGCTTGAATGGGAGGAAGTTTCGTGAAATTCTGAACCTAGCTGTGCAGTTATTGGCAGTTAATAGCTACTGGGTAAGGAGGGTGTCTAAGCTAGCTGCTATTCTCAGGCTTTTATCTTTTATCAAGAAACATATATCTTCATAAGGCTCATTCCTAATTGCAAAAAAATATAATAGGTTTCTTGAAATTGGGTAACAAGGTATTATTGAGTTCCTTTACCTTTCAATGTAAACATATATACTAAATGATGTCCCTTATGTGAACTTTATGTGAAACCAAGTGTCTTTTCATCTTTGACATTGTGTCTTGTTTGTACATTGATACACCTGCCTCCCAATACGCAAACAGAATCTTTATCTGTACCTTTATGCTGTGGTGTTTTTATTAAGTAAAATAAACATGTTCCCAGAGATGTTAAAATAGCTCACTATAATTTCTGCAGTTTTCACTTCATTCCTCGCTAAGCCACCTTCTCATATAACTAAAGAATAATATAAAATTGTGGTACAATCCAAAGATTTCAGAAAGATTTGATTAAGTTACATGAATAAGTATCTTCAATATATAAGTATGAATTCAATATTATGTATATAACATCATCATATACTTATTATCACGTTCACACCAAAAATTGAAACATTATTACAAAATTACAATGTAATAATTTTGAAACTATATGATGTGTGGGTTCATGTTCACACCTTCCCTCACTTTTCTGCTAACATTCTTTGACCTCTATTGTGTTCTCCTCATCCAAAATTTTATAATCTCAATCACGCTATTTAAAGAGAATCACAGTGCTTTGAAATAGAATTTCATGACCAATGTTCTATTTAAATGTGACCATTTTAGTGAATCTATGAGATTTTTAGAAAATATTTAATACTAGAAATTTTAGTTGTTTTTCTCATATGGCATTATAAAGTATGAACAATTTATATTATATATATATCATGTATTTACCTTTATCTATCTATCTATCTGTCTGTCTATCTATCTATCTATTATCTATCTACCTAATGATTTACTAATCTGCCTACCTTTTATACAAATCTAAGATAAATATCTTTTCAGGTCAAGTAAAGTATAAAAAGTTTACTCCAATTCAAGTTACTACACTCTATTTAAGTTACCTTGAAGAGTATCTGCAAGTGTTTAAGTATCTATCATGCAGATAGAAAGGTGACTAGACAGTTAATAACTCAAGCTGCTTTGGCAGAGATCTGAAATTGCTTCCTAAAATCTACAAATAATGGATAAAAAGTGTATCCCAGGCTGACCTCAATTCTGATCCCACTGCTTCACCATCTTTTAGCAATCCTACTGGCAAATACAACCACAATTGGCAAAACATTTTAAAACTTTAGATTTTTAAATTGTTTCATCACATCAAATTTTAAAAATTAAATTCATTAATGAATATATACATCACTGTCCCTTGCTTTATCCATTGGAATTTCAAACACATGTTTGAAAATTAATCTTTAAAAAATGATTTTCTGAATCCATCATGAACTGCCTGGAAAAATCCACTAGTTTTGTTTATCTGGAATCTCTGACTTCACTATCATTCCTGATGGATATTTTTTTTTAGGAGGAATGCCTTTCGCAATTGATTGCTTGTTTTTCTTTGGGTTTGTTTCCAGGACTTGAAAAATGTTATGTCAGTTTCCATCTGTTGTGCATTTTTTCTCCTGACAAAAACACAACATTTGTAATAATTCTTCCATTTTAGGTAAGGCTCTGCTTTTCTGTAGTTACTTTTATGATAATTCTTTGCCGAGCGATGTTTTTCTATAATGCCAACATTATGTTTGCACAAGATGCTACCTTTTGCAAACCCTCAAAATGGTGAACTATTTAACCAATAGCAGATAATTTTTTCTAAAGATTAAATGATTATGTCACACTTGCTTGGTAAATTAAAGTAATTATAGCCAATGCAGTGAATATATTTAGAGGTATAATCATTAATGGCTCCTAAGAAGGACATTTCCATGGATGAGGTCTGTACAGGTACACTAGGGGTACCTGACATTTTATTGTAGGAGGTGATGGTAAAAGATATCACCCTTAGTCAGGAAGAATCCCAAACAGCACTAGATAGAAGAGACATTCTGTGTGTGATTTCTTTTTATTTTATTTTTATTTATTTTTTATTAATTTATTCTTGTTACATCTCAATGGTTATCCCATCCCTTGTATCCTTCCATTCTTCCCTCCCTCCCATTTTCCCCTTATTCCCCTCCCCTATGACTGTTCCTGAGGGGATTTCCTCCCCCTGTATATGCTCCTAGGGTATCAAGTCTCTTCTTGGTAACCTGCTATCCATCCTCTGAGTGCCACCAGGTCTCCCCCTCCAGGGGACATGGTCAAATATGAGGCACCAGAGTTCGTGTGAAAGTCATACCCCACTCTCCACTCAACTGTGGAGAATGTTCTGTCCATTGGCAAGATCTGGGTAGGGGTTTAAAGTTTACCGCCTGTATTGTCCTTGGCTGGTGCCTTAGTTTGAGCACGACCCCTGGGCCCAAATCTGCCTATCATAATGTTCTACTTGAAGGTTTCTAAGACATTCTGGATCTTTCTACTTTGCTATTCTCCCATGCTTCTCTCATCTAGAGTCCCATTAAGATGTCCTCCCTTCTGTCCCAGTTTTCTGGTAAGTGAAGGCTTTCATAGGACATGCCCCTTGGGCTAGTATGCAGATATAAGTGAGTATATACCATTTGAGTCTTTCTGCTTCTGGGTTAACTCACTCATTATGATCATTTCCAGCTCAATCCATTTGTCCACAAATTTTGGAAATTCCTTGTTTTTAATAGCTGAGTAGTATTCCATAGTGTATATGTACCACAGTTTCTTTATCCATTCTTCTACTGAGGGACACTTAGGCTGTTTCCATGTTTGGGTTATCATGAATAAGGCTGCCATGAACATGGTTGAGCATATGTCCCTGTTGTGTGGTATGGTAGAGCTGAGTCTTAAGGAAGCCCTTATCCCATTTTTTTCTGAGAAAGTGCCAGATAGCTTTCCAAAGTGGTTGTACTAATTTGCATTCCCTTTTTACAGAAAACTCATTTGCAATTTTCTCTTTCCCTGTGCATAGAAATATGCTCCATTTTATATTGTGATCAGTCCAAAGTAAAAGCATTGAAAACTAGTATCCTTCTCATTATACAATCTGAAAGAGAATACAGAAGTATATTCATTCATGTATAATGTAACGGATAGGTCCAACTGATGACTGCCTAGCCCAACCCAAGACCCACCCCATGGGAAGAAATAGCCCTTGAACATTATTAATGGTACTCTGCCATGCTTGCAGAAAGGAGTCAAGCAGAGTGAGTTGTCCTCTGAGAGGCTCCACCCACCAGTGCCTCAAAACAGATGCTGAGACTCAGTAAAACATTGGGCTGTACATAGGGAACCTGTGGAAAAGTTGGGAGAAGCAGAAAAGGACCTGGAGGTGACAGCAGCCTCACAAGAAGACCAACAAAGCCAATTTACCAGGTAACAGAGGGGCCTGCTCAGACTGAAACTCCAACTAAGGACTTTGCCTGCACTTGATCTAGGTACCAAACAATATTCTGCTAATATTCCTTATGTGCTTCAATTTTTATCTATTTTTCAGTTAGCCTTTCAGTTTTATGATACTTTGAACACACTTTACTCATATATGAAATTTTTGTACAACATATTTGGATCATATTCCCCATTCTACCCTCTAATTAATCTCAAACCCACACTTTTTTCTTATTCTACCCTAATCAAACTCATTTTCCCCCCCATGAAGGCCAATTTGTGCTGCTCAAACATTATTGGTTGAATGACCTTCCAGTAGAGTATGCTCAACTTACCAGAGCCACCCTCTTAGAGACAACTGTCTCTCTCTCTCCTAGCAGGTGTTCATCTCTAAGATCGTCAGAGGAAGGAATGGGTTTCCATGTAGAACTCCTATCTCCATGCTAGAATTTTTGCCTTGCTTGAGTATTCTGATATTTGACAGTGGCAGCAATACTGTACACACAAGTGTAAATGTAGAAAGACCTAGTAGCACAATTTTATCTAACATCTTTCTGTGCACCATATCAATCTAGTTTCTCACAGTATAAAATCTACTACTGTCATAATTAGGCAGTAGTGTACACTATTACTAGATCGAACTAAGTACATGAGGTCAAAATACCCAAATACTTTAAGCAAAATGCATATATAAAAATTAAATCTTAAAATATATATGCATACAGTATGACATTTCATTTTATCAAAAGTGTAAATTTTAATGTAGTATTGTGGCCATCTCCATTTACTTCCTTAACTGTTTTAAAGCACGTCACAATTATACACTTCATTCAATCCCAGTTCCTAGTAATGGAAGCATGAATCAAAGCTCAGTTCAGAGGGGGACCAGAATTGTTTAAGATAACTGGTAATTTTTAGTATGTTAGTGCTATAGGTGGCCAGAAATAAAACAAAATCAAAGAGATGCCAGTAGTCTTTGTTATAATTATTAACAATATATATAATTAAATTCTTAAAAAACAGATATTGGGAACCTATTTTTTTGTCCTTTCAGTATGCAAGTAAATGTGATTAGTCATTCAAATGAAAGATATTCTTAATGAAAATTACTTTCTCTTGTCCTTTCTCTTACAAATCTTAAAAACTCTTATTGGGAACATAATGCTCTATGTTCCAATATATTCAAAATGAGATGGCTCACAGGAGTCATTTATTTATTTTGGTTTAATTAGATTAGCATGTTGTGCAGTTTTCTAGAAGTTTGATCCTATACAATATATATGTTACATTCATAGCAAACACAATTTAGTCAGTCATAATACCCACAACTGTTTTGACTGTTCCTTAGAATCTGCTTTGTGTATCACCCCTTTCTCAAATTTGGAAATTGTCTCATCTTACACAGTACTACATGGTACAATGACAAAGACATAAAAGCAGTAAACCAAAAACACCCACCTTTAAAGCCTTTTCTGTGGAGTTTGCTGAGATTTTGTTTTTCTTTTTTTCCCAGATAATATTTAGATCAAGTAGTTATTCATAGATCTTGGAGAAAAATGAGGAGTGGATGGGTAACGAGTTTTGCCCATTGCTCTAAGTACAGAGTTGACTCTCCTTGGGCAAGTGCCTCTTCTGGGATTTCAATCAAGAAGATTACAAAATGCTACATTTGAGGCATCTGACCATCCCCCTCTGTCACTCTGCATTAGGAAAACTGCTGCATCCATCCTGCAAGAATATGAAATATTTTATTACTGTTAGTCATGCTGATGCTACCTGAGATTTTTGGACATAAAAATACTAAGAATTGAGAACAACAATGCCAAATAATTAAAATAATAAGCTTTTAAACACTTATCAAGACTTTTAATTTATGTGAAATTTGAAGAAAGAAAATATTACATTGTGCAAAGAGGAGATACAAGTAGCTGTGGTTACATTTAGACTTTTATTTAAATATGTTTCATTTTTCACTGAGTATGAAGTGCAGTGTATAATTTCAGGGATGAGAGCCATAGCACACACATATGCCACTTAAATCTTCCTTCATTTTACTACAGGCCAGTCAACCTCTGTGGGATTATTATGATCCATGGCATCCATTAAGAACAACTATTCTGGGTATTTGTTTATGTTTCATTTATCAACATATTGATTTTAAGTATATAATTTTAAAATAATTTATAGAAAATGCAATCTACACTAATGTTGACCTACTTTTAAAATCTTATTCCAACTATAAAAGGATATTATGTTGTAAACCACTTCATATAGCCGAGTGCTCTAGTCATTCTGCCAACATAATAAGGAAATTGGTTTGTCTCAATAAAAAGTGAAGAAACCAGAAGCCTATTGATATATATCTCTACATTTTGAGTGGAAGGGCATTCTGGGAAGAACACATTCATTTATGCCACTGTAGAGTTATTTTGCTCTCAATTTATTTCAGATATAATCCTAAACATACCATGTCCATGTTAGATTATATCATTTGTAATAGAAAAATGGACAGTACCTAAAGGAAATATATAGATTAACATTATTTGCAGTCATCAGAACAACAGTTTAAACTGACAATTCCCCCCAGAAATATACATGATTAATGAAAATAAAGTGTACATCTGTTTCCGGAATGCATTGTTTTATGTTATCTTAATAATCAGTGTCTATTCTTTACCTAAGATATGATCATTCTACAAAAGAAAACATTCATTTTTTTTAAATAAACACATTTACCCAAAGAATCTATTAAGTTCTGTGTGAAATGATACATTAATTATATAATTTAAAAAGAAGAAATATAAAATAACTTTCAAATTATAGCTAAAATACAAAACTAGCTTTATTTCACAGAAGAAGCTAACAAAATAATTAACCATGTTTGTATTTTATTATAACATAATTGAACTTCTTTAATTAGTTGACAGGGTAATAACTTTTGCCTTTGTCTTACAATTATTTTTGTCATTATAACTTTATTTTGGTCACAGAAACATGATCTTTTTTTGAGAGTGTTCAAAATATGAGATGTATTTTATTTTTACAAAGTAAATATCAATTGGAAGAGAATAGCTTGTTGTAATATTTGTAGGTGAACTCTGACTATAATTAAATGTGTGACTGAATGTGTTACTTAGATATTTTACCTAGCAGTCATCACAAAGTATTGTTTTCTAAAGTATTTATTTCACCCTTAGTGAAAAAACATCTTAAAACATATGCTTTAACTCTATGGAATCTTTTCTACTTGTATTTAAATATATACTATTGTCAACAAATAAGATATCTAGATCATTGTAATATTTAATAAAATCTAAAACATTCTTGTTCTATTTGTTTATTTGTTTTTGAATCCTGACCACAGTTTCTGCTTCCTCCTCTTCTCACAGTCTTCCTTTGCTGCCTCCACTATCCACATCACCACCTCAATCCTTCCTCCTTCATTTCTCTTCAGAACACGTCATGCCTCCCATGAATATCCACGAGTCATGGTCTATCAAGTTACAGTAAACTAGGCACCTCCTCTCCTCTTTTCGTCCCAGAACATGCTTTGTTCTGACTGTTAGGAGTCCCACAAGAAGACCAAGCTGCACAACTGTAATATATGTGTGAGTTCCAGACACCCAAGGCTACACAAAGAAACACTTTCTTGGGAAAATAAAATAACATAACCTTCTAATAAATGTATTCACTACAATTTTAAAGACTTCAAGTCCTAGAATGTGTGGAACAGAACTTGCCTACATTTTGTCAAATGAGAGAATTGTAGACTCTTAGAAATACAAAACCACTCCAGATGACAGAAATCAAATCATTGGATATATATAATTAATACAAAATATGGTTCCTTTCCCTATCCTCCGACCCCAAGTCTATTGGCATTTGTCTAACTCAAACTCCTTTACACTCAGGGCCAGATCTCATGGTATAATTTATGTTTTGTACCCATGCTTTTCTGACTTTGTCTTAACTATTATTGATATTATATGGCTTTAACCTCATGATTTATATGATAATATTAGGGACTATTAGAAACTATACCTAACAGAAAATACATTGAAAGAAATAAAATGTTTAGCCAGATATTTAGATGTTTTGTCAGGTTTATTGCAAATATCTAATTTCTTCAACTACTTGAAAACAAGCCAATAAACAATGCAGTTTTTTACCAATTATGAGAAATATAGGGACCAAATGAACAACTAAACTAAAAAAATATTTATATAAAATAATAAATATCCCCAAATTGGATAAAAGTTATGAGACACAAGTAAGATGTGGTTTTAAGACTAGAGAAATACCAACATTTTCAAATGTTCACACAACTTTCATCATAATCTTCACTAAGTCTAGATGAGTGTGCGGCCTGATGCAGCAGTCTCAAACCACCGCTTCTTTGGGCCAGACGCTGAGATAAGCCAGCCCCCTGCCCTGAGCCAGCTGATCAGTCTGTACCTGGGGAGGTCACACTTTCTTTGGAAAGAACCCGCCACTATGAGCTGGCTGGAGGAAAATGTTCGTGCAGTTCTGCAAGCAGTGGACGCTGGGGACCCTGCTGTGGAGGCCTGTGAGAATAGGCGGAAAGTGTTGTACCAGCGTGCACCCAGAAACATCCACCGCCATGTGATACTCTCTGAGATCAAGGAGGCTGTCGCGGCCCTTCCCTCGGATGTGACCACACAGTCTGTGATGGGTTTTGACCCTCTGCCCCCGCTGGACACCATCTACTCATACGTCAGACCAGAAAGGCTGAGTCCAGTGAGCCACGGAAACACAATTGCCCTCTTCTTCCGGTCATTACTGCCAAACTACACCACAGAGGGGGAGAGGCTGCAGGAAGGAGTGGCCAGGGCTCCGAACCACAATCAAGGCTTGAACAGGCTGATGTTGGCCGTCCGTGACATGATGGCCAACTTCCACTTCAACGACCTGGAGGTGCCTCGGGAGGACAATCCTGAGGGCGAGGGAGACTGGGACTGAGCTGTCCAGACGCTGTGCCCAGAGCTGTGCAATTATGTTCCTGATTTCTTTCCTGGTTGGAATTAACCAGTTCCCTGAGTAGAAATGCTGCCCGTGAAAAAAAAAAAAAAAAAAAATCTTCTCAGAAATATAGAAGATATCAGAGTGTGTTTGCCAAATCCCAAATAACAAAATAATGTGTTAAAAAGAACAGATCGATAAGAATGAAAGACCTGAATGCAAACTATGCTAGAATCAAATCATAAATAACCAATGAAAAACATGGAAAATGCAGAGAAGTAAACAGTAGGCCCATTGAGTAGGAGGGAAGACACCCATACAAAACAAATACTGATAACCAACTCTTCTCAGAGAATTGAAAGTTAAAACTTCTTAAAAATGATAAAATTTCTGACAAATGTTCAGAAAAAAAATTTCCACAAACAGATAAATGGAGCTAAATCCTATCATGAACCCTGTAGAAATGAAAGTTGGAATTTATAAAAGTCTGAAATATAAGATTTAAGAACTGAAATTTTAGAAGACACAACAGAAATTACTTGGAACATTGGATAGGCGAACATTTATAGGATCAGATCATAAAAAAGAGGCAAAGGAGATTTTTTCTGGACATAAAGGCAAACCATCAATAACCCGATAAGACACACTACAGAATGAAGAAAAATGTCTAGAAGGAATATAGAGAGTAACAAGTTACTGCTCATAGAAAGTCTGAAGATGCAGACAGGAAGAAATTATACAATTAATATATCATCTGCTAAAACTGCTGTAAAGAGTAAATATAAGTTATCAACATTCATACAAAATGTGATAAAGAGACTATAGATAAAACACACTGTCTAGATGTAAGCATTAAATGATTACTACCAGAAATATAACCCACTACCAGCAACAACAAAACAAGCTCCAAATGTAGCAAGAATGTATATTAAAAAGGAGAAGTCCTACACACGATTGAATGGAATATTAAACTACAGCCGTGTAAAAAGACAGATATCGGTTCCTTAAAAAACTGAAAATAAAATTTTAGTAGTACCCGTAAATCTTATTTCCTAATATGTGTATATTATTATGTGTAAAAAATTATTACATTATTATATTAATTTTTGCTCTAGTCACAAGAAGCAAGATATAGAATCACCCTGAATGTTAATAAATGACTGACATATGATAGTTATCCATATGTGACAGCTCTAAACTGTTTAAATGTATCATAAATACATTTCATACATGTGTGACAATTATGAGTCAATAAAAACCAAACATGCATTATAATATCATGTTTCATAAATAAGTCTGTCAGATATATTGAGTCAGAAGGCTGAAGATTATGCTCCAACATTATAGAGAGTTTTTGGTGACTGCTCAGGTAGCAAACTGTCTCTATCATCTTCTCATTTTGGAAGATGCTAACCTGTATACTGAGGTAATTAATTTTATTCTTTCTCAATTCTCTGACAGGGTTGAAGACCAGATAGTTAATTTTACAATTAAAGTTACTTGTTTAGGGGTTAAGATATTTTTATGTCTAATAGAGGGGGAGGTAATCCCCCTCATGAGAGGGGAATAATGGGAAAATGGGAGGAAGGGAATAATGGGAGGATACAAGGGATGGGATAACCATTGAGATGTAACAAGAATAAATTAATAAAAAAATATTAAAAAGATATTTTTATGTCTAAATAAATGGTTTGATAATGATGAGATATGATATTGATTTACATTCAGAACTTTAGATGCACCAAGATAGGAAAGATGTTTTCTTCAAGGGTGAGAAATACATAGCCAAAACACTAAGATTGTAACATTTATATAATTCCTGATTGTGTCATGGTTCTTCTTGCTGTAGGTAGTTTATATGTGTAGTAATGTAAATGTATATGTAAAAAAATTTTTAAAAATTAATAAAAATGCCTTCACTTACCAGGAAACTGGGACAGAGGGGAGGGCATCCTATTGGGACTCTAAATGAGAGACACATGGGAGAATAGCAAAATAAAAGGATACAGAGGGTCCTAGAAAACTACAAGTTGAACAATATGATAGGCAGATTTGGGCCCAGGGGTCCTGCTCAAACTAAGGCACCAGCCAAGGACAATACAGGAGGTAAACTTTAAACCCCTTCCCAGATCTAGCCAATGGTCAGAATATTCTCCACAGTTGAGTGGAGAGTGGGATATGACTTTCTCACGTACTCTGGTGCCTCACATTTGACCATGTCCCCTGGAGGGGGAGACCTGGTGGCACTCAGAGGAAGGACAGCTGGTAGCCAAGAAGAGACTTGATACCCTATGAGTCTGGTAGCGAAGAAGAGACTTGATATCCTATGAGAATATACAGGGGGAGGTAATCCCCCTCAGGAACAGTCATAGGGAAGGGGAATAATGGGAAAATGGGGGGGGGGAATAGGAGGATACAAGGGATGGGATAAACATTGAGATGTAACAAGAATAAATTAATAAAAAAATTAATAAAAATGCATGGAATGGAATATTATTTACAGTGTTTTAAACAAACTGACTGGAATAAACCTCATTCTTTTGAGGCCAAAAAGTTTAAAATTAATATTCTCCCACGCTTCTCTCATCTAGAGAGAAATAGGGGGGAAATAGATGGGCTTCGGATGTGATTCTTTTACCAGAGCTGCCAAGTTGCTCACCTAAAATTCCTCTATAGAAAAACATATTTTTAAATGTTTAAATATAAGGACAAATTCTGTATATTGTAGTATTATTCTTCACATTTATTTAGTTCCATAAACACAATGCTAACTCATCATTGTCAAAGACAAAGTTGACTTGTACAAGAAGCAAAGTGAAAATCTTTAATGAACACGTACGCTGGTGCCTCATATTTGACCATGTCCCCTGGATGAGGAGACCTGGTGGCACTCAGAGGAAAGATAGCAGGTTACCAAGAAGAGACTTGATACCCTATGAGCATATACAGAGGGAGGAAGTCCCCCTCAGTCACAGTCATAGGGGAGGGGAGTAAAGGGAAAATGGAAGGGAGGGAGGAATGGGAGGATACAAGGGATGGGATAACCATTGAGATGTAATAAGAATAAATTAATTAAATAAAATTGAAAAAAAGTTTTTTTGACCTATATCATAGCATCTAATATTCCCATATTGATTAACGGCAATTACCAGCTCTCAGAAAACAAAAATTAAAATTAAAATTTAAAAAAAATTATTTTGATAATATTTATTATAATCTTCTAATTAGATTTCAGATGTAATCAGTATAACCAGCCTTCACCCGTGCAAAGTTATCTATAACTGTAAGAGGAAATTTTTTTTATTTATCATTGTCTAGAGCTATACTGCTAATCAAACAGATAAAAATTCATTTTTAACTTTTTAAACACTGTGTGTTTATTTTTTGTTCTTATTGTTGCAGAGTACTACATATATCAAGTATGACCCCAGCAGCTGTTTGTTCTCTCTCTCTAATTAATTAAACATTTTATAAATTTATACTATTACACCTATATACAATAAACTACCTATAGCAAGAAGGCCCATGACACAATCAAGAATTATATAAATGTTGCATCTTAGTATTTTGACTATTTGTATTTGACAGTCTTGGAGAAAATATCTTTCCTATCTTGGTGCATCTAAAATTCTGAATGTAAATCAATCTCCATCACAATTTGTCATTAACAACTTAAAACAGCTATCTATACCTAAAATCATCTTAACTTCTAAACAACTAAGCTTCATTGTAAAACTAAGCTACCTGGTCTTCAATTCCATCAGAATTAAGAATGAATAAACTTGGTTACCTGAGTATGCTGGGAGTGCAGGTTAGTAGCTTTCCAAATGAGAAGAGGGCAAAGACAGTTTGCTACCTGAATAGTCACCCAAAACTCTCATAAATTTGGAGCATCTTCTTCTGCCTTCTGGCCCAAAATATCAGACATACATTATTTGTGAGACAGGAACTGTTGAGGATTTGCTTACCCTGGCTTGGCAGAATTTGGCCATTAACTCTGCCTGCATTCAAGATTGCCCCTTTTTAGGCAGAATTCTGTCTGTGTTAGAAATGAGGCCATTTTTCCCAGTGGCAATTGCAGGCAGTTTAGGATAAAAAGGTTATACAAGTTAATTGTTAGTTGATCAAATCATTGTCATGTCAATTACTAGTCTACGTTTATCATAAGAATATACAGCTTACATGATTCTACAGAAAGATAAGGTAGAATAGTTAGATAATTCTACAATAACCTCAGAGACATGCAGAATATGACATTTAAAAATGGTTTTATTATTTTAAAGACTCACTTACAATGAGACAGGTTAACTCCTGGCAACACCCAGACTACTTCAAAGAGGATGAAGATCATTAAAGAACATCGCTATGGAGATGGAGTCTCTCTCTCTCTCTTTTTTTTTTTTATTAATTTTCACATATACATTTATATTATTACACTCGAATAAAATAAACTACATACATCAGGAAGAACCATGAGACAATCAAGAGTTATATAAATGTTACATTCATAATGATTTGGCTATTTGTATTTGTCACTGAACTGCTTTAGAATTCTTTGCTGGTGAGGTTTTCATTTCATTTTGTGTGTGTGTGTGTATGTGTGTGTGTGTACATACCAGGAAAGAACTACCCTGCAATCATATAGTGGAAATAAATGTTATCTTAGTTACATGTGATGAAAAATGGGTTTTAAAAAGCAACAGATTTAGGTTTGTTTATCAATATCTCTAACCTACTTAAGATAAATATTGTTTATCTCTATCCTGAGAAATGAGAATTGCCACATTTTAATTATTAATAATTACTTACCTGTTATAAGCATTATGTAATTATCCTTCTAGTTGCTAATACTGTAAACAAATAAACACCTTTATAAATATAAATGTATACATTATCTGCAAATAAAAGCTTTAAAATGGGCAATAACTTCATGGTACTATGACAGAAACTTTTAAATTTCTTAGACACCCAAAAAAGGATGTCAGTTGTGAAAATTTTTCTGAATCATTTTCTTTTGTTGCTTTGATACACTTCAAATGATATCCCTTTCACTACACCCATGAAACCTGCTAGGTATTTTAGATTTTCTCTTATTGTTTAATTTTTACAACCTGTAGAAGTTTAAATATCAACTAAACATTGCCATTTTAAGCATTTAAGAAGTCTGTAGAACATGTTTAAGCAAATCATGGCAACGTCTAGGACGTGCAACATGTTGATATCCCCAGGCCTACTCATTTGATTGATGAATTTGATGTTCCTCTAGTCTCTTAAAATATGTAAGTATTTATGTTGAATGAAATATGAACTTGCTCAATTAAAGAAACTATTTTTTGAGACAGCCAAAAACACATTAACAATATTCTGGCAATTATGTTATCAGTACTTTTATAAGTTCAATAATGACAGCCATTTGAGCAATGTCAGATTATTTATCTTTCCAAGTTTATTTTAGTGTAAAAAAATCATGAATAATTAATCTCCGCCCCTCTACTACAGTCTACTGCTGTGATCTTCATCACAGAGTGCAGACATTGTTATGTACATTTAGATTTAGACAATTCAAAGAGACTTAGAAAAATTTCTCACAGTTCTATAGTAAGAGACCCAAATTATTAAGATTTACTTTTACATAGGCTAAATAGAATTGGGCCTAATTATACTTTGGCAGAATAAATTGATATATATCATTGCCCCTCTGACTTTTTGATTGATATTCATAATTATCATGATTGATATACTTGTCATACCATGATATATGGAATAGAATCTTGCTAGAATTTTGGAGAAGTGAAGATTAAAAACTGAGTCTAACATGGCTTATACAATTTAACTTTTAACTTTTCTTGAAATGAATTATAAGGAAGGTCATGAGAGGGCTCTCAGAGACACAGAGCGAAAGAACTTAGTCTTTCTTCAAAAGCTTCAACAAAGATTTTTCATCCACCCTAACAACAAGTATTGATGTATTGGAAAAAACCTTGATAGCCTTCATTAGTGTGGCTTATCTCTCTATATTCACCAAGGCTTAACCAGAGTGCCTAGTGCAGAGTGAATGACAAAATATATGAATCAATGATTTCATAAAACAGGTGTGAGAAATTATTACTATACCACTATTCTGCTGTAAATGGCTGAGGGAGTATGAAAATATAAAGTGGGAAATAGGAGACCAGGGAGATTGTAGAATAGGTTTACATGCAGAGGTATTTAGCCCAATTGGCAAATTTTACAGTGAACTAGACAAACTTCTTTGAGATACCTTTAGTGCCACACGGAGTTAATTATTTTTCCATATGTGTTGGGTCAGGTTTTGTTCTTGTGAAGAGACGGCATCTTTATAAAAGGAAGCACTGAATTGTGGCTGGCTCCTGTTTCGGAGGTTCAGTTTACTGTCATGGTGAGAAGCTTGATGGCATACAGGCAGATGTGATGATGGAGAAGTGACTTAGTGATCCAAATCTGGAACTAGAGGTAGCAGGAAAAGAGAGTGGCACTTTGCCTGGATTGAGCTTATGAAACCTCAAACCCCTAGTGATAAATGTCCTTCAAGAAAGCCATACCTACCCATTCAAGGTCACAGGTCCTAAACCTTTAAAATAATACCCACTCCCTCTGAGCCTATGGGGCCTTTACTGTCAAACCAGGACAGCCCACTAATGTCTCCTATTTTATATTCCCTAACCATGGTTGTACTACCTTTCAGTTACATTATAACATGTAGTATTTAAAATCTAAGCCTTAATGATGAGAGGGAAAGTGTGAGAAATGAGCAGAAAACTTGTCCTCAGTTTTGGCCACAGAACTTTATCTACTTAATACTAACACAAAAATGCGTACACGACTTGATGCTGCCACAGCATGTGTGAGTGTGCATTGTGTTTCTGATGTGTACTTACTAGATATGTATTGTTTCAGCACTGGCCCAAAAGAGCAAATGTAACATAGGCAATGCTTGCTTTCCATACTGATTACCATGGTGTGTCTCATGTCTACTGCAAATAATGCACAGAAAACAACACAATTCTTCAGCAAAATAACAGTAATCTAATTAAACACTTCTAGAATATGTGACCAACACTTCTCCACATATATTCAACTCTTTAGCAAGTATATAAATTATTATATATATAAGATAAAATATTATAAAGTAATATAATGTTTCAAAGATACACTGATTTTATTTTTTTGAACATTTCCTCATGTGAACACTAAGGATCAAAGGTCAAATAAAAATGAGGTTGAGCCTATTTTCTTAAGCAATGTGTTAGACTTATTTTTTTGTCTTTATGACAAAACCTACAACAGTTTATAGGAGAAAATACTTGCTTTGATTCATTAGTTCCATGATTAAAGCCTCTGTTGCATTTCCTCTTTCCTGTATACACATGATGTGGCTGAGCATTATTCTAGAGAACATTAGTAGAGCAAAAATGTACCCTTTTTGGCAGAAAGAAAACAGAAGGTGATAAGGATACTGCATAGCTCTTAAAGCATCGCTTCTGTGATGTATCCCTGCACATAGGCACATTTACAGAAGTTTCAACTACTGACCATCAATGCCATAAAACCATAAAAATATCTCTGGATTGTTGCACTTGGGAATGGAGAATACCCATGGTCTATTGTCTATCAGTGACTTGAGAAGCACCTTTCATCACATAAGCCTGTGAGCAAAGTTGCATATCCAAGCAGCAGAAGGCCTTGTGAAAGTCATCTCCTTCCCACAAATAAGAGAGCTACTGTGAAATATGTGAAGGATTTATGAATCTGAAAAGTTGTGTATGCTTGTGTGTATGTGTGTGTGTGTGTGTGTTGGGAAATTGAAAAATACTGGCTAAGAAATATATATTTTATTAAACTCAAAAATAATATGCTAGATATATAATATGATGAATTTCATTATTTATAATACTTTGGGAGATATATTTTGGCATTAAGTTTTAGTGTTTTTAAAAAGATTTTTAAAAGATATTTGTAAGACACATGTGTGTGTGTGTGTTCATGTGTGTGTGTTGTAATGAAATGCTTGAGATGGAACACAGTCTTAAGCAAATCACGTCTTTATGTTTAATGTATTCTTCCTGCAGGTAGTTTCATTCAATGCCTGTCTTAATGAAAGTGATATGGTCATTGGGTTTGGATTGTGATTTCTTTTACCTGAAATGAGAGACTAAATTTTTCCTTTTTGTCATCTTGCCAACACTTAGAAGGTTTTTTTCTATTTTCCTTTTCTTTTTTATTAAAAATTTTTTATTTTTATATATACATTTATATTATTACACATATATACAATGAACTACCTACAGCAAGAACAACGGTGAAACAATCAGGAATCATATAAATGTTACATTCTTAGTGTTTTGGGTATTTGTACTTGGCAGCCCTGAAGAAAGCACAGGGTTTTATGGTTAGCAGCACATGCAACAGATACGAATGCTGTCTGTGCATCGTTTAAAGGTATTAGTGTAATATTGCTCCTCAGCCCACATATGGTATTATACAAATAATACTGACATGCCATATACTTAATAAATTGTTTATAACATTTCACTTTGATTTATTCACTTGTCCTTCAGTTTATAATTTAAGCATAAGTATGTATGCATGAGTATATATATATATATATATATATATATATATATATATATATATGTGCATTGTACTCGCATCGTACCTACCTTCCATTAATCTCGCTTCAACTCTTACAGTACCCTTCCTAAATTTGTTATCGTTTGTAAACCTGAGTCCAGTTATAGTGTCCATGTATTTGGCCATCTGCTGAAATAGGGCCACAGTAGCAAAAGCTATTGCTGTGAAGAAAACTGTAAATGTACATATTCTAGGAAGTTTCTGGAATACTGCTTTCCATGTGGCTTTTAAAAAATTATCCCTGCCTATTCCTCCTCTTCTATCTTTTCCTCCATAAAATATTTGTATTTTAATTAGCAAATTTTAAATAAAAAAATGTATAAGATATATGAACCTCCAAAGTCTTCTGGATTTCTTTAACATAATTTCTAATTTACTTATTGAATTCTTAAATATAGAATAGTACAAAGGTATAAATAAAATATGCTTAAATTAATTCCATTTGAAACTAGAGGAGCTTTTTTTTTTTTTAAAGAATCTAAAAACTGATATAGCCTTTAACAAGTTCTACATTAACACCTGAGGAAAAATCCAACCCAGAAAAGTTATACCTTTCTCTCGCAGGCATTAAAATGTCATATGAGTGAAGAGAAAGAAATGTTCAATGTAACAGAGAACAAACATGAGAGGAGTTAATTCAGTGAGTGTGAGCTATGTATTATGTTGCACCAGACATTCAGAAATTATTTTCCTAAGTTTGGTTCATCAAAACTTGTTATCTTTAGGTATTTAGCAAAGTAGATGATGCCAGGAAGTGGAAAGGGCAGAGCAAATATGCCCTAACAGTATCACTGGGTTTAGAATGACAAATATCAAGAATGGAAATAAAGAAGGCTTGGTCAAATATGAGGCACCAGAGTACATGTGAAAGTCAGACCCCACTCTTCACTCAACTGTGTAGAATGTCCTGTGTAGAAAGTCCCCTGAATGAGGAGACCTGGTGGCACTCAGAGGAAGGATAGCAGGCTACCAAGAAGAAACTTGATACCCTATGAGCATATACAGGGGAAGGAAGTCCCCCCCCCCCCCAGTCACAGTCATAGGGGAGAGGAGTAAGGGGGAAATGGAAGAGAGGGAAGAATGGGAGGATAAAAGGGAGGGGATAACCCTGAGATGTAATATGAATAAATTAATAAAATTTTTAAAAAAGGAAATAAAGAAGGCATTGATATTCATATTTTTTGATTTGACATGGAATTATATAATACGTTATGACTATAAGACTCAAATTTGTACTTTTTTGGAGGGAAAGGCAACAATGCCCTTGATAATTTTCTATATAGTAATAGTCTAGTTTGAAAATCTGAGTTATATCCATCTTTTCAGTTTTGTATTTAGTAATTAACTGAAATTCAATTTGAAGCATTTAGTAAGAAATGAAGTAAGTTTTATATATTTTTATGATAGAAAAATATAGTGTGTTGCGGAGCGGACTTAAGGTTCAATTAATGCAATGTCAACGACAGTTTAATTTATGTGAGCATCTAAAATCATCCCTATAGTTCTTCCTCATTTACAGTTCCTGCTTGATTTCACTATACAGCTACAAACGCATTACAATTCCATCTCCGTATAGTGTGGAAGCTAACAAAAGTAGATTCGGTTTGCCAGTTCCAGTTTTTGATTTTCAAATTTTAACTGTTACATATGTATTCATGCAAGTGGTCTTCATTCGTAATATTATTTCCCAGAATGTATCAATTTTACCTTATTAATCTTGTGCTGCTTTTTAAAAAACACATTCCTTATATCCTTAAGCATAAATTAAAGCAACATTAGAACATACATTTGGAAGGTTTTTTTTCTTTTTTTAGATGTCTGCAGGAAAGAACCTGTAGTCTCCATATTTAAGAACTACAAAGTTCCTACCATATTGTGCATTGAAAACACTTTACCCATTTAATCCCTGTGTTTTCCATTCAAACACTTGCACAAAATTCTGTTTCATCATTACTTTTAAATATGGTATCACAGATTGTCTCATCACAACGGCAAACTGAAGGTTCTAGAATGAGAAAGTTAGTCCATGAAACCCTAAATAAGTATTTGTTCAGAGAGACTGAGTAACTAGTTCTGCAAACCCCATCATCAAAACAACTGTTTCAATGCAGTTTAGTTTGAAGACTAAAGTGACGTTTTCTTCCCGTTTATTTCAATTTCCTTTTAGAAATGACTTCCATTGAGTTTCACTGAAAAGCAGCTACATTCTCCACACTTCTAAGAAATGAAGAAAATATGTGTAGATAAATTGAAATTAACCACATTGGACAAATTAAGATAAAGGTCGAAGAAATTTAAGTGATTTGTACAATTTTGAATGAATTTAATATCCAAGGTAATTTGCATGCTGATCTGCTCATTTTTTACAATATTGTCATAAGACCACTTTCTGACCACTAATTGATGAACTAAATTCTTACAGTGATGGAGACTTTTCATTTAATGACCTATAGCTTACTAACTTTTTAGGGTATTGGAGATTAGATATCAGAACAACAGCATAGTCAATGTCTTTTATAAGATTATAAATGCATACTATTCATCCTTTCTGTTGTATGGAAGAGAATAAAACACAGCAAAAGGTCAATTGTGGGCACTAATTTCTTTCTGAGATTCATTCTCTCATGTTGTTATCTGATCCTGGTTTTACCTGAGACACTTTCTCGCAATGTCAGTATAATTTTTTTGTTTACCACAATAAATTATTTTGGGGTATAAATGGTATTCAGTCCATAACAGAATGTAGAAGGAGTCTCTTGTGTCACTACGGAAGCATCATCTGTCAATATGAAGCAAATGAAATAAATAAAATAAAAAAAAGCAGGAAGTAAAAGGTGGGACATCTTACAGGCAGAAAGGATTCAGGGTAGGGCCAAGTGAAGGAGAGTCATGTGTGAAAAATCTGTGAATACCAATTCATGGTACCTGAGCAAAAGTTACCAGCCACGTGACAGAATGTATATCACAGTAAGTAGGTTATCATAAGTTATTAATAGTCAAGTGAGACCCTAGCTGTATGGTTCAGGTAATTATATATTTTGAGTCTCATGCTTCTTTATTCAGGGAGCTTGGGGCCAGGAGGAAAAAAACCAACAACAACAGAGTTCAATAATATGTGATACGTATACAAAAAGTGTGTTTTGTGTTTGCCTATGTAATGTATTTATATAATTCAAGATAAACACTGAAAATATCATTGAAATTCTTTATTTTAATGAAACTCTAAAATTTTACAAAATGTACAAAATTATTATATCAAGCAGCACTGATACTGTTACTCAATTACATCTTTTTAAAAACTTATTTATTTATCTTTTTATTTATTCACTTTACACCTAAATCATAAGCCCCATCCCTTCTCTCTGCCTGGTCTCACCATCCCTCCTTCTTCCCCCATCCCCTCTCTGCTACTATACAGATAAGAGGAGACTCCCAAACAAACCATCCCAGCACATAAAGTCATATCAGGACTGAGCACATGCTCTTCCCCTGAGGCCTGAAAAGCAGGCAACAATCAGAGTCCATGTCAGAGACAGCCCCTGCTCCTGTTAACAACAAACTCACATGAAGTCCTAGCTGACCACTGGCTACCTCTGTGCAGGAAGCGTAGGTCAAGTCCATACACGGTCACTGATTGGTACTTCAGTCATCTGAAACCCCAATGGACCCTGGTTAATTGGCTCTTCTGGTCCTCTGTGGTGCTCCAGTCCCCTCTAGGTCTTTCAATATTTCCTATGATTTTCCACATGATATCTGAGAGCAGAGTAGAGGTGAGGAAGAGGACTGTCAGTGAGAATGTAAGTTGAGGGCATCTCTGGGACAGAGGTGGCTCCCCTGAGTCTATGGGAGTGACCCTAGTGGAGATTCCTAGCAACAACAGATATGAAGCATGAAGTCACTTCCTCTAGCCAGGGCTGACTTTCTGTGGAGGGAGAGGGACACCAAATCACCCACAAAACATACTACTCAAAATGTGTCCTGCCTACTAGGAATGTAGGCATAAAGATGGAGCCACAGCGTGAAACACATTCCATGGGAAAGAGCCAATCTCTGAAGATATTAATGAGACTCTGCTATGCTTGCAGATAGGTAATTAGCATAACTGTCTTCTGAGAGGCTTCATCCAACAGCTGATAGAAAGAGGCTTCATCTAGCAGCTGATAGAAAAGGATGCAGAGATCCCAAGCAAAACAATAGTCAGAGCTTGGGAGTCTTTGGGCTGGTGCCTGGGAAAGACTGAGGGAGCCAGAGGCATCAAGGCTACCTACCACAAGAAGACCTACAGAGTAAACCATCCTGGGCCCATAGGGCTCACAGAGACTGAAACATCAACTAAAGATTATTTGGTCTATACATTAGCTGGACCTAGCCCCCCTGTATAATGTAGCAGATGAGCAGCTTGTCCTTAATGTGGTTTTTATGACAATTAGATTAGAGGCTGTCTCTGACTCTATTGCTTGCCTTTGGATCTCTTTTACTTAGCTGACTCTGTTGTGTGACCTCAGTGAGAAAGCACGTGCCTAGGCCTGGTGTGACTTGATGTACCAGGGTGAGCTGGTACCCATGGTAGGTGACCTTCTCTGAGGAAAAGGGAATGGGGGAATGGGGGAGAGGTTTTGAAGGTGGGACTGAGGGAGAGGAGGGAGGGGGCTGCTGTCAGGCTACAAAGTAATTAAATACATAAATTAGTGAAGAAAAATACTGTCTTAACACAGATTAATTGGTTTTCTTGATGAGACAAACAGAAGGCGTAAGAGGTTTCTAGGTGAATGAGAATTGTTGGTGCCTGATTTTCCTCATATTTAATGAATTGCTTCTCCACTAAATACATCGGGCAAAAACATGACCTATGATTGAAAACTGGGTTCTGTTGAAACAAAGAACATTGTGTGTGGTGATCTTTAATTACCATGCCTTAGAACATACTACCTCATGATTTTCCAGTCTTTGTAATACACATCATGTCCTTAAAAGTAATGTAAATAGAGAAAAAAGAAGTGAGAATTTTGAGAAAAATTTGAATATTCAAGTCTATTTTTTCAATTGTCCTGCATTTCATAATTCCACACCATACAATAAATCTTAATTTTATAGATAAGGACATAGCATGTATTTTTGTTCATGGACTATGTGCTATTAATTCTGTACATTTAAACAAATTTGTTACAATTAAATCAAGATATTAATAGTTCAACCTTTTCAAATACAAACACATTTTACTGTATTAGGCATTGTGTATTTTCTAGTTATTTAAAATATATACTGTGTTGCTTTAAGTGATCATTACTGTCCTAATGAAGAAAAATAAATTACCACACTGTATTTTCATGTCACTAATTGAACCACTTGTCTCTTTCACTGCATCCTTTCCAATGTCTAGGGGAGCACTACACCGTTCCATATTTAGGCACAATTAACTCATTATGTCTCACAAATAAATTGAAGCATAGCATTTCTCTTTCTGTGTCTGGCTTAGTTCACTCAGTAATGTAGATACCACAGTTAAATAATTACTCGATTTTATGTCTAACTAGCAATTGATCATATATACAAAAAACCATTTTCTTTCACCTAATGGAATCTATGATGAAATAATATTCTATCTACTTTAAATATTACTTCGGTGTGGAGGAATACATATTGCCAAAAATAATTTGAGGCCCGGTAGAGCAATTCAATCGGAAGCTAAGAAAAGCCAGTTTGAATCAATCAACTCGAGTGGATTTTGAGTCAGAACAACTGAGTTGAACCAGCCAGCCTGAGTTCAGAAACAAACAGAAAGGCTTGAGAACACCTCTCACTCATCCCTTCACCTGGAGAAAAAAAACAATGTTTACCTTATAATAAACATGAGAGCATAAGCTCCTTTTGGCATAATGATTTTATCTTCTTTTATATTCATCCAAAGGTAGAAATGCTGGATGGTATCTTCTAATTATAGTTGTTGAAAAATCATAATACTCCTTTACTGTTTCATATCTGCTACACTAATAAACTTACCACTTAACAGATACAAATAAGAATAAATATGCATGGTACAGTATTTATTAATTGCATTTAGTTAATTACTATAATATAGAATGAGGTTTTTGTTTACAAGACTATATTTTAATTGTTAATGTTTACCACTAACTCTTCAAAGGTGTAGAAATCAGGTATGGTCATTGCTCTGAATACAATAGCAAAGATTTCTTGTTTACATTTTAATATTTACCATCATCATTAAATATAATAATAAAAATCTCTATTTTCATTACAAAAATGTATTTGGACTATTTTCAGAAACACCTGGAATGCACACTAAACAACAAAAAGAAAGCTAAATATTATGTTTGATTTGATGACAGCTGACACATATTCAAAATCAGACATGTGACCTATTTCTACTGGACATAGTCATATTCACAGATGTGATAATGAGATAATATTTTATATTATTATAAAAATCATAAAATATATAAAATATTTTGTGAATTAGAATTGAGCAATATTGTTTAAAGAAAATCTCTTGGAATCTTTAAAACAATCAAGGTCATCCAAGTTAAGTCTTAAAACTGCATGAATAAGATGCCTAGACAATATAATGGCTACTTGTAAAAAAGTACCCTGAAGGGAATAAAAACAGAAAAATGATACTTGATAAATGATCAATGTTGATAATGAATGTACTTTTCTCATACAGCAGTATAAGTATATTGATTACTATTAAAATATCAGGTGTCTTTAAGCATGTGGAAACATTTAATTCTTCAACTTCAGGTTTTCTGATAAATATGAATGTTTTTCTCATACCTTGTTTATTAAGAATATTGGAGGAAAACTAACACATTTTTAAATACAAAAAGAAGAATTTCCTATTTCTTATGTAGTTGTTAGCCATGACTACAAAGCTTAAGATTATTTATTCAGTTCACATGCATGCTGACAATAGATTCTTTCCATTAAAACATAAGAAAATAAAGATAGATAGAGCCCTAAACTTTTCTGTTAACAACAATAGCACTTTGTGCTGGTGCAAGGCTTATAATACACCAACTGCTTTTACACTCATTATCTTATATAATTAGAGAGAGAGCATTTCAATAGTCAGCGGTTTTTAAAGTTATTAGTTTTTTTTAAATGTGGTAGGCATTTGGATTGTATTTATTTACTGTAGTGGTATTCACAAAATGTTTGCTGTTTTCAGGTTCTCCTCTCTCAGGAAACAAGAATTATTTTCTCCAAATCAGAAGACTATGTAAAGATAAGAGTGTCTAGGAAAGGGCAGTCAAAAAAGCCCCCACTATAAACACACACACACACACACACACACACACACACACACACACACACACACTTGAACACCTCCCACTGGAGTTAGATGCACATACCTATTGAAATTAAAAACTCAATGCCATTTCTTAACATAAAGAATTTAATTTCCATCGTGGTTCCAATTGTGAATTATCTGAGTCTACTTTAAAACTTCATCTGAATTAAACATTTTTTTTTTTTTAATTTTGGCTTTGTTCCCTCAAGTTTCCTTACATTCTGAGCACCAGTGTGATGAACAGCATTCTTCATGAAGTCTGCAATCCTGGTTAATTGGCTGGAACATGCAGAAATCTATTTTTTACAAAGCAGAGCATTGGCAGCATGTCAGATTATTCCATTTGGGCAAAAATAGAAGTGCCATCAGATAGGAATAAACAGACCTATGGTAAGTGAGAAATAACTTAGATAATTAGTTGGAATCTGAATAGAAATGTTTAGACAGCCATGTCTAGATCTGGGGTAAAAAGCGGTGGTGGATGCATGTGCATACCAAGTTTTGAAGTGTTTAGTATTGTGTTTTCTGTCTACTAGGTGCATGTATTCCAAAATTTGATGTCTAGACATACACAGAAAAACAAGAACTCAACAAGTTGTCACTACCAAGGTGTTGCCTGCCAAAGACTGCCCATAAGAGGAACTAAGTACATGTTATCTCAGATGCAAGAGCATAAACTCCGAAGCAGACAAGCTTATCTAGCTAATTCTGCTGTGAATATCTACTCTCCAGTAAGAAAAGTTTGAAAGTAAGCTTGATTACTTCAACAGGATTTACGGCTAATTAAAACATATTTATTATTCACCCTTGGCATTACCTGTGAGGAAGCAGAGCTCAGTGGTTACTGTACATGACCATATTAGTCTGCCTTTCCTCAGAGTAGGAGTGTGTCTGGTCAGGATTTACTCGATGTTTGAAGCACTGTCCTACTGACATTGCAAAATCATTTAGACCAAAAGAAGATTTTAGCTAAAAGGAGATATAGCACTAGAGAGATCTACAGATCAATAAATCATATTATTTAGTGAGCTACCCAGGATGAACAGGCAATAAAAGGAGACAATCTATTGTCAAGAGTAATTAACCCTGATCATGAAGGGCAGACAAGGCTGCTGTTACACTATTGACCTGATAGTCTTTAGCTTAAAAGTTGTCTTGTCCTCAACATTCGGCTGCTCAACACTCTGCTTTGCTATAAATTAGTGTTATTACTATCTGTTCTATTTTTATTCTTTTCTGTTGTGTCATTTACTGCTGCAAAAAATACATTTCTTAGCTAGAGCATTTTCATGACAAACTTTTCTTTTAAATATAGAGCAACATGAGCCTAGTTTATTCTGCCCAAAACATGTGGGACATTGTACCACCCTTTGTTATTTCTAACAGTATTCTTAAATTGTTAATGCTTGTAATAATCTTGCTGTAAATGTGACATTATTGCACTGATTCTATCATTCAATGTAAAGTAATTGCTATAATTAAAAAGTATGTAAGTCAATGATCATTGTATGACTTTTTAATTTGTGATTTCAAGTTTACTTTGTAAACAAAACATACATCATATTAAATTAACTGACAAGACTTTGAGTACTTTCTGGTACTTTTCTTCAGAACACTCATTGTCCAAGTATTATTGTTAATGTGGAAATACACTTTTATTTTAAGTCCTTCAATTTTTTAACTTAACCTTTCACATAAGAAAATTTTGTCATTTCATATTTACTCATTCTCCTCTCTCATTTTCCAATCTCACTCAGTTAAACATTATTCTTGCAGATGCTCCTCTTTTAGTTTTGTGTATTTTTTTTGTGTGTGTGATCCATTGATTAAACTAGAGTGTCTTGTCTGAGTGTATGAGGGTGTTTATTTATTGGAGGTAGTGCAACTTAACTGTGGCTATATCACTAACAAAATTACTGTTCGGAATTCTTCAACCATGGAGCTCATGGTCTCCTTTATCTATGAAGAAATTTGAGCAATTTTGATCTTCTGTAGATTATCACATAAATAGTGAGTTTGACAGTGGGAAACTACATGATGTCCAAAAGATATCATTTTGATGCACATCTCCCCACCTTCTGTCTCTCACATTCTCCATTCTTTTTATTATATGAATTTTATCTCATGAAGATGATATAGCTACTCCATTTAGAAAAGAATACTCCACCATCACTTATTACTGGGATTTTGGCCACTTATCAATTATAAATAGATCCCTACTGCTTTAAGAAAAATGACCTAATAAATGTTGGATATGACATTATTCTATAGGCATAAACAAGAGTATTTAAAAGGAAACATAATCAGCAAAACAATAATTGTAGTGCCTGTTCTAGAGCATTTGACCTCCCTCCTATGGGCTCTTTGCAAATAAGCTTTATACAAAATTGAAATGATACACACATATCTATTTTGTTAAATTATGATGTTGTGATTAAATTGGATTTTTTGTTTTGTTTTGTTTTGTTTTGTTTTGTTTTATGTTTCTCTAGATGCATCTGCTTGAATTCTCCACTTTCAGTGAGATATGTAGATTTTTTTTTTGAGACAGTATATCACTGTGTAGCCTTGGCTGTCCTGGACTGACTTTGTAGAGCAGGCTGGCCTTAAACTCACAAAGATCCACATGCCTCTGCCTCCAGAGTACTAGGATTAAAGTAGATCTTGTCTTCAGTAATAGGACATTACCATCACTATGTCAAAAGTAAACAAAAGCTGCGCCTATATTCTGAGTTACTTGGGGATTCCATGGGACCCTTCTGGCTAATCACTCTATTACATGTGAAGAATTTCCAGAATTGCAATATTCATTTAATTATAAGAGATGGCAAGTTTAGAGCTCTGCCTGCCACATTCACATATGTATATATTTTGAAACCACTACTGTATTTCCCTTTCACTTTTACCTCTATGGCCTAGTGTTCAAGGATCTGGAGGGTAACCAGTTAAGGAAAAGTTAAACAAAAACCTAGGCAGAAAAGTTTCCATTTAAAATGGTAACATGCCTACAGGATAATCCAGTCCAATAGTGCCAGAGAAGTGGGAGAACTAACTCACCAATATCTGACTGAAATTAAGACCCAGTCTGAGATCAATCTCATGGCCAACACTGGTGGGTGCACAAGAACCTGAGACTAGATAGGCAATGGACCTATGGTAAAAACCAAATATTGCTGTTTAAAAAAAAAAACTTAGCAACCAAATTACTCATAACAACATTCTGCTATATTTATATATTAATTCCTTACTTAAACAACATCAGAAAAGTTTCCACCTGCAGTAGATGAAAATAAAAACAGAGACCTACAGTCAAACAACATGCAGAGACTGAGAGACCTTGGGAAACTAGGTCCTAAAAGGGGTGTTCATCAGTTCCCCACTCTGACAGCTCAGGGAACCCTGTGACAGAGGAGGTCGAAAGATGATAACAGCCAGAGGGAACAGAGAACACAAGATAACAAAAAACGTTAAAAGGAGGCCTTCTAAACACACCATGTCTGATGCACATATGAACGCACAGAGACTGTGGCGCCACACAAAGGGCCTGCTCAGATCTGGGTCGGTGGGGTCCCAGAGTTGAGCGAGGAAGTGGATGCGAGCTCACAGGTCTAACCCAGAAGTTAACACCAATTGAAGAATCACCCATAAATTAAATCTGTATTTTCTCTACTGGAGACTCACTTGGAATAAATAACACTCTTATTATTCACCAGTAGATATCCAATACAAAATTCGCACAATGGTATTTCTAGATTTGGGGAATTTGTTATTTCATATTTGCTTTGTTTGTTTGTTTGTTTGTTTCATATGAGTTTCTCATGCTTTTCTTTGAGCCTGTGGAGTGTTTTGTTTGTTTGTTTCCTTGATTGCTTGTTTTAATTACATTTTTCTTTTCGATTTAGATTTCTGCTTTTATTTTCTAATGAGAGAGCAAAATAAAGGATGTATATTTATGTGGAGTGAGATCTGGGAAGAGTTGGGATAGGAGAAGCTTAAATAGAAGATGTAATATGAAAAATATATTTTTAATAATAAGATATGCTTCAGTTATTGTTTTCAATGGTTCTTAAATATCTTATGTGCAACTTATTTTGATTTTTTATTTTTTGTCTGCTTCTAAATAATAAAACACTTATTTGAAAGACTAATAGTGCACAATTAGTCACTCCATGAAAGTGGTGGCTATTAGTTCAAAGTACGCATGAACAATGGGACACATTAATGTATAAACACAGATAAACCTCCTTGAGAACTGACAACTATTCCTTTTAATGATTCTTTGCAAACAACGATTGTAAGAATGTTTCACTTTGAGTCAAACATTAGATGCTGTGTCTGCCTTTACACTTTGTGGAATATGTAAAAGTTCCTTCTGGCTAAAGATTTTCATCTCCAACTGAACAAGAATCCTTAGCATAAAAAAAGTGGACTAGTGAGGTACCTAAGCAGGTAAGCAGGCTGCCAGTATGAGACCTGATAGGTTGTGATCCTGTGGTGGAGGGGAAGGTCCCCTTCTGTCACAGGGCTAGCGGAGGCGAATAGGGTGAAAGAAGGAGGGAGTGTGGAATGGGAAGACACAAGTGAGAGGATAACTATTGAGATGTAATCTGAATAAATTACTTAAATAGAGAAAATTTTTAAATAAACTTCTGAACTTGATTTTTTAAGTCGTGTTATACCAGGTTCCACATGATGAATGAGCAAACCCACTCCTACAGGTTGTATTCAGATCTACTACTCACATGGGAGCATAGACTCCCATACCTTCACCACACACATAGTAAACAAATAAATAAACAGATGTATTAAAATTCTTTATGGAGGTAGCACTGGGACAGAGACATATATGTATTATTTATTTCCATTTTGCACTTAATAGAGAACATGTCTCTATCACTCAGAAACTAAATTATAAAATTGAACATTAGGAAACAGCTCAGTGATCACACCAATATTGCTATGATGGGCATATTAACAAGGAGCTTCAGTGGTAGAGATGGCAACTAAGTATGAGAATATAAATATGATTTTTGTGATTAATACCATATGATAGTCATCATAGCAATAATAAAGATGAAGACTAAAACTCCAATAAAGATTTAACACTCAAGCCAAAGACTAAAACTCCAATAAAGATTTAACACTCAAGCCAATCAGTTGACATCTGCATAAGAAGTTGTCTACAATAGTCCTTAGAGCTCAGTAATATGGAGTAGCTGATTATCACTAGGAATACACACTGATATTGGGTGTACTTTTTCTGTTATTTATGCCTATTTCAGGGAGAAACAACCAAGTATTAATAGTAAGGGATAATAAATAATATTGGATTCAGTCATAAACATGACTTTGTAGAAATAAAAGAGGTCTCATGTGTATAGTAAATAACAGGCATAAAACTATGCAAATCTTCCATATTTTTAGAAACGTTTGGGGAAGAGGCCTTTTTCAAAGCATAGAGAAAGTACATTGAAGGGTAATAATAGGCAAATGCAAACATATTTCAATCTTTTCTCATAGAGAATGCACATGAAATCAAAGTAATTGTGTTCGCCTATGAGTAACCATGGTTTTGTGTCAAGTAATAAAAGAATAGTTTCCTACTTACCTCTATTCAAAACTTCATACTATGTATGCTTTTCTTATTCATAGGTTTTGAGGGGAGTAGTATGTTATTCAAGATCTTAGTGTCTAAAGGTGATGTGATAATTCTTCATATAAAATACAAACTCTACTTATTATGTTCCTTCACAAGCATGACACCAATGAACATGCAACACTGAAAAGAAAACTGTGCATGAGGTCACAACACTACAGAAAAAAAAAATCTATCTGAGTAAAGTTATGATCAGAGAGTTGAAAGAATATACCCAGTTGCTAGTCCAGCGCCAAATGGTCAACCCTGAAAACATACATACAAGAGGCATCATGTAGATAGAACAAGTAATATTTACTACTATATAGTCAATAACATAACATTTAGTGGGTAAAGAAATCATACATTTGAAGGAGAGTGAGACAGAGCACTTGAGAGGTATTATAGGGATAAAAGGGGAAAATGTAATCTCAAAATAAAATAAGAATGTTTTAAAAATAAAAATAAGTTTCTTTCATGAGACTTGGAATTTTATCATATGGGGAAAAATGAAAAAATTGTTGATTTGTAATGGATATTAGAAAGTTATTAGAAAGTACACAGATTCTCGTCCCAAGAGAATGATAGATGCAACATTCAGGCAAAATATAAATAAATCATGCAGGTAAATTGAGATAATGTGAATAGGAATCAGAGTTTTTTATTTATTTTTTATATATTTTTATTTTATTCATATTACTTCTCAATTGTTATCCAATCCCTGTATCCTCCCATTCCTCCCTCCCTCTCATTTTCCCCTTACTCCCCTCCCCTATGACTGTAGACTGAGGGGGAGCTCCTCTTCCTGTATATGCTCATAGGGTATCAAGTCCCTTCTTGATAGTCGGCTATCCTTCCTCTGCCACCAGGCATCCGCATCCAGGGGACATGGTCAAATATGGGGCACCAGAGTTCGTGTGAAAGTCAGACCCTAGTCTCCACTCAACTGTGGAGAATGTCCTGTCCATTGGCTAGATCTGGGTAGGGGTTCAAAGTTTACTGCACATGTTGTCCTTGGCTAGTTCCATGGATTGAACTAGAAATGATCATAATGAGTGAGTTAACCCAGAAGCAGAAAGAGTCAAATGGTATATACTTGCTTATATCTGGACACTAGCCCAAGGGGCATGTTCCATGAAAGTCTTCACTTACCAGGAAAGTGGGACAGAGGGGAAGACACCCTATTGGGACTGTAGGTGAGAGAAGCATGGGAGAATGGGGAAATAGAAGGATCCAGAGGGTCCTAGAAACCTACAAGTAGAACATTATGATGGGCAGATCTGGGCCCAGGGTTCATGCTCAAACTATGGCACCAGCCAAGGAATCAGTATTTTAAGTCGGGTACATATCATTATATCATAAGAAATTATAGTTAAAAGAGATTGATTAGCTTAAATTGATAGGAATCTCAATAGGGAAAGACAAAGATAATGGAAATTGTAGTTCTGAGACCAGCCACTGTGGAAAGTGAACTTGCTTTCATGGACTCTCTCACTCTCAGTTTCACTCAGGAAGAAAACATAACTAAATGTATAACAGAGATGCTCCTTAAATATTTAAATATAGTTGGAGATAATTGACCCAAATGGTCAGACTACAGTAATATATTATCTATAGTCACTTTCAAGATTTCCCTGTGGAAATTGCCCAAACATTAGAGAGCTTATGATCTTCCACGTAGAAGATTACATATTTCCCAAACACGAACTAAATGAGGGCATAAAGGACAACCAAAGTGATCTTAGGAAGAAAGAAGTTATCCAAAAGTATAAGTCTTGTTCTCTGATTTGTTGCTATCTCCACAATTAGCAAAGACCAAACTCTCTCTGCATAGCACTTTTTTACATCTCTTCAAGCAATATACTTCACCATAAATATCTTAAGCTTCAAATGCTGCCTTGATTTCTGTTTCTTGAGTAAGTATCAGAGATTTCCTTTGGAAATACTACAAATTTTGCAATGTAAAATTTGTACTGATACTTTTCATCTTAAATAATTCATTAAAAAATCATTCAGGTAATGAAAGGATATAGTGCTGCCTTATTTAGGGTCATACTGTTGTGAAGAGACACCATGAGAAAAGCACTTAATTAGCCCTGGCTTATATTTCATAATTTTAGTCCCTTATTGTCAATGAAAGATAGCATGCAGACCTCCTAGCATCACCTTACTATAGAATCCAAAACGTTTGCATCTGTTTGTGTGTCCCTGGGGAGAGGACATGCATGGTACCACCCTCAGATATTTTGGCTACCCCTACCATCCTGAGGATGATTCCAAATTCCAGAGACATGAATATCTATCCTACAGTCCATGGCTCTTTTAGCCACCTTGAGGAGACCTACATGACCTGAAGATCACACAGGTTAGAAACTCACACCCAATTTCCCTACCTATAGATCCACGTGGGATGCAACCAGCAGAGAAGAGACGTAGGCTACTTGAGGATAACCAGTCCCACGCCTTCAACCTAGAGATACTCCCATACCCCACATGCTCAAGAAATTCAGCAGGCTGCAGGAACAACCACCCAATGCCAAGGACAATCAGATGGCTAAAAGCAAGCAAAAGAACATAACAAAAAACAAGGCAATGTGGCAGCAAACTCTGGACATCCTAGCACAACTGAAACACAGAAAAATGAAAATAAATCTATGCTTATGAAGATGAAAGAGACCTGTAAATGGGAAATTAATAAATCACTTAAAGAAATACAGGAAAACAAAATCAAACAGTTGAGGAAATGACCAAAATGGCTCAAAATCTAAAAATGGAAATAGAATCAATAAAGAAAATACAAGCTGAGGAATTCCTGGAGATGGAAGACATAGGGGAAAGAACAAGAACCACAGAGGTAAGCATCTCCAGCAGAATACAAGAGACGGAGGAAAGAAGTTCTGGAATGGAAGAGATAGTGGAAACATTCAAAACATCTGTCAAACAAAATTTTAAATTGAACGATTCCTGATTCCTTACACAAAACATCCATAAAATCAAGAAGACAATGAAATTATGATATCTAAGAATAATAGCAATAGAAGAAAGAGATGATTCCTGGCTCTGAGGACATATTTTCAAAATATCATAGTAGAACATTTCCCCAACCTAAAAAACCAGATTACTTTAAACATAAAAGAGGTTTATTGAACACCAAATAGATTAAACCAGAAAAGAACTTCCTCCAAGCACCTATTAAGCTAAACAATGAATGTACAGAACAAACAAAAATATGGAAACCTGCTAGGCAAAAAGGCCAAGTAAAATATAAAGGTAGACCTAACAGAATCACACCTGACTTCTCAATAGAGATTATAAATTCTAGAAGGCCCTGTTTAAGTGTCATGTAGATCCTAAGAGAGCACAGATGGCTGCCTAAACGACTATACATTTCAAAATTATAATCAGCATTGATGAAGAAAACAAAACATTCCATGACAAAATCAAATTTAAACATTCCTATGCACAAACCAAGCTGTATAGATGATACTAGAAAGAAAACGTCAAGCCATAGAGGAAGAACAGGATATAAATAACTTCATTACAAAAAAAACCAAAAGAGACAAGAACACAAACATACTACCACCACCAACATCATAATAAAAGGAACTAACACCAATTGGCCAATACTACTCTTAAAATCAATGGACTCAACTCTCAAAAAAAGACACATACTAAGAGAAGGGAAACATAAACTGGACCCAACATTCTTTTGAAAATAAGAAACATCATCAACAAAAAAAATCATTGCCCCAGGGTAAAGAGCTGGCAAATATTTTTTTCCAAGCAAATGGACCAAGAAATAAGTTAGAGTAACCATTCTAATATCTAAAAATATAGACTTTCAATCAAAATTAATCAAAAGATATGGGGAAGGACACTTCATTCTTATTAAAGTATCTGAGGATACTTAGACTGATATAAATGAATTTGACTGAAATATCAAAGGTCATAACTATAGCAAATAAGTTACAGATTGAGTTGGCTAAAACAGTTTAAATGTGTGTTTTGCTGATCTGAGATTCAGAGTGAGAAATCACTATGTCAGCATGGGCATGAAGGAATGAATTTGCCGGCAAGAGCATAAGTAAGAAGGCAAAGATAGGTATTTTATACAGGTTCACACCAGATGGCATGGCTCAGATGAAAGGAATATCTTCCCTCATCAAAAGATCCAGATTAAGTTTTGGTCCTATCATTTCTAATGATTTAAGAAAACAATTCCTACCAGGCATCAACAACATTTGGGTTTTATTTAACTTCTGATGGGATCAAGCTGGCAAACAAGAGCAGCCATCCCATGTTTACCCCTTATAAACCTGACATGGTCATATGTTCATATGTCATGCTTAATTTCCAAATGAAAACAATACAGAAATCATAATTATGCCTCACATGATATAACTATTCCATGTACAAATTCAAATGCATATATGACTAGGTCTAAATGATGCCTTTCATCATGTAACTATCCCAAATGCGTTATAAATTTTAGAATACGTAGCAATGTATCTTGCAGGGCATTATTTCATAATCTTCAAACTAAAGTATGATAATACTCCTATTCTTTTAATTGATGCTAAATTATATAACAGATAAGTCAAAGAAAGTAAATGCAAATATCTTTACAAAAACATTCTTAATGAATTAAGTCAGAAACATTCCTGTCAGTTTTAGTCCTCCTTTCTACACCTGGTCACATGGGCTTAGCTAGCTAATATTTATAAATTTCTTTCTCTGCTACTCATTCTGTGTTTTCTTCACCATTGAAATGTACATCACCAAAAAATAAAAATAAAAGTAAATAAATAAAATAAAATAGAACAAATCCATTTTTAAAAATAAAAGAAAAAGAAAAGAAAAATACTGCAACAGGACTTGTCACTTTTCCCAGGGTAATAACCCATATTTTCATTGCAGAAGGATCTCTGCCCTTTGTCATCCTGTTAGGTTTTTGTACTTCCCCATAGACTTTAATCACAGGACATGGTAGGATAAAGACATGCCCTAAAGAATCTCCTGCACTCCAGATATAATCACTCTTACCTCCACTGTGAGGAAGCAATCCAATTTCTTCTTGGTACTTTGGATCAATCACCCATCTTAAAACTATTAAGCTTTTCTTAGCCTGTTGGTTTAAGGTCATTAGAAGCCCAAAGGAACCAGGGGAAGTCTGAGGTTCCACTTCAGTGGAATTTTTGGTGTGGCTCCTGGGAGGAGTACATCCCTCTCTGGAACCAAGACTTCTAGGACATAACTTACTATCAGGGGAACAGCAAGCAAAAAATTTCTTAATGAGTCATTAGGATTAATAACGAACTAATCTCCTTTTCATGGATGATTCATAGACCTGTGGTACCTGGGCATGGTATAAACTATAACATATACCAATTTTTGGAGAACCCTACATCCGCCCTCTGGGCTGCTGCCTCCTAATTTAGACTGTGACTGTCTTCAAAAGATAAGTCCATATTTGTGTGTGTGTGTGTGTGTGTGTGTGTGTGTGTGTGTGTGTGTGTGTGTGTGTGAGAGAGAGAGAGAGAGAGAGAGAGAGAGAGAGAGAGAGAGAGAGAGAGAGAGAGAGGTGGTTTCTCTGTGTAATCGCCCTGGCTGTCCTGAAACTCTCTTTGTAGAACACTCTGGCCTCAAACTCACAGAGAGATCTGCCTGCCTCGACCCCCCAAGTGCTGGGTTTAAAAGCATGCGCCACCATGCCTGCCTACTATTCCATATTTTTATAAGGCCAGCTCCTTCAAGTTGCCGAGGAACATGGTAAGATAAATGCATTCGTTGAGCATGGGTCTACTGGCACACTTCTCTGGCTGTGACATATCTTCCTTTGTCTGAAATATAAAATGTTTTCAATATTATAACAGAAAGACAGTTTTGACAAAAGCATTAAATGCAGGAAAGATAATGCTATAACAATTTTAAGTATCTACTACAGTATGAAAAATTACTGTGCTTTCCATGGAGAGTATAGTTCAATGTAGTTAACTTGCTACCAGGTTTATAGCTTATCACTCTGGGGAAAAGTGGCATATCTGGGGCACAGTGTTGGTCTTGAGCTTATGGAGATCTGGAATTCAGCAGCAATTGTAGTGAGATCAGCCTTGGTGAGTGGAAGACTATAATGGTGAGCTCATGTAGAACCTCCACATCAGCTTCCAAGGACACTCCACATCTGTCCAAGGCAAGGACAGGGGTGGCAGGAGAAAATGTCTCACTATCCTCAGAATGGGTAATTATATCTAATTGATTATTGAATGCCTGCTCTGCTAAAGCCATTTGTATATAAACATTTACATAGGATGCAAGCATCTTCACACCCTTGCACATTTGTGGAGATCTAGCCACATGCTTCCTTCTTAGATGTCATTCCCACCAATTTTCCAATCATGATACACCATTTCCCTGACCATCCAGCCAAGCCATTGGCTACAGCCCATGAATCAGTGAACAATCAACACATGCAGTCATTTCTGCTTCTAAACAAAGTGTATGACAATGTGTACTGCCTGAAGCTCTGCCCGCTATGAAGATTTTCCTTTATGAGTGTCTTTCATATTTCTCCAAAGAAGGGGTTGTAATAAAGCAGCTGTCCACTTGTTGGAGGTTCCTGCACATCATGAAGATCCAGAAGTAAAGCAATTCCTAGTTCTCTCTTCCTCAACCAACCAATCTCTCACTGATGTACCCAGACACTTGGATTTCAGCTACTTCCACATGTAGTTAAGTCAACAATCAAGAATAGACTTTACAATTGTCATGCTTTCAACCCAATCACTTTCAACATTTTGTGAGTTGTCTCTGATAATACTTTGAATTAAAATTTTTTTCTCTCATGTATTTCATCCAGAATGCAGGTTCCCCACCCTTACCTCCCCAGTCTCTTCCTTTACCCTCCTGTCCTTTCAGAAATGAGCATGCCTCCTATGGCCATCAACTGCATAACAATATGTAATAAGGCTAGACACATGCTACCACATGAAGGCTGGAAAAGGCAACCCAGTAGGAGAAAAAGCATCCACAGGGAGGTATAAGCATCCGGGGCAGCTCCTACAGGCTCCGTAGTTGCCATGAGTCTGGGTCAGTTGATTATGTGGGTCATAATCTCTTGGTGTGTCCCTAAGTCTTAAGGTTCTTCAGATCGTTCTTGCTTCTCATCCACAGGACCTGGAGCTCTTCCTAATGTTTGGCTGTGGGAAGTGTTGTGGCTGGATGAAATCTTTTTGGTCTCTTTGATGACAATTCTGCTAGAATTGGTTCCCAGAACATTATACAGGCAGGACAAACTGTAGGTCATAAGTTTTGTGGCTGGGGTGATATCCCAATTCCTCCACCTGAGGCCTTGCCTGATTACAGAACATGGCTGGTTCAGAGTCCCTGTACCCCATTACTAGGAGTCTTTCCTTGGGCTACTCTCATAGATTCCATGGAGTTTATATTGCTCTACGTTCTCACCTCACCTCAAAATTGCCCTCAATTCCAGACATTTCTCCAAGTATTTTCTTCCTCCTTCCCCCTACATGATCTCTACTGTTCCAAATCCCCTCCAGTCTAGCTACAAAGTATAGTCTCTTTCACCATTCCAGAGAAATAGATCCCTGTGTCTCCATTTCAGCCATCCTTGTTACATAAGCTCTCTGAATCTGTGGGCCATACCATGGTTGTATTACAGATAATATCTACTTGTAAGTAAGTAGATACCATGTTTGGTTTTTTTGGGTGGATTTAGGTTATCTCACTCAGGATGCCATTTTTCTAATTACATCCACTTACTTGCAAAATTCACGATGTCATGGTTTTTAACATCTGAGTAATACTCCATTATGTAACAGCCAATGTGGATGTCAATTTGGCACTTTCACAGAAAATTACAAATTGATTCACCTCAAGACACAGCTATTCCACTCTTGGGCATATACCCAAAGGAAACTCTATCCAATCACATGGATACTTGCTCAACTATGTTAATAGAAGACTTATTCTTAGTAGGCAAAAACTGGAAAAAATATAGATGTCGCTCAACCAAAAATGTATAAAAATGCTTTTAATTATTATTATAAAATACTTTGTCCATACATGAGAGAGAGACAGAGACAGAATATTTAGGTTACATTAAGGACTCATAATTCAACATTTATGAATTCCTAAAGAAAAAAACCTGTATTAAGACATTAAAAGTTCCATTCAATGCCTTTGTAGGGTTTATTCTCTTTCAATGTAGATATTTTATGCATTTTTGTTTAGTTTTATGCAATTTATGTTGTGCCATTTCCTAGTATCCTGATTTCTTGATGATTCCCACCAAACTTTTCTCTACTACACAGAACGAAATGCAACAGTATTTACAACCCACAAAAGCTCAGAATGCATTTGAAATAATCCAGTGTTTATTATTTCTCTGGACACATGATTAATAAAAATATTTTCCTTATCCTTCTTTATATTCCTGAAGAAAAAAATCTAGTAAAATTATGATTTTAGGATCCAAGATGGTAGTGCTGACTATGCAGTGCCTGAGCAGTGGTATGGAGACTAGGGACCCTGGGTAGGGAGCTACAGACAACAAGATCTGGAGAGCCGTAGGTGAAAGGGATCCACAGGGTGCAAAGCACAGGTGAATCTGGCCTCGGGCCATCCAACTGGCCCACAGAGGATGGGTTCCCACTCCCCAGAGACTGGCTGCATACATGCCTGCGAAGTGAAGCTTTGCTCTATATCTCAGACGCTGAATCAGGGACTGAATCATGGGTGGTGAAGCGCCAGCATATGGAGCTGCTGACCCTGGAGACAATCCAGGAGAAAGGGTGGATCTGACCTCAGACCACTGAGCCAGTCCACAGAAAACCCCAAGGTCCTGTTGGCCACTGGCACAGTGTTCAAAATCCAGTGTGGCCTATCAGTCTGTACCTGCAGTCTCTCTGATTGAACTGTGGGTTACTGAGCACCAACATCAGTGTCTGCTGGCACAGGGGCAACCCAGAATGTGGATCTGGGATAGATCTGATATCAGATCACCCCGCCAGTCCACAGAGTGACTCAGGGCCCACTCTGGGGCCCAGGTGGCTGCGGACAAGTTCTCAGGCTACAGCACCTTTCCCCCACTCTCCAGCAGACTAAACTAAGGTCCCATGCCTTGAGCTAGAAGGGGCGGAAGCTTAAGCCAGCTGGTGGCTCCTGCACTCTCTGGCAGAGTGAACAGAGTTCCCAAGGCCTGAGAAAGAAAGGGATGAAGCCTAGCCGACAGCCAAGGGCTAGTGAGCTGTAACCCCACTCTCTGGCAGACTGAATCAAGGCTCCAGGGCTCCAGTCACTGAGGACAGAGTCTCCAAAGCCTAGCCAAAGGCAGATAGTACCTACACTATTTGGACTGAATCTTGGGCTGCAGAGTATCAGCACCAGCCTCTGCTGGCCGAGTGGGGAGCCCAGGATGTGAAGCAAAGTCCACAGAGCTGAAACCAGGTCACCAGCCTAATCCAGGGAGGGGTTCCCTGATCCCCACAGGTGAGGAGTCTTGACCTATAGACATTCACCAATGAACTGCACTCAATGACTAGTGAAGGACACCAGAAACTACATCCCAAGGTCAGAAACAGCAAGATGACTAAAGGCCAGCTTTAAAACATAAACAACAAAAGCATCTCCAGAACCCAGTTATCCCAAAGAATTCAAGACTGGGAACTCAAAAACAATTGAAGCACAAGAAAATGCTATCAAATCCTTAGTAATGAAGATGATAATGGAGGAAATGAATAAAATCTGTAAACAAATACAGGAAGATATAGCCAAACCGATTGAGGACCTTAGAGAGGACAAGACAGAATCCTACAGAGAGGAAATGAAGAGATCACTGGAAGAAATTCAGGAAAATGCAAACAATCAGATGAAGGAAGTTAACAAATCAGTTCAAAATCTGAAGATGGAAGTGGAAACAATGATAAAAGCACAGAAATAAGAACTCTGGGAATGAGAGAAAAAAATGCACAGGTAAGCTTTACTAACAGAATCCAAGAGATGGAGGTGAGAATCTGGGGTGTAGAAGATACAATAGAAGAAGTTGATGCAGCCACTAAAGAAAATGTTAAGTCTGAAAAATTCCTGACACAAACAATTCAAGAAATCAATGATACCATGAAAAGATGAAACCTAAGGATAATAGGAATTGAGGAAAAAGAAGTTGCCTGGCTACAAGGCTCAGAAAATCAACAGATCATAGAAGAAAATTTCCCCAACTTAAAAAGGAGATGAATTTAAACATACAAGAGGCCTACAGAACACCAAATAAAATAGACCATAATACAAAGCCCTCCCACCACATAATACTCAAAATACAAAATGTACAGAATAAAGAAAATATATTAAAACCAGCAAGGTAAAAATGTCAAGTAACATACAATGGCAAAATTATCAGAATTATACCTGATTTCTCTTAGAGACCATAAAAGCCAGAAGGGCCTGGGCAGAGGTCCTTCAAACCCTGGGAGAGCACAGATGCCAGTTCCAACTACTGTACCCAGCGAAACTTTCAATAACCATTGTGTTGGAGAAAACAAGATATTCCATGACAAAAACAAATTCAAGGGGTACAAATCCACAAGCCTGGGTCTATAGAAATTACTACAGGGAAAACTCCAACCCTAAGTGGCTAACTACAATAACAATAACAGAGGAAATAGATAACTTCACTGTTGTAAACCATTACCAGACAAACACTCTACTGCAGCCACCAAAATTCAAGGGACTTAACAGTCACTGGTCATTAATAGCTCTACATGTCAATGATATCAACTCTCCAATAAAAAGATACAGACTAACTAAATGGATCCATAAACAAGATCCTACATTCTTCTGCATTCAAGAAACACATCTCAGCCACAATAATATACATTATCTCATGGTAAAAGTCTGGAAAAAGGTATTCCAAGCAAACACAAATGGACAAAAGAATTAAGCTTGTGTGGCCATTCTAATATCTAATAAAATAGAATTTCAACCAAAATTATTCAAAAGAGATGAGGAAGGACACTTTATACTCATCAAAGGAAAATTCAACCAAGATGACATCACAATTCTGAATATCTACATTCCCAATCCAAAGGTACCAACAGTTGTAAAAAAATATTAATAAAGCTTAAACCACATATTGATTCCCACACATTAATGGTATAGTACTTGAAGTTCTAGCTACAGCAATGAGACAAAAGGACATCAAGGGACTCCACATCAGAAAGGAGGAAGTCAAATTGTCACTATTTGCAGATGATATAATAGTGTACATGAGTGACCCCCAAAATTACACCAAAGAAATCCTACAGCTGATAAACACCTTCAACAAAGTGGCTGGATATAAAATAAACTCAAAAAAGTCAGTAGTCCTCCTGTATACAAATGACAATCGCACCGAGAAAGAAATTAGGGAAACTACATCCTTCAAGACAGCCACAAGTAATATAAACTATCTAGGTGTTACTCTAAGCAAACAAGTGAAATACTTGTATGAAAAAAAATCCAAGTCTCCAAAGAAGAAAATTGAAGATGATATCAGAAGATAGAAAGGTCTCCCATGCTCGTGGATTGGGAGAATTAACATAGTAAAAAATAGCCATCTTATCAAAAGCAATTTACAGATTCAATGCAATCCCTATCAAAAGACCTACACAAATTTTTCAAAAGACCTTGGAAGATCAATTCTAAACTTCATATAGAGAACAAAAACCCCAGAATATCTAAAATATTCTTGTAAAATAAAAGATCCCCTTATCCCTGAGGCAACCCTATATTGAGAGCAACAGTAATTAAAACGGCACGGCACTGGCACAGCAATAGGCTGCTTGATCAATGGAATCAAATTGAAGATCCAGAAATAAATCCAAACAGCTTTAGACACTTGATGTCTACATGTAGAATGATGCAAATAGATCCATATTTATCAGTATGCACAAAGCTCAAGTCCAAGTGGATTAAATACCTCAACATAAAACTGGAGACACTAAATCTGTTAGAAGAAAAAGTGGGGAAGAGCCTGGAACTCATTGGCACAGGAGACAACTTCATGAACAGGACTCCAACAGTCCAAGCTCTAAGGTAAAAGAATTAATAAATGGGACCTTATGAGGCTGAGAAGCTTCTTTAAAGCAGAAGACACTGTCAACAGAACAAAGTAACAGCCAACAGACTGGGCAAAGATCTTCACCAACCCTACATTTGACAGAGGGCTCATATACAAAATATATAAATAACTCAAAATTTAAACACTAACAAATCCAATAACTGAATTAAGAAATGTGGTTCAGAGCTAAACGGAATTCTCAACTGAGAAACATCAAGTGGCTAAGAAACACTTAAAGAAATGCTCGAGGTCATCAGAGCAATGCAAATCAAAACGACTCTGAGATTCCTTCTTACACCCATCAGAACGCCTAAGATCAAAAACTCAAGTGGCAGCACATGCTGGTGAGGATGTGGAGAAATGGGAATACTCCTTCACTGATGGCAGATGTTTAAACTTGTACAACCACTTTGGAAGTCAGTCTGGTGTTTTCTCAGAAAATTGGGAATAGGGCCATCTCAAAACCCAGCTATTCCATTCCTGTCAATATACCCAAAAGATGCTCCACCACACAACAAGGACATTTGCTCAACTCTGGTCATAGCAGCCTTATTCTTGATAGTCAGAATCTGGAAACAATCTAGATGTCCCTCAGTTGAAGAATGGAAAAATAAACTATGGTTACATGTACACTATGGAAAACTACTCATATTACTCAGATATTAAAAACAAGAAATTCTTGAAATTTTCAGGCGAATAGATGGAACTAGAAATGATCATCCGGAGTTAGTTAACTGAGACCCAGAAAGATACACATGGTATATATTCACTTATAAGGGGATAATAGCCCAACATGTTTGTCCTCTGAGAACTTGACTCACAGGTACATTGGAACAGATATTGAGACTTGCTATTGTGCTTTATGTGAGAGAGGTATGAGAGAATGAGGAAACAGAAGAACCCATAAAGTCCTGAAACCCTACATGAAGACCATCAAGGCTGGCTGATGTGGATCCTGGGGGGCCTACACAAACTACTGGACGAACCAAGGAAAATGCATGAAGTAAACCTAGATTCTCTATTTGGATCTAACCAATGGACGGCACATTCTCCACAGTTGTGTGTAGAGTGGGGAATGATTTTGAGATGAATTCTGGTGCCCCCTATTTGATTACTTCCCCTTGGTGGAGAGGCGTGGTGGCACTCAAAGGAAGGGGAAGCAGGCTAGTCAGATAATGTTTGATTAGCTCTTATCATATGGTGGGTGAGGAGGTCCCCTTCTGTCACAGGCCTAGGGGAGGGGAATACGGTGAATGAGGAGGGAACAGAAAGATACAAGTGAAAGGATAACAATCCAGATGAAATCTGAATAAATTATTTAAATTAATAAGTAATAACATTTGCTTTAAACATTAAACCTTCATCATTTATCTAATCTCTGCTTTCCTCTATCTAGAATCCTGGATGATATCATATTGTATAGTCAACAGGATAATCATCACAATTCTTCACTTCTCCTGTTCATGAATACTGACCCTGGATGCTATCTACAAATGAGAATACACAATTGAGTTGTTAACTGAATATGAGTTCAGGATATTTAAATTTTAATGGAATTATTTGAAGTATGAACTTAATACCACTGAATACTTTCATCCATTTAGATAAATGCAATGACTAATCACTTTTGTTAGTATGAACTGATATGTCAATATTCTCATCTTTAAACTGGTGGAACTTCCCTCTTCTATAAGAACTTCTTAATTTCATGGTCTAGTAAATATGGTGATTTATATTCTCTACTCCCTAATCCTACTGGCACTGCTCAACAATACATAAACTGAATATTTTTTCCAAAAGGAAAACTTGAAGCTATCACAAGAAAAAGAAAAGAGTTATGTGCACAAATCAAAACTGGCTTCATTATTAATATAAATGAAACCCCTTACTAAATTAGACATACCACATATAGTGTAAATAAATAGATGTAGTAACGTCACATTTATAATTTGTTGTTTGATTTCTATATTATGTGCACTTGTAGTTTTCTGTGATGGTCTCCATATAATTTAATTGATGCAAGGTGATAGCTGTGCTTATCTGTGGGTATTATGAGAAAGTTCAGAATGTAGCAATACATTATGCTGCTCTAGTGAAGTGATTTAAAAGATTCTTTCCTAAGTTCCATGACCTAAAGAGCCTCAGGTTGTTGGCTCAGTTTCTAATACCAGGCATTATTCCTTTCCTGTTGAGTGGACTTTAAGTCCAATTAAACAGCTACTGGTTAGCAGCAACATTTGAGTGCCACTCTTGAACTTTTACTTAGGAAAGGTTGTTTGTTCTAGGCTTGCTAATGGCAGGTATACACCACCTATGATGGGATGGTATTGATTATTTTCTATACAAAAACTAGTACAAAGAGACAATATCCAGTATATGCATCTGCTCTAGTTTGAAAAAAATCAGAGGTGTAGTGTCATGGAAGAGTAGAAGAAAAGAACCAGGTTAGATCAATAAACACCAGAGAGTGAAATCAAGAAGTATTGAACATACATTTATAAATAAACAAATGAGTTAGAGACATGGATCAGATGATAAAGTGATTGCTTTGAAAGCATTTGGACTTGAGATTGGGCTCTGAGTATACACACTAAAAACCAGAACAGTGGAGATGGCTCAGCTATCAAAGGCTAGGCTCACAAAAAAAAAAAAAAAAAAAAAAAAAAAAAAAAAAAACACACAAAACAAAATTAAAAAATTCCCCAGAATAACAGTGGCATATATATCGACAACACCAGTTCTGTTAGTATAGAAGCAGACAAATCTCACTGGACATTCAGTCTAGGAGAATCAATTCAATCAGGAACTTGTTAAACAGAAGAATAACAAGGCATAAGGAAACTGAAGAAGACATCCAACATTAATGAATGGTTTCCACACACACATTGAAACGCATGCACATGTACATACATCTACACATAACCCACATATTCAATAACATGTACAAACACACAGATAAAATAAACTTTAGATTACTGAAAATGGAAGAACATACTAATTTCATCAATAGACAAATCAGTAAAGGATATCAATTCCCTTCAATGATACTATAAGCTAAAGAGAAAGGAGAAAGTTCAGACTCACTGAGTACAATGATGTCACAATTTAACACTCTGCAAAGGCAGTTATGAATTGAAATCCTTCAATTTTCTATGTAAGTCAATGTCTGGAAAATGGTGAGCTGCACTCCCTAACTTTTTCATTGGTGTATTAGTAAGAAAATATCAAAATAATAAATCCTAACATCAAGTATTTTGACTAAATGGAACTGAAACGTAGCCTTGCTAAGGATGAATATGAATTTCAGAATACTGCTGGAACTCAGATGTAGGCTTGTGGCAAAGATCTGGGAAGAAAAAAGTTTGAGGCATGGTTGGGCACAAATTAGAGTAAATCCTGGTAGTGTGGACCCACTAACTTAGAGTAAGTCACTGTCCCATTGCTGTGAAGAGACACCATGACCAAGACAACTTATAAACCAACAAGTTTAACTGAGGGTTTGCTTACTGTTTTAGAGTGTTTGTGTATTATTATCATGGTGAGAAATGTGGTGGCTGGAAGGCAGCCATGGTACCATAGAAGTAGCTGACATCTCTGTATCCTTGTCTTTAAGTCATCAGTCAGAGAAAGAGGAGGGAACTGAGCCTGGCATGGGCTTTTGGAAAACTCAAAGCTCATCCAAGTCATATATTTTTTTTCCAATAAGGCCATGCCTACTCCAACCGGGACATATTTTTTAAATCTTTCTCATCCTTATCAAACAATTCTATAAGCTAGTGATCAAGCATTCAAATATATACCCTAGGAGGGTGATCCTACATATCTCTATATGTTCTATTGTAATATAAGGAAGTAAATCAGATTATTCTCCGAACATCACAATTGAGCAGTTAAAGTATTATATCAAATATCACTGTAATTGGTATAAACACTAACCACATACCAGTTTTCTAAAATGAAGAAGCTTTGAAAATATCAAAAATAAACTTTGCATTTGAATGTTTTATATACATATCTTATTTTATCTAATATCCAGTGCCACTATGCTGTATGTAAGCTGTGGAAATACAGCCCAGTTCTATTTGTGAAAAAAATTAGTGCAAAATAAACACAACATTGATTCCAATTCCAAACATGCCTCTTGTGACTTTCTGTCCAATATAATTTCCTACTTACTCACAGAATCACTCTTTAAAATACGAAGGGGAAAGATCATTAAAATTCTGCTTCCACCAAGAAGCCTGCCATCTTTTTTGCTTTTTTGAACAATGAGAGCATTACTCATTACACTCAAGATATATGAATAGAAAGGATTTAATACATAGATGTATATATAATATAACATGTAAAATATGACAGAAATGTAAATCTTATCCTATCTCTGGAATTCAATCTTTTAGGAAATCAGCTACTTCAAATAGATAATCTTTGAGATATCTTTGGTTCCTTATGTTTTCAGATTACATAGTTATTATGGATTCTTCCTTTACCTCTGCCAGAAGAATGAATTACTTGGAACTATATTATGAGTTGATTTAATATATATTTATGTATATACATTAAATACTTTTCTATTCATGTCTCCCACACTTTCATGTAGGTGTAAGAGTGTACACACATGCATATGCACATGCACACACACACACAAAGCTGCCATAAAAATAAATCATATCAAACCTAGCAAATGAGTGTTTTGTGACTGATGATATATTGGCTTCATTTAGAATAGAATAAATCCATTTCAAGTCATTTGTTCAGCCTTGAAAACATAAGTGTTTTGCACCATTGTTTTCTAAAGGGCAGAGCATGCCTTTTCTCATTGGCACACTATTTTGGAAATGTCACAAAATGGCAGAGATTACAGAATACTGGAAACCAAGAGAAACAAGTTTTGCATGTTTAATTACAAAAAGAGAGCAGAAAAGTTATTCCTAAGTCTTTTGAGCAGTTTATCTAAAACATTCAGGGCATTAATTTAGTGGTAACATGGAATAGAAAAATATGATTTCCATTACTGTGAATAAATACTCTACTTAGAGATTATTATCATAAAACTGATTTTTTTAAATGAGAACATCTTTAGAACAAGTCTTTGCATTTTAAACTTTATATTCTTTAATTTATTTCAAATAGATGGTGATGATAGCGTAACCTTCAAGTTACAATAAAATGATTAAATTATGTGGGGCTATTTTGTGCATTTTTACTGAGAAATACAATTTGCCACTGTGGTATCACTCATTTCTGTGTTTCCAAATATAGCCAATACACCTTTATCATATAAATTTTAAGGTCTTCTAATACATAAATATAACAAAGTACTGAATACTGTTAAATTATTATACCATGCTTAACATGTAAAATATGGCCAAAATATAACCCTTAATACAACTGCTGAATTAAATGACATTTTTGAATGCAGATACTTCAAGTAGATAGTCTTTGAGATATTTAGTTCCGTGCATTTTCAAATTACATAGATACTATGCATTCTTCCTTTACGTAAGTTCCCCCTCCCCATCCTTACACTAGAAATTCATGTAATCATATTAATAAGCAATATCAAATATCCTCCTTCATACTTCTCAGACACATTATAAATCACCCAGATTCTATTACCAATCTATGTGGAACTGCATCCTGTGTGTAATGCCAACTATAACACTGTCTTAGTCAAGGTCACTATTGCTCAAAAGCAAGTTGAGGAAAAAAAGGTTTACTTGACATTTCTACATCATAGTTCATCACTGAAGGAAATCAGAATAGGTACTCAGCGCAGGAACCTGGAAAGGAGCTGGTGCACCGATCATGAAGAGGTGCTGCTTTATGGCTTGCTCAAGCTTCATTGCTTGCTCAGGCTGCTCTTTTAGAAGCCAGGATCATATGCTGAGAGATGGCACCACTCACAATGGGATTCCCCAAACCTGTGAATCACTAAAGACAATTCCCGACAGCTGGATCCTGTGGAGGCATTTTTTTCTCTGTTGATGTTCACACTTTTCTGAAGACTCTAGCTTGGGTCAAGTTGGCATAAAGCTAATCAACATAAACACTGGTAAGTACTAAACTCCTTTTTGCTTCTTAAGAATAAACAATGCTAATAGCTTGAGTTTTCTTGTTGCTGCTGCTGTTTGTTTCTGTTTGTTTGTTCTATACTGCAGTATAATTTTATGAATTCGTTTTACATAATTTAACAGTGTGTCATTGAGATTTCAACTAGAGTACTACACTAAGTATAAGCTAAAACGATAATGAAAAATTTTTTAAATTATTTATTTTAAGAATTTCATGGGAAGGCCACAGAACAGGATATTTGAAAGAGAAAAAAAAAAAAAAAATCAACCAAGTCTCCAAGTGTACAGGCTGCCTCATATGCACATTCATACCATATGAAATCAGAAATCACAAAATTTGGGTTCTTCCTCTTTGTGTATACTCACTCTCACATCTACCAGGTTTCCGTCTTTGATATCCTGAGTTTGAATGTGTGATTAGCTCATTGAAATTGTCCAATTTGGGCAATATTTTCAGTTTTGATTAAGCAAAATCAAATAGGCAAGCTGGTTAACTTGAACATGTAGTGCAACAAATATTCCATATTTCATAAATTCAGTTTCACAGTTAGCTTAAATTCACATTGAAACACATTCTAATTTCTTTATGCACATTAATAGGTTACCTTGTTAAATGATTTCATATTTATTTAAAGGCAATTACCAACTGATTCCAACATATTTAAAATGCACAACTTAAAATAAGACTCAATGTATCTTCAAAATAAGTGAAGAAAATTACAAATAGAAAACATTAAAATATGAATAAAAGCATTACTTTCTAAATAGTATAACAGTTGCAAATAGACATATTGAATAACATAAGTAATATTATAAATAAAACACTTAAGTTAAATGTTGGCATAGCAGAAAATGCCTCCTAAATTGTTTTAATTATCCTTGTTTATGCTAATGATTTTTAGAAACGTCAACATCTACAAGATATTTTGATATTTGTTATAGACTAAGCATTTTGTTATCTTGGAGCTCGAATTAAAATCTAATCTTCAGTCAAATTGTATTTGGTATTTAGAGTTTGTAAGGACATTAATTAAATCATGAATGTATAGCTCTCCTACATGAGATCAGTGTTTAATGTAAGAGATCCATTGATTTACTATGCCTTTTCTACAATGTAAATATTATGAAGTCTTTACTCTAGGTCGTGGTCCTTGCCAGACATCAAATGTGGTATCATCTTCATCTTAACTGTCATAGAATCTATAACTAAGGGAAAGATACTTCTGTTGGTTAATTTTTAAATATGGAACACTTTATAAATTTGCAGGAAAGATATTGAGACAAAAAAAAAGTAAGGTGGCACTTTAAAAATTACCTAACATATGAATGTAGGTATTAACCTTTTTTAAAACATGAATTCAAGAAAAATACCACATGTAAAAACTTATATGAATTATTCAAGTTAGGATTAACAAGGAAAATACACTGTGCAGAAAGTCATAATTCTTTTGAATATGCCTCAAAACCCTTGAAAGAAATGCTGGAAATATTTTATATCTACATGATTTGGTCTCAGATAGACATAAGGACACTGTGGACTATTGGCTGTTCACTGCTGGTAAAGCCTTCCCTTCCAGCCTTCACTTGGGTTACTTTGCACAATTTGTTAAGCTTTGTGTAATTTGCAGGAAAATGTATGGTGCCCTTCTGAGGATCTCCAGCAGCCAGGCTGGGCAGCTTCAAGTTTTGCCTCTTGGCTCCCCCTACATCTTTCCCTGGGTACCCTTTTTCAGCTTTTCAGCTCCCCTGGGTACCACAGCCTGTGGGCCCTGAAGGGGGTGCTCTGATATTCAAGTTGTGCTGCTGGCCTCTCTATACCTCTGGACTGCAACAGCTCAGGACTCCAGAGTGGCTAATGTTAAATCTCCACAGGCCTGGGGCCTGAGATCAGATGTCTGCAGAAACTGAGAAGCTGAAAACTCAGAGAAAACAATAGCACCTGGGGCCTCAGATACGGCTGCTGCTGACAGGGAACTCAGGGGCAGGGAGTCTTGTTTATCTGGAGCTAGTCTATATGCTCCACTGGTGCCATCTCTGTGGTAACAATGTATAAACTAGCCATTCCTCTGAGGCAGGGGATTTTACACGGTCTGACACTGCCAGCCAGGGACCAGAATTAGAAATCAGACCTCTGAGTATAAGTTCATAGTTTTGTTAAGGAAAGTTGTATTGTTTACTTAAGAGTTCAAGTCTGTGTAAACCCCTTTGGAAATGAGTTAATAGGCCTCTCCCGAACATCTCTTTAACTGTCAAACTGGCAGTTCCAGCCTCTAATAGTCACAAAAGCAATCTCTAGCCCCTCAGTATGAGGCTGCCCATATGGTAATTTTAGGTGGAAAGACTGAACAAAAACTGAGGAATACTTAAGTATCCTCCAAGCTCAGGACTTGAAATCTCACCAATCCTCACTCTAGAAATATCTTCTCTAGAAACTCTGGCCCCTTAATAAAACTATATAAAGACTGTGTTTGCCTAGTTCTCTGCTATATCCTCCTTGGAGCAGTCCTGGATTCCTCTCTCTCTCCCTCCCTCCCTCCAATAATTCTCTTTTACAAGATTTACTGCCTAGTGTGACTCTCTAATCAGAAGGAGATGCTAAGGAAGAAAGAAGAAACACACTCAGACTCTTAACTTCTTCAGCTCCTCAACTCCTCAGGGGTTAAGGCAACGCTGCTTGGAAGCTGCACTGCTCAGTGAAGGAGGGAGTCTCAGGCTCTGTACCTCCTCAGCACTACAAAGAATAGGATAACCCCCTCCTAGGAGCTTCATTGGCTGAAGAAGGAGGGAGCTCAGGTTTCTAGGCTCCTCGGTTTATCAGGGCTTAGGGTAGCTCTACTCTGGGAGTTACAACATCTCTGCTGAGGACCCTCTTCCTAGAGCTGTGTAGTTCTTGGCCATTCCATCTCAGGATACGCTTGGGACACTGCCCCACCCCAGAGCTGTTTCTAAGCTCTTGTGTCTCAGGATACCTTTGGGATAACTGTCCTACCTCAGAGCTGTGTGGTCCCTGGGCTCCCATATCTCAGAATACCCTTCCCTTTCCTGCCAAGTGAGGAAGGACAACATGGACCACAGAAAATTCTAGATGTAAAGCAGGAAAAATAACCTGTTGTCATCGTTGGTTACTGAAGTTAGAATTTCTAGTCAATAAAACTGTAATATTTGGCTAAGGGAATGTCAGTGTGAAAATTTTAGTCTATAGCTATTTAACAATACTGCATATTAGCAGCTCCACTCCATATTCAGTTCATGACAGTCATTCTATTTTAACAGTTTCCCAACTATACATGTATCTAGTTCACCTAAAAACATTGAACACTGTACCCACAAGAACCAAAGAAACTTTGATATATTCTCTTATAATCCAAAATTGAGCTCACATGCAATAGTGGAGTATCTGAATCCCAGGCTAAGCAGAACTTGGGCACAGTGGTCTGTCATTAGTAAAATGGTCTAAAAATGTAAAGACAGTGCCAGACAATAGTAGATTCAAGCTGTCTTAGTTTATTTATTAACGCAGCTTTCACACAAATTATTGAGACTTTTTATATGTGTTTATAAAGCTTCACAGCAGAATACTGAGCAGTTTAAGTCTGTTCTTAACCGTCTATGTTATCCTGACCCCATCTTTGCCATAATCCCGAATTTACTTGCGTTTTAGTTTTCTTCTTTGCTCCAGCTGAATCTTCCTCACCTCTTCCGCACCTCTGCCAATGGCTGAATCCACAGCTAAATCCGCTACTTCCTCTTCTAACTCCTCCTCCCCTGGCTGGCAGGAAGTCCAGCCCTATTTGCTCCGCTGCTCAGCAATTGGCTGTAAGCTGCTTTATTGACATAGTAGGTGACAAATGGGAAGCAGGGCTACACAACCTGGAGTCAGGAGATTTTCAAAACAACGATTGCAACCAGCTATGGAGTGGTACAGAAATTAGGAGTTGAGTTACACAATAACAATATGTCTACATGATACTCAAGTAAATATTTCATTGTTAAGAGTTACCCCTGTTATTGTATCTCTTCCCAGCAAAAGAAACCCTAACTAAGACAGCCAGTGTTGATTAGCACAAGTTATGATTTCTAGCAAAATATTTTCATATTTATTTTACTTGGGAGAATGCGTGCTTTTCTTTAAGGCTGAATAAAACTAGTATTATTTTCAGTTATAATGCTTTTTGTTTTCTGATTGTGTCTGTATGTAATATTCCTGGTTAGACACTTATATGAATTTTAAAAAATGTATTTGAGCATAATTTTAAAAATCAGTATCTTAGACATCTCTAATAATTTCTAGAAATACAATAATATTCAGCATTATTTTTCTGAAGTTTTCACTGTGAAAAACTCACATAATTCAGTCTCAGTTAACCAAACATCTATGACCTGTCACATTTTCTTTGGTAGGCAGTCATCTAAATAAAACATATTTTAGTTTTCTTAGTTTGCAGTTGTTAATTATTTATTGTTGTTGGGTGATAGTCAAAGCAGAAAACAACGATGGGTCTTTTTGTGGATATTGCTGGCATAAATGATGATGTGGGCGTTCTATCCTTTCTATGTTATAAGCAATCATTCCATTCTTTGAAATACAGTAAAGATGATTAAGTTACTCTACTTCTTAATTGTTTTCAGGCTTTGATTATCAGTAAAGGTGAACTGTTTACTTTGTGACCAAATTTTCATATTCAACGATTTTATAGTTGTTTAGTTGTCAACATCTGTGTCAAAATTATTGCCTTTACAACCAGTCACTAATAAAATTAATATAGGAACAACATGTATGATCCAGATATGATTGCTTTCTGCCTTCAAAATAAATGATACAACCTTTTGTTAAAGATAAGCAGCCCTTACTCTGTTTCTCCATGAAGAGTTTCATAGGGAAGTATCTCACATAAATCCAGGCCTTAATTAGGAGACCATCAGTCTCTTTTATATGTTTTGATAGATTTATGATTCCCACTATGGAAGTGAACTAACCCATGCAAAGCAATCTACCTAGCAAGAATCTGTCTCTGGCATAGGACAAATGAAAGGCATCTAAGTCATAGAAATTCCCTATGTTCTTCATCAAATGTGTAGGGAAGTGTTTAATCAAAGAAAAGAACCGTGCAGTATTGAACAGAAGCACTCTTATTCACACTGACAGTGTCTTATATGCCTAAGGCATATAGAAATATATAGAACATGTAGAGGCTATGAAAAATCATGGCAGTTAAATATTAGTTTTCTTCATAAGTTTGAGTTATAACCATTATTATAAGAACTACTTTTATTTTACTTTTATAAAGTAAACTGGTATTATAGCCTAGAAGTATTGTGTAGACTTTTTGCAATTTCATTATTATGACATAAAATATTTTTGAATTTTCACCCTTCTTTCCCAACACAGTCATTTTAATTAGTCATTCAGAGATCATAAATGGACATGAAAGAAGCAATAAAATAAATATTATGTGTCAAAATGAGATACACCCTAGGAGTATTTTGGCACTTAAGTAGTTGATGACAGAGTAACTGGAAAAGGTAATTAGCATGATATTTATGTCTAACAAAAGTGGTCAGGGTTGGGCTTTGCAATTTTGTTTTTAAAACACTTCATTTTGTTAACAAAACTATTTGGAGTTTGACCAGCTGCCTTCAAAGTTTCTTTTGTGAGAATTATGTAATAACTCTTTAATATGCTCATAATTGGTCATGCATAATATAATTTTATATTTATTATTTGATTTAATTTTGGATAGAACATGATAAAAATTTTAAGTTAAGTTCTTCTTAATGATTTTTCTTGCAAAATTTTTTAATGCCAATTCAATTTCAGTAATTAATTTGAATTATTTGTGAATTATTAAATGTCTTATTTGCAAATTCTTAACTTCACAACTTAAAGTTATCAGTTCATTGAGCAATTCTAACACAACAGTTATACATATTTTGGTATAGATGAAACTGAAATGGGTGTTCTTATAAATTTAATATGTAGTTTTTATGTTAGACTTATTTCATGTTCATCATATGTGCAATGATTTGCTGTGTATGGTGAAAACTTTTCTCAGTTGCACTAACATGTCTGTGACATGGAATAGATTCTTGACAGTAAATAAGTCTATTTTCTTTAATCATAGATCAAAATTATTGAAATCAGTAAGTTTATTAGTCTCATGAAAGATTTTTTTCCAGATATTTAAACTTTAAACATGGAGTGGTCTTATGCATTTGGTAAGTTTTTAAATATAAAACAAACTAATAGCAAATAATTGACAGTTAAACATACAATGACTCCTAGAATGCATTAAAATAATTAACATGTAGAATAGTGGCAATATTATGCTTTGTCTGGGTTGGTTGTGCTAAACTTGCTGGTGTGAGTTGCAGTTATTATCATATATTAACAGTACATAATTAAGCCTGAAAAAAAAGAGATCATGAGTTTGAGAAATGGAATTTGTTATCATCTCAATAATTAGATTAAAAATAAAAGTATATTGTAGTATTAAAAATTATCATACACACAATGTTAAGGAAATTAAGAAATGTTTACCAAATATTGATTTACAGATTGACTGCCTGTCTTCCACAGTATCATATTTCGCTTACACTTTTGCTGCTTTTTATCTTTCTATATCTTTTCTGTAACTTTCCCTTTCTCTCTCATCCCATCTTTCCCTCTCTCCCACCCGCCCCCTATCTCCCTTCTTCTATCTGTCAGACTGCCCCCCTTCTCCCTTCTTTGTTATTTCTTATTGTGGGGCCCAGGCGGGATTCATATTCAAGAATCTTGAGGAACGCTGAGGCCCCAAAGGCTTGATATAGGAGCCAACCTGACTCCACAACAGGATTCAGTTTCTCCTAGTGCAGAGCAGGCCTGAGCCTCTATTCTTCGGAGGTGGGTTCAGCAGTCACTAAAAGGAAGCATCCAACTAGAGAAAACCTAGCCACAATTAAAGATTGTTTCTTACTGCTGGTCTAATTGATTAAGAAGATATATGGCAGGTCTGGAAATATTCTGCCTTCTGACGAACTCATGACCTGGCCAGAGTCGCCTCCATTTATTCAGTTTGCTGGGCTCTCTAACCTATTTTATCTTTTAAGATTTTATTACATTTGAAAATGGCAAAGTAAGAACTTTGAAACCAATGATTCTAAAATTAAATTTAGCAATGATACATGTGATGTCTAATAATGAATTTAATGTTGCATCTTTTTATACCATAAAACAACTATGAAATTGTTGAACAAAAAATCTTATCATAAAGTAAACAAGCCAGTTATACTCATAACCAAATCCTGAAATAGATTGAGAAGTGGAGTCAACCACTCATCAGTACTCTGCTTCAAAAATAGAATGATTGCTTACAGCAGAGAAAGGAGATAATGCCACATCACCATTTTTGCCAGGAAGATCCACACAAAGACATATTGCAGCTTTCCTCTTTACACTAAAACCCAACAAAAAGAAATAATCCACAGTCACAAACTAAGAAACGTAAAACCCATTTTATTATATCAGCACGTACCCAAGATTATGTATTAGGTCATACATGCTGGATTAACTGATAGTAAATTATGTGAATCCTAGAAGGCATTTTAATGTTTTTGAATGAAAATAAAAATTGCTTGTACTTTCTTATATGTAACAAGTATTTTTATTCACTAGATGTAATTTTTGTTGGAGGCTTACTGCTGAATAAGCTCATCCTATCTAGTTCTTTCTGACCTCTGGCTGGCTGCTTCACCTCAGGTGTTCTAGTTCAAACTCCTCTCCAAGCTGACTGGTTCAATTTGGCTTCTATTGACTCATTAATGGATTGCTCTTTATGGCCTCAAACTAAATCTTTTTCTTTCTTTCTTTCTTTTTTATTTTATGCATATGTTTTTGCCTGCATGTATGCAGGTACTACAAGAGCAGTGCTTGATGAAGTCAGGAGAGGTAATTGGATACCGTGGAAGTGGAGTTGCAGATGGTTGTTAGGTGCCCTGTAGGTGCTGCGAATCAATGCTTCTTGACTAAAGCCAGAGTCACACGGTAGAAGCTGCCAAGTTCTGCTGCATGCTGGAACTGTAACATGGACCCTTTTTATATAATATCTTCACCAGTTTTCTGTTTTTGATGATTTCCTTTATGGCATAAACGCCACTGTCTTGAATCTTGCTCTGTAGAATTCATCTTGAACTAAGAAATCTGCCTGCCTCTGTCTTCTTAGTGCTGGGATTTAGGCATGCACCCCTATGCCTTGACCTAACCTTTTAAGCATGGCTACTATTTCTTAAGATCTGGATTAATGGCTTTTGTTCAATTCAAATGAAAAGCCTCTGTTTTCAGACTCAAGGTTCAGATCAAAGGCCTGTTGCCTTCCTGCTTCAAGATCTGGGCCCTTTATTTCTATATTCTAGTTCATTCCAGATGACAACTGAGAACAGTCATTACAACCCATCCATTGTCAATGTCTTCTATTTTCTATGTCCAAATAAAAATAATAACCAAGTTATAATAATGCCTAATATGGCATAACTACTTTTCATACAACAGCAAATGCATAGTAAATTTAGAATAGGTGACAATGCCTTCTTTTCAAGTCCTTTCTACAGGTTGAAAGCTTAGCTAGGTGGGATCTTGCCTCAAGGTCACCACGCCGTTAATTCCATTTAATGTCTTTAATCTGTTTATCTCCTTGAACACAAATTTAGCTCCATTCCACTTCCTTGTACCCCTTTAATTCTTGAACCATTCTAAGCTTGCTATGCTTGATCAAAACACTTTCTATAATATAAACTACAGAACAGAGTGTATACTAGGCTTTTTTTTTTTTTGAGACTTCCTTTGTCAACGCAATTTAACTTTAATCTAAATTTCTTCAGCTTAGCTTCAAGAAGACTCATAGGAAAAATACAAAACGCAGCCATGTTCTTCACCAATATATCACCTGAACAATCGCTAGGTAACATACTAAAACTCTCCCTGAATCTTGTTGAGCCAAGCCCTCACAATTCAAATCATCCTTAATAACACTATCTTCCATGCTTCTACTAGTTTGGCCTATTAAGCACCATAGTGGGTGACAGATGTAAAATTATCTTTTATTTTCAAGATACAATCGTCATCTTTGATCTTTGGAGGCTTACTGCTGAATAATATCACCTTTTTTTTTCTTTTGTTTTTCTTTCTTTCTTTCTTTTTTCTTTTTTCTTTTTCTTTTCTTTTTTTTCTTTTTTTTTTTTTTTTTTTTTTCCTTTTTAAAATTTTGCGGGCTGGTTCATCTCAGCTGCTCTGACTCAAATTCCTCTCCATACTGATTTATTCAATCTAGCATTTCTCAACTCCTCAACTCTCTTTAGCCTCAAACCACCTCTCATAATTTCTGATTTTTATATAACAAGAAAAACTAGACCATTTTCAATTAAACGACTGTGTAAATTAAAGCTTGGATTTGATTACGATGTTGTTAGCTAGTTTCTCAAACAAAGCCATTATTTTGTTTCTTGGTAATTGCAATATACTGCATAAAAGCATTCTTATTATTTTTGTTATGATTCCAACTTAATGTTGCCAATTTAAATTATTTAATAAAATCCATGCAAATAACTTGTGACAAAAACAATAGAATAGGATGAGGGGCTGGAAATGGAGGAGCACTAAGAGGAAGAAGAAAGAGGAGGAGGAGGAGGAGGAGGAAGAGAAGAGGCATTTATTTCTCTGCTGAAGGTGTATTCCACATTAACATTAAATCTATTGTATGGTGTTGACTTTTATATATGTAAGTTTGTGAGCTTAGCTATCAACTCCTTTTCTTTGTCATTAGAATTGTAGATACTCTGTTAAGTTAGTAGGGAAGACAGTTCTTACATGTTAATCTCTCTCTTATTGTATGGTGTTCCATGCCAGAATGGACCCTGTGGTGCTTCAAGATGTGACAATTATAGACACCAAAAATGCAAACTGGTTCTTTCAGGAGCCAGTAAAGACTCTTTTTCAGATAGGAGTGTTCCTAGACTTGATGATGTACATCATGCTTGTGTAAGAAGTGTAATTTAAACCCAGAGTTGCATTTTCTTATATTTTAGGGTAAATAAAATGAATTAATTGGCAAGGAGTACAAAGCGAATGATAATCTGTGTAACCTGTGTTGTATTTGTATTGCCAGCTGGTTATCTTAAGCTTTTAAGGGAAAACATAGTTACATAGGAATTTAAAGAGTAGAATTGAGAATGAAGGAGTGCATTGTCAAGAAAGCTTGAGTTTTTTATGTCTATTGTTGATGCTATTTGTTGGCTTCAAACATGTTCAAGTATACTTCTGTGTGCATAGGATATTTTATTTCAATTTCTTTAAAACTCAATATTACAGGTATTTATCTGGGTTGTATATTTAGACTTTTATGCTTGTATAGGATATTCATGTTTTTGTGTGCATGTGTGTACATGTACATGCAGGTTTGCTTACTCTTTATGTGTGTATATGTATCTGTACACTAGAAGTCAATGTTGCTTTCTTCATCAATTCTAATTTTTGAGATAAGATCTCTTGAAGTTTCTTCACTAATGCAAATTTTATAACTCTCTTTGTAACAGTTAAAAAAACTACTTCAGATTTGAGCTCTTGGCTTTTACTGACAGTGTGAAATATTCATGAAAGTAATTTATACAATAATTTCTGTCTTTAATTTCTCCTTCCGTATATATTGTTATATTGTGCCAAAAGAACAAAGTGAGCACATTGAGGGAAGTATGCTCTATGAAAACAAGACACTAAATAGTCACTAAGAGATTTGGAGAATTTGGTAAAATACCCAGATAACCAATCAAACAGATGACTTGAACAAGTGCCTATGAACTCACAGGAAGAAAACTCTATCTCATTATTCAAGTTGGAGGGAAAATCAACTCTCCCACTCTGCTTGTTCTCCTGGCTTAGCAATCATACTGGTGAACTGAACAGAAGAGCACTTTGCAAGAATAAAACAGCTGAGACACGCAGGTCAGGATTTTCATTTCCTTCTTGTTTTATTCTTCTCTCATACATTACGTGACAACCACAGTATCTCCTCCCTCCATTCTTCTAATTGCTCTCCCACACCTGCTGTCTATCCCATATCTACTCCTCCTCTGTTTCCCTTACCCCACCAAAAAAAAAAAAAAAAAAAAAAAAAAAAAAAAAAAAAAAAGCAGACAATCTAAGGATATCGACCAGACGCAGCATAACAGATTACAATAAGAAAAGGTACATACCCTCCTATCAAGCCTGGATGAGGCAACCCAGTAGGAGAAAAGGGGGTCCCAAGAGGAGGCAAAGGAATCAACTATACTCCCCACATGCCTGTTTTAAGAGTCACACAAGAACACTGATCTACATTACTATAACATATACAGAGGACCTAGATCAGACCAATACAGGGTTGCTTCAGTTTGTGTGATCCCCTAAGAGACCTGCTTTAAATTTTTTAAGGAAATACTAGTCCTTTCTCAGAATAAATTCTATATATATCATTTCAAAGAACATTTCAAACATCTTAGCCAAGGAATTCTAGTGAATGTTTTCTCAAATAATATATATACTTATATTTATAGTCTAATCAGTGATTTCTTGCCTACTTCATTAAAATTTCAGGGAACACGTCTATCCATCCTCAGGCTTAAAATCATTCTCAAAATACAGCAAGTGCTCATGCTAACATAGGGCCATGTCAATTTTAGAACATGCATACTGTGTTCATTAAAGCAAAGGATAATGTCACAGACTTGCCAATGCATCTGCTCACCTTATTAGAAATTTAGCTCTCCCTTGCCATGTTAATAGTCTCTCACTTCTGATCAGTACAAGCTGCAGGTCCAGCCTACTCAATTTATGCCCAGGCATCATGACTCCCATGGTAGTGCCTTGGCTGCCTTCCCAGAATGTGTTAATGGTGACCCTGTTGTTCTCTTCTTTAACACAAAGTTAATTATGACTTATTGAAAAGTCTAATCATATTTGGTGATCTTTGAGACACCATACACTTCCTCTGTAATCTTTTAACAAGTACATAAGAATCTATGAGATATGTGTCCTATACAAAATTTCCAAGATCAGACCTGGGAAATGTTGAATAGGCTCATGAAGTGGGGCTGAAAGTAATACATTCATGAGGCTTACCTGTTTCCACATCTCTAGTTAATACATTCATGAGGCTTACCTGTTTCCACATCATCTCTAGTTAATACATTCATGAGGCTTACCTGTTTCCACATCTCTAGTTAATACATGCTAAGCTACCTTTGGATTACCACAATACACTTTACTGAGCAGGATCCTGCCATATTACCCATTTTCTTTCCAAGTTGTTAGGACACAAACAGACCTGTAAAAATTTTATTCAAGAATTAGAGAAATTATGTATTCACTTGACACAATTTATATCTGTGTATGTTACATGTCTGTAAGAATTTGTGATTGAATTTTTAAATTAAAAGTGTCCATTTATGTACATTAAAATTAGATACGTATATCTGCTTTTGAAAATCTTTGTTCATTTTGGTGTTTTTCTTGTTTTTACTTTTTGTACATTTTAGAATGCAGGATTTTTATTATAATAAAGGCAGGTTTCAGCTGTGTTGTGTTTTTCTTTCTTACAGCTATGAATTTTACCAACAACTCATGTCTTACAAAATCTAATAGAAGTAATAGGAAGGATAAATTCCTTGTAATTGCAAACTGGAAGTTAACATTGGAAAGCGTGATGTGTTAGATGGCTGCAATTTTTATAGGTACATTTTGTTTCTTATTTCTAAGGTTCATCTACTGAATGTTTTCAGCCTAAAAGGGAAAAGATGAATTACTAGGTTCACTTATTAAAAATATAAATGATGCTTCCACTCCTAATATGCTACTATCTCAAAATCATGGTTCTTAAAGATACTACACAATACGTTTTTCAAATTATTTGCATTTTTTATTGTGGTTTCTATTATTGTTACCATATATCATCCCTCAAGCCTTGAAATAGTAGCTATGGTTTTATCGGTCAAAACTAGAACGAAAGAATAACAATAAAAACATTCATGGAAAAGAACCTGATGTTTACCTAATAATTAAGATATAAAATACTAATTCTACAATAAATTACAACAAATTTAAGAATACATGTAAAATGTCAGAGATCTCTCACACTATTTCAGATTTAAATTACAGAAGTAGCTGTAACACACTTGCAGAACTGCTATCTTATTTTTCAAATAAAAGTATGGAGAAATGAGAATTAGATTGTACTGAAATAGTGATATTAGGGGCATGCCAACTTGATAGCATGGATATATACAATGGACAGGAAAATGAAAATCATGTTGCAGACTATCCAAGTATTATCAAAGTAACAAACAAAAGGAGAACATTATTTGTTAGAAGGCATATTCATTTGCTTCCAAACACAGACAAATTCATCTGGTAATGACCTTAGTTTGATGTTTTTATGTAAAGACTTGCCAGAAAAATGGGGCTAAAACAGTAGAAATTCATTATGTTGTATGGATCTCATTGGCTTGAGATTGAGTTGCAGCTAGTGTCTCCGGTATTTTCCAATCACCCTGATGAAATATGGTGACAAAAGCAGCTCAAGGTAGTAATGGTTTACTATGGCTCATTTTTCAAATGTACAGTTCATTACAGTGGGTACGTCATGACAACAGGAGCTGGAGGTGCCTGGTCACATTCTTGTACTCATTTGATTTATCCATTTTTATTCAATCCAAGGCCCCGTTTTGTTCAATGGTGCTGTACATAGTGTGAAGATCTTTTCACTTCAATTGGGCAAATCAAGACCCTGCCTCCATAAGCATGCCTGAGAGTTCTGCCTCATAGTTGATTCTAGACAGGACCAAGTTACAGCTGGGACTGAGCCCCAGGTAGAAACCATATCCTTTTGGAGATTCTTGAAGGCATTGTGGTTTTTGTCTCTTCTTTTCAGACTCTCATCCATTACTTTACTCAAATAATTTCCCAAATCTTCAAAACCAAAAACCTCAACTTTTCTTATGCTCCTATACATTTCACATTTAATAGCCATCAGCAATTGCAATGGAACTCATGAATAGCTCAGAATAATCTTGTCATCACAACATATGTAACAAAACTATCACAAGTGTTTTCACAAAGAAAAATGATGTAATTGTTCAGAGATGAGTCTCTGGAGCTTTGGGGTATTCATTGTTCTGGTGAATTGAGTGCTGTTATTTGTCCTCAAATCATCATATTTTCCAGAAATAAATACTATCTAATTGTTACAATATGTGCATTTTTATAAACTTTGAGTAAATGTGAAGAAAATTTCAGCAAATATGCAGAACCCAAATCAGTTAATTCTTGCATATCAAAACCTTTAATATTGGACTCTGAAAAAAGGAAATACCAGAAATATTGGAACAAAATATGGTTTAAGTATTGACATAAGTCATAATTTTCTGTGAATATGTTTTCATACTTTAATTAGTTTCTTATCATCATGCACATTTGTTTGCATTCCTGTTGAGATATCCTGGCAAAATATTACTAGAAACAAAACCAATATTGGTTGCTATTTTTCCTGAACTTCAAATCCCTTAAAAGTTTTTCTTGAATAAATATACCATGTTCTTTCATTCCATGTCACTCTTTTTGTAATGATATTATTAAATATTAAATATTAAAATAAACAAAATTGGGCATTTACAATATTCACATTCAGAATACAAAGAGGTTAGAAGACACAGAAAAAGATAACACCAGACAAAATACTTTTGTTTTACATTAGAAAAAGGAAGTTATGATTTGATGGCAATCAGGAAAGCTATTATCCTAGTTCAGTTAAAAAGGAAAAATGGTGAATTCCCAGAAATTGGGAATCAATATACCTCAAGACCCAGCTACACCACACCTCGGCATATACACCAAGGACACCCTATCATATCACAAAGACATTTGATGAGCTATGTTCATAGCAGCTTAATTTGTAGTCACCAGAAAATGGAAACAACATACATATCCCTCAACTAAAAAATGTATAAAGAAAACATGATATCAAACTGCTCATCACCTATATATGCATAGGAGGACCAGGTCTAATTCATGAATGCTCCTTGGTCCATCTTCTAGATCCCCTAATGAGCTTCCATTGGTTGACTCTCTTCATCTAGGTTCCCTAGTGAGTTGAGTAAGTGCTGTTTATGGCCTGAAATCCACTTCAAGCCTTTCCTAGTTTCTGTGGTTGAGGATGAGCTCAGTCCTGAAGCAACTTGATGTGCTGGAGTAGGTTGCGAAGTGTCTCTTTTCTGAGGTGGAGGGGAGGATATGAGGAAGAGGATGGGAAGGTGGGGCTGGAGGACAGGAGGGAAGGAGCTATGATCAGAATGTAAGTGTATTAAAAATAAATTTTAAAAAGTAATATCTACAACATAAAAGAAAGTTTGCTATATTTAGACAAAAGAATATTAATCCGTTGTTAAAAGAAATAACATCATGAAATTTGCCAGCGAATGGATTGAAATAGGAAAATATCATGTGCAGTGAGATGACCTAGACCTAGAAAAATAAACATAATTGGTGCCAAACCCAATTGTCATCGGAAAAGCTTCATCCATCAACTGAAAAAAAAAAAAAAAAAGTTGCAGAGACGAACAGCCAAAAATTAGGAGGAACTGGGGGAATAATGTGGAAGAGGAGAAGAAGGGTTGTAGGAACCAGAGGGGCCAAGGATACCACAAGAACATGGCCCAGAGAATCAATCTGGGCTCATAGGGTATCACAAATAGTGAACCCACAACCCAAGAAGCTGCATTGTCCTGAGTGAATATGTAAGGCCTCTGCATATGTGTTACAGTTGTATAGCCTGGTCTTCTGAAACTCTTAAGAGTCAGAGCATGGCCTATCTCTGATTCTTTTGCCTGGTTCTGAGACCTTTCTCCTCATACTGGGTTGCTTTAACCAGGCTTAATATGAGGGAGGGGCCTAGTCTTACCACATCTTAATACGTCATGTTTAGTTGACATCCGTGGGAAACCTGACCCTTTCTGAAGAGAAAAGAAGGATAAGTGAGTAGGGGAGGAAGGAGAATTGCACCAAGCAGATGGGGTGGATGGATTGAGAGGGAAAATAGTGGTAAGGATGTAATATTTGAGAAAGTTTAATTTTAAAAAATAAAAAAGAAATTCTATTTTACACATTCTGAAATTAATTTGATAGATACATTCCTTTAGTTTCAAATGAAAAATTATCAATATTCTAAAATGCCAAAGGGCACAGTTTTCAAAGATTGTGAGATCCCCTGACTACACTCTATGATTTCACTAGTTGTGTCTTTTTCAAGATTTTTAATGTTATATGTGGTTTTCAGAATGTGTTAATATGTGTATAGATTAAATATAGTTTAGGAAAACAATCTTTAATATTTAAGCTTACTGAGAAATAAGAGAAATCAATAATGAGCCCACCTAGCACTCACCTAGAGAGTCTAGAAATTAAAATATAATTTTCAGTCCCACGCAAGAAATGAAATCCAAAGTGATTGTCTTTCCATAGTGTAGAAATGCAAATCAGAAAATGATATTTCATTCTACCCCAGTAAGAATGACAGAACTCAAGCAAAAACAAATACTGAGGGAACTGTGGGGAAAAGAAAACTGTAACTGACAGTTAGTGGATTTGAAATGTGGTTTCACTACCTTTCTTACAGAATTCTGTGTAGAAAGTTTTCATAAGATAAAAGTAAATCTACCCTGACTCAACTACACCACTCCCAAATATATGTCCAAAAGACTAAACAACCTACTTTACAGATACTATTTTTATTGTTCCCCTGTTGCCCATAACTAGGAAATGGGACCAACCTCAAACTCCTTCGAACAGTGAATGTATGGAACACTCTACAGCTGTAAAGAATAATGAACTCATAAACATTGCAGGTAAAAGAGGAAGAACTTGAAAAGATCATATCAGAGAAGGTAACCTATACCCATGAAAACATATGGTCTCTCTTTTTAGGGGCTCCTGACTACCAACTATTCACATGTGAAAATATAGACTAATGTACTTTCAGATATCAGGATAGCACAAAGGATCACTGCCAAGGTGAGGGGTTTGGGAGACAATAGACAGGGCAATAACAGGGTACAAGTGATCAAGTGATTTATTCATGGAAATGAAATAAGTGGGAACTCTAGTTCGGAGGTCAGGAAATAAATATAGAAGAAAGATGGGGAAGATAAATTACAATGCACATAAATCTTTGTAAACACACATATACATACTATATACATATATGCATAAATGCATGCATACATACATATGTTTGTACATACACAGACACATGTTTAAATAAATTGTTCTTTTCTAGACTGACATGCTACCTCCAAAAGCTAAAGGCAACCTAAAATGACCAACATCGTGCACCAGAGCCGTGTTTTGAATTGTTGGTCATGGTTGTTCAAGAGATTCTCAAACCTACAACATACTGTTGTGGCCCTTGGTTGACCTGAAGAATACAATTTCCTACTGCTGAGGAAGGACATCATGCACTCAAGAAACAGAGCACAGAGGCCTCTGAGCTACAACTGACCCAAAAGAAACCACTCTGATGACTAACTTTAATGTTATAAGAACTCACCATGCAAACTTCTAAAGGATGGAGCAGAGTGACCGTCTTACCTTACGATGGTATGAGGCCTTTGAACCTCACCAATGACCAGAATTCATGTTAGCCCTAACGTTAAAGTAGGGGCATGCATTCACAGATATAAGTAACAAATCTATAATTGGACAGAAGACAAACTCATAGAGACACATCTAAACAGACCTAGTGATATGAAGAATCTTGGAGAAGTATTCTCCACACTCATTCACAAAGACAGCATGTTCCCCAAATACACTTTAAATACTTGTCCTTATCCCCACAAATAAGTGGGGCCCTAATACTTCTTAGGGCAAACATCCCTTTGAGATGATAGTCAATTACACACAAATATAATAAATATAAATGTAGGGGTGGTAGATCCCAGATCTAATGGACACATCAGTAAAGTAGCTCCTCACCTAAGCCCCAATGTGCATTGTGAAAAGTTGGTCCAGGAATAGTATGAGAGCTGAAAGATGAGAGAGTTTGCTCTGAGACTGTGTACCAATCACAGGAGATGACTGCCTAAACATGAGCTCAATAAGGACAATAAAATCAAATACCAAAGTGGATGAGGAAAGACCATAAGTCCTAAGCACTACACAAATAACTATAGGTAACTAGAATGCTGACAGCAGGAAACAGAGTCATCATTGAGGAGGATCACACTTACGGGCTCTCCAATACCAAGTAGTCCGGCTTAAACACATACATACAAGAAACATACATATTGACCAGTTACATTTTAAGAATGTGTGTGTGTGTGCGTGTGTGTGTGTGTGTGTGTGTGTGTGTGTGTGTGTGTGCATGTGTGTAGCAGCAATTAGAGAGAAGATGCCATGAATTTAAAAAAGAACAAGGAGAAGTACATATATAAAAGGGTTTGGAAAGTGGGAAGTGGGGGGGGGGAATGATGCAACTATATTGTATATGTAATTATATAAAGATAAAAAGAAACAATTATTTGACCACATCCCCTGGATGGGGAGACCTGGTGGCACTCAGAGAAAGGATAGCAAGGCTACCAAGAAGAGACTTGATACCCTATGAGCATATATGGGGGAGGAAGTCTCCCTTAGTCAGAGTCATAGGGGAGGGGAATAAGGGGAAAATGGGAGGGAGGGAGGAATGGGAGGATACAAGGGATGGGATAACAACTGAGATGTAATATGGATAAATTAATAAACTATATTAAAAAGAAACATTTATTTAAATTTCTGGAAATGTGCCTTGTAGGAATCCTGTGTATGATGTGAATGTGGGCTGCAGTGTGGACTGCAGTGAGGTGTGGTACCTCAAACACACAGAAGTCAAAATAAGACTTTTTTCTGAAAAAATGTTCAGACGTCTGCAACAAATCATATGGTTAAAGATATACTTCTACTTTTTGCCTTTTAAAAAAGAAAATTTTACGTGTGTGTGTGTGTGTGTGTGTGTGTGTGTGTTTGTGTTGTATGAACACTATGTGCACATGCAAGTACCTATGGTGACCAGAAAAGGAAACCAGGGGACCTGAAGGTAGAGTTGATCATGAGATGTCCAATGTTGTATGTGTTATTCACAAGGAACAAAGAATCTTTTAGTTGCCATGACTCAAGACATAATTTTTTTCTAAGATAAATTATACACGAATACAGAGTGCTTCATCTAACTTCCAGTGCTTAGTTGTAGTTAGATGAAAATTAAAAAAAAACCTTGGTGATAATTAAATATTGAATATATTATAAATCTAGGTAATCTCTACATTTGCTGCCATATCTAACAGAAAACAGCAAAGAGCCACTTCCTAAATCAAAACTTTACAGCAAAAGTGGCCACAAATATCAAGTAATTCACCAATTCCAGGCAAGTTACTGAAATTTTTTTGAAGAAAATATCACTTTAGTTAAATACTTCCTTTACAAACATAGCCCCATCAGGAAAACACTCAACAAACATAAAAATATATATTTAGAAACACAGAATAAATTCATAAATAGGATTTCTGAAAAACAAAGTAACGTATTAATAAAATGACAGTAGAGAGGAAAGTAAGGTATAATGTCATCTTAGCCATCTGAAAAAGAACTGAAAATATGAACTTTCAAGGCAGAAATAATATTAACGTGACATTTGATGAGTAGAAACACAGCAGAAATAGACACAACACAAATCGCACACTTCAATACTGACTTTGAGATGAATGTTGGTAACTCATTAATCTTTTTAAACTCTCTTTTGAAAAGAAATGGCATTATCATAGTTGTTGCTTCACTACATGTTGCTCCGGTGACCCACTGTTAATACAGCCTGAAACAGATCTGTTCTTCACCTCAGCAATTTTAATTGTTGCTTCTGATTTTTTTCTACTGTGTCTGAAGCCAGTATCCTGAGAGAGAAATTGTTACATGAAAGGTTTCTTTATATAGAGAAATGACAAATTGCCCTAATATCTAACAGCACATCGGCACTACTATAGGAAAGCATTAGTTATGGTCGTAAATAAAATTCCACCTTGCTAAAGAGAAAGAGCAATGATGACATTCTCTGTCCAGTTGGAAAAATAAACGATTGTCCCCAAAGGACATCTGAGGTGATAGAAACAAGAAGGCCAGCTGCTTCTTACAGTTCATGCCAAGAATTCCAAGTGCATCAGTAGAACTGCAAGGACAACACACTCCCTCTGGGTGTTCACAATCTAGAACCTACAGGGGAGGATTTGTACATCTGTACATTAGTTCTTATTATTTTCAACAGTATTTCTTAAGCTGTGACATGTACTTCAGAGAGTTCTGTTCCCAATATTAAAACCGCATAGAGTTTGATAAATTAATCTGTTCTTTTCTAAACTTGTTACTCTGTAAATTCTACTTGCCAAGGTTAAAAGAAGGTTGTTATTAATTAAATTATCACTCTTGCTGGATTCAAGTATGTAATTTCATAAATCAGAAGAATATAAGGAATTTTAATCCTGGGGAGTTATAGTAAGTGCTAAATGATAAGTTAATGTTTCTTGTACTTAAGTTTTTCAATTGGTAAACATGCAAATACAATATAAGAGAATTAAATTTATATACTTATACATAATAAATTATAAATCAAATTAAAATCTCATTGAATATATTTTAAGTCCACTAAAATGAATAATCACCTGTGCATGCACACACACACACACACACTCATACACCACACAAACACACACAGAAACAGGAGAGACAGAGACATGAGGGTTAGAAAGTCAGAAACATAGACAGTAAGACACAAAAAAATTAAAATGGAAAGAAAATTCAACAGTAAAAGAATCCAGAAATATAAATTTAAATAGTGATTAAATTGGGCTTCAGTTAATTAATTTTTATAAATTAAAATAGAGGCCCCTCTTAGTTTCATTTTACTGCAGTGACAAATATCATAGGAAACAGCTCAAAGCAAAGAATGATTTAAAAGTCTTTGTGCTCTTCTTTCAGAGGTCCAAGTCCATGGTCTGCTTGCTCTTTAGCTGTGGTTATGTTCTTAGCTGGAAGATTATGTTGACAAGGCTAAGTCTGGAAGAGAACTCTTCATGTTGTGGTGAATAGCAGGTACAGAAAAAAGCTTGCACTCCTATGCTTCCTTCTTCTTCCATTTTATTTTGACTGGGTAGTCATTTCACTGAGTGACACTGCCCATCTTTAGGACAGATCTTACCTACTTGAATAATATTTTGGGAAAAGCCAAGAAATGTGACTAGCTGATCTCCTAGGTAGTGTATATTCCCATTGAATTAAAAGTCAAGATAGCTCATCAAACACACACTCACACATTGTTTTAGTCACCATAAAGGGAAAATATATAAATGCTTCAGAACTGGATAAAAGTAGTCTATCTAAAAGACTGAAAATAATTGTATCAATTTAATAGCATCTGTAGACAAATAGAGCTTACTGAATAGTCGTAAAAGCTGCTGATAGGCAAATTAAGGATAATGTATTCAAAATAAGATCTTGCCATATATTTATTGTAAGCAACCAAAGTTAATGGTAATACCGGGTTTTGTTTTGGGGACCTCCATGACCAACCATTCATAAGGGCGTGTCTTATGCCTTGAACTGCTAGTTACATTTAATTATCCATGTCTTTTGGAAGTGTCATTGTGTAACAGCACAGTGTCATACTGTCTAAACACCTTTTTTTCCAGTGGCATATTTTGAAATTAAGTTAGTAACTACTGTATTTTTCCCATCCCCTTCCCTGCTATAACCACCTAACATTGATCTACTCCCAATTATGTCATATACATATGAATTTTACTTTCCCTTCGATTATCTGATTAATAAGGTTGGTAATAAGTTCTCATATAAATTTTCTTACATCATTCCTTTGGGTGAAAACCCTCCTTCTTCCCATACTGCTGATTTATCTGTTTCTAAGAAAACCCTTCCTTGCATAACCATTTCCACTCATATTATATCTCTCTAATTCATTTTATACATCTACTCTAAAAATAAATGCAAAGTTTATTAGCTTTAATAAGAATTGCTTCCAATCAGCTTCTCTATTTCATCATCATCCCAATTGACAGCACAGATTCTGGAGGTTATAAAGCCTTTAGTTCATAGAGACCTGCTAGAGTAAGTACATAACTGGGGATGAGTTCTAAAGCTATGTAGCCTTACTCCAACTTCTTTGCATTCTTTCTGCTTTCTGTGCAGATGAAATGTGCCTAGTCATCCTCATGGTCCTGGTGACATGCACTTTTTGTCTCACCATGAGGGAATTTATTCCTCTGAAACTGTAAACTAGAATAAATTCTTTTGGTCATGATAATTTAATACAACAACAGAGACATCACTAATAAAAATAGATGGTACCAGGTAAAGTGGGGTGATGCTACAAAGAACTTGAGTATGTCAATTTATGGAAGAGTGTAGACCATGTTGGAACTTTTGCCTAGAAAATGCACCGAATGCTGTAAGATGAGTTTAATGGGTTATTGTAGAAGGCACCAGGATTTCAATAGTGGTCAGATTAATATTGATAGGAAAGGCTTGGATCCCGAGGTTTCATAATATTTAGTAATATCTGGATTTATCATTCAACTTGCAAATATCCTGGATGTTTATTTATCAACATATAACATGTATATTCAAAGAATGGATACTGTTAAAACTTTGTTTACAGGAAGGGAAAATAGATTAGGAAATGCCAAATATTTACTAATCTACCTTGCTGTTAAGGTGACAGAGATAATATATATTGTGTGTAAGCCTTATATATGCAGATTGGACAGAACATCCCAGAAATCCATACACCGAGGCATATGGGGCAGAGTGAAAGTCAAGAAAAACAGAGACAATTGCTAAAAAAGCACCAAACATTATTATGGTTTCTACCTTGTAAAGAAAACTATAAGATGCATTCCTTCAAGGCATATGTTGTATACATATCTCTCTCACAGTTTATCACTATCTAAGTTACCAACTACATACCATGACATAATTTCAGGAGCAGTGTTTAGAAGTGTGGAGCTTACTAAATGGTTCCTGTGACATAAGCTGTCTCATTCATACCTCTTTTCCTCTTTGACTGATAATTATGTGAGGAGAACAAACCAACCTCTATAAATGGCAATTGTGAATTGCATTTTCCAGCATGCTGTTTTCTGCCAGTGCAAACGCTTCTGTAAACCACTTATAATCAATCATTGTAGAAAAATTTTAATTAATATAGTTCTAATTTAAATTAATTAAAATTTATTTTTCCTTTATTATTTGCATTTTCAAAGAATAATTGGTGCTAACTTCTGTTTTGTAAGAGAAAATTATAGGCATGTATTTAACTTACATGACTATGTCTTGGTCATTCTTTTTTTTTTTTTTTTTTTGGCTAAATTATTTTTTTTATTAATTTATTCTTGTTACATCTCAATGTTTATCCCATCCCTCTATCCTCCCATTCTTCCCTTCCTACCATTTTCCCATTATTCCCCTCCCCTATGACTGTTCCTGAGGGGGATTACCTCCCTCTGTATATGCCCATAGGGTATCAAGTTTCTTCTTGGCAACCTGCTATCCTTCCTCTGAGTGCCACCAGGTCTCCCCCTCCAGGTGACACCAGAAGCAGAAAGAATCAAATGGTATATACTCACTTATGTTTTGGTCATTCTTAATAGGATCTTAAGAAACAAAGGACTGTCTTGTCATCCTTATCTTTGCTCTCTCTGCACAATAAAAAAATAGTGCTATTTAATCTCGGTGACAATTAAAACCCCCTCCTACATCTATAAGCTTTTGCCCTAATTGTGACTACATCTACTGAAACTGAAAACTATTTATGGTTTAAAATCTTACAACTGGATTTTTTACTGTAGTTATTTTATTCTATTCTATTACATAGAAAAGAGTTCTCCAGGTAATCTCTTAAGATCTTTGGTTATGTACAATTAATTAAAATCAGGATAAAAAATTAAAAGTATTTGTCTTTCTTTTTAATAAAATAATTACACTTACTACTTTCTCTTACATTATACTGAAAACAGGTCATTCAACCAAAACCTAGTTCCGTAGCTAAGTTTTTATTAAGGCCAACCATGATGTGCAGTGGTGATTGCTTTTCTACAACTCATTAAGATTATATTATATAGCCCACTTAGAACCCAAAAGGTTATAGGTATTGATTTCTTTAAGTAAATTAGATTTTTAGTGTAAAGTGTTTATCCATGAGACTGCTCAGCCATTTAGCAAAAAGTGTCTGGTATGCACTACACTAATGACTACCTTGGTTAATTTGGCTCATGTAGTTGCACTGTTAACTACCAAAAGAAGCAAAGTTAAGTGGAGGACATAATTGCATATTTGAAATATAAATATAGACTCCTGAATCATCCCAATCTTTCATTAGAATATGTATCCAAAGGAAGGATTTTGTTCCTGATATCTCTGAAAGCTAGAGAACTGTTTTCTAGTAATATTTTCATATGCTTCAACAAAATTTAAGAAGAGATATATAAATATACTTATACATTATATATATATATATATATATATATATATATATATATATATATTAGACTGAAAATAGTTCGTTTGGTTAGATAGTGATTTGACACAGATATATAATTTTATGATGAGTGCTCAAACTTATAAGTGGTGTTACAATATTGCTTTACTAAATAGTGGACACTGTCATGACCATGGTGTCATTATTTCAATTAAGATCCTATAATCAGTGAAAGATTCATGAGCAATAACTTTTAGATAGTGTGAAATATCGATAAAGCATTTTAGCATCATATATCAAACAATGAATAATTTAAGATAACAGAAGTGGATACTAAAGGTAAATACATCTGTAATGAGAATTTAATTTTCAGTGGTTAAAGGTAAAAGTGGTAAAAAAAAAAAAATGCTCCTGACTAGGTCTTTATGAGTTTGGAGAAATAAAAGCTTTCACCACTGTTCTTTGGACCCAGTTTGAACCCAACAGAGGTGAGAGGACTGAGATTGAAAGCTTATCCTGTTCCTTAACAAGCCTGCTTTGGATGAAAAGCCACATCGTTCTTTCAATCAGCATTGCACTGATAATACAACATCAGCTGACAATCTCGGAATGTAGAGTTGGATAGGAAGTGGAGATTATCTGAGAGAAAGAGAGAATTTACAGATTTATGCTACTGATTATATACAATTCCTTACAAATGTGTTCTGTGTTAAAACTAAAAATAGTCAAGAACCCACACAGCTGTAAGCAGTAGGAGGTTTCAGAGGGGGTTGAATCACAGGAGTACCATGATCGTTTGTGCATTTTTGTTAGATTACACTGACACCGGTGTGTAGGCAGAAATTTGAGGGTGGCATATTTCTGGAAAATTACACTTTCAGTCATGGATTAATAGCAAGCCAGGGCAAAGAGAAATTAAGCATAGCATGAATGCTCTCATCTGAATATTCTTGCATTGAAAAAGAAGGGTGAATAGTGGAAAAACAATTTAGAGGTCAGACATTTATATCAATCTTTGCTGCTGACATTTGTGTCGAGTATTAACTTTCTGAGCCTCACATAAATGAGAAAACTTAGAACACGGTTGTCCCAAATCCCTTATAATCCTTCTATCCCAGTGAGTCTTCAGAAGTATCATTCAGGACAAATGAGGGCAGTTCTAACATTGCCCTCTTGACTTCAGGAGAAATACATAAAGCAGCCAGCATAGCTCTAAAATGACAGTCAAGTTTACAGGGCTTTTTACAACCTGAGTGAAATAATAAAATTTTCATTTGAGTTTAAGATATGAAAATGAAAGAACAAAAAAAATTCTATGTGATATTACACATTTTGTTTAACATGATATACCTAGCTTTCTTCTAAATTGGAGGTTGCCCTAGAACTTACAATACAAATTGCTTCCTCTACAGGAATAAGAATCCCATGCAAAGCACAACCACATTTCTGTGTATAGATGAGTGGTCACTAGAGATTAATAGCTATAATTATTATGAGCTAGGTATGTGCCATTCCTAATCCCTATGTTAATAATAAGAAGAGGTCAGCTTTTCTCTTCCTTAATACTTGCAGCATTTCATATTTCAGGAAGGCTTACAGATCCTTATATTACCTCAGAAGTTTCGAAATATGTTTTTCAAAGTCACCTAGAAGATTTGCCAAAATAGTAATTACACAACACTACCAGAAAATTTTTGATCAGTGATCTAAAAAGGCCCTAGAAAGTTGACTTTGACATGGTGTCAGTGGAGCTATTAGAGTAAGTCATCTGCCAGAAACTATTTAGCAGGCAGAAAAACTCATTATTAATTAATGCAAATGTCCAGGCTTTTTCCTGGTTAGCTTTAATTTTCGACTTGGCAAGATCTGAAATCATCTGAGAGGCAATGCTGCACTGAGGAATTACCTAGACAAGACTTACCCGTAGCAGGTCTGTATAGGAATTGACATGTTTATTAACTGATATTGATGGTCTCTGGCCAATGTGGACAGTACAGTCCCTAAACATTGGTTTTAGGCGGTATAAAGACTTTACTTAAGCACAAGATGGTGAATGAGGCACTCTCACTTGGAGTCCAGTAGTGAGTCCCAGCATTTAACTTGATCCCACACTGAGTGGAGACTCTCAGTGGACATCTATGTTGGGCTTTTATCCACAAATACATGAGTATATACCATGCATATCTTTCTGGGTCTGGGTTACCTCACTCAGGATGATCCTTTCTAGTTCCACCCATTTCCCTGCAAACTTCAAGACTTTCCTTTTTTTTTTTTAAATAGCTGTGTAGTATTCCATTGCAGCCTACCAGTAAAGGAAACCTTGCTTACTTATTCTTTGTTAATATATAACAAGTTTCTTAGTTACAAATGTATGTGGGTTCTTGGAAGTAACTTGTTTTTCATATTTGTTTCTGACCCATAATACATAAAACATTTCATCATGTGAAGGTATTGAGGAACATGTTTTCTTATGTATAGTCATTGTAATAATTCAGATAAACAGAAATAGAATACAGCCATATTGTGATTTCTGTACTGCTTGAAAGATCTTGCTGGAATATACAACCTGTGGGAGAAATAATAAAGTTATTGGAATCTTTTTCCATCTGCAAACATGCGTTTATGTGAATATGAATGTATATCAGGTTGTTAGGACTCTTTTTCCATCTACAAAGATGTGCTCATGTGTATTTGTGTGTGTATACAGTGTGTGTATATGGTTTGTTCCAGCCACCAAGATATGTGTGTGTGTATTTTTGTATGTATATATGTATGTATATATGTATGTATGTTAATGTGTAAAGTAAGAGAAACTTGAAAGAAGAAGCCTATTGAAACCTACCTGCTGATGTAACTGTGTATTTGTCTGTACATGGTTATTTTTTCTCCTTCTTTACCTTTCTATCTTAGACACTTGTCACCATCAGTAGAAGCCATTGCAGATAACAATCAGTTCCAGCCTGGGAGGTTAAACTCAGAGAAAGTATGCAGGGTCACCAGCCAACTGCAGAACCTCAGTTTCACCAGGTGACATCGAAGCTGGACTTCAAAAAAATATACGTAATTTTGAATCACTTTCACTAAACAATTGTCTTCCAGTTCAGACAGATAAAATGAAGTGACAAGTATCAAGTGACATACAGTGTTGCCCTTTCTCAAGTAGCTTTTAACTGCCATATGTAATGTAAAAATGATAATGCCCATGATTATAAAAATATTTTTGCACCTCATTCAAAAATAGTTAAAACTACTTTATGTTTTTTTCTGAACCTTGAAGTCGTTACTGGATCCTTCAAGGAAGGAAAAACTACACTATTTAGGAGCTTAATATATTGGTCTGTGCTTTGATATCAGTAGTTGTTTATTTAAAGTTTATATTAGCTGAATGTTTGCATGTAAAACACATTTTAAAAATAATATTGATTTTTAAAAATAGTTAATTATATGTCTTATAGAGTAATTTGTCATGATAAAATGAGCTACAGATATGTCCTACAAAGCATTCAAGCAAACATTCAGCTTTCTTAAATTACTATAAATACCAGTTCATACTAATAGCTTGTGTCTGTAAGCTGAACACAAAATTAATTTAGATCAGAAAATTACTGTATTCAGAAAATTATTCAATGCATAAACCATGTAATTGTCCTGCTTTTGAGTTATGTGTTCTTTCAAATAGAGGTGATGAAGATAACTAAGATGTAATGCAGGGACAACATATTATCTATTGTGTATAATGCACTTCACAAGTAACTAGCAAAAATTAGCAAGTCCTATTTTCTGTGATGATAAATCCAAGATAGGAATGATGTTTTTTTCAAGGCTGTCAAATACAAATAGCAAAAACACTGAGAATATAACATTTATATAATTCCTGATTTTGTCATGGTTCTTCTTGCTATGGATAGCTATATATATGTGTAATAATATAAATGTATATGTGAAAAATAAAAACTATTTAATTCATAAAAAGATGTAGTTGAGTAGTCCAGGAGAAAGTAAAATAAAATAAAATAAATTATAATGTTTGAAGAAAGTAAGTGCAGATAAAATGACTAGTTCAATGCCACATGCCATGGCACTATGACAATGTAATCTTTATACTAGGCAATTCAGTTTTTATACTATCAGTATAGGGACATTTTAATATAGAGTATCTTCATTCTGTTTATAATGTTAGTATTATACTTGTTCAGAGTTTTCCAAAGTAAAGCTATCGGCATTTTAGATGAAATTGTAACTCTAAATAACTGAAATATTGTTGGCATGGGAGTCTTGTAAAAGGTTTTAAAAGTTATAAAAGTAAATTAAGAACTTTAAGTATATTTCTAGTACATACATATGAAATCTGAAGAGATGAGATAAAATGCCAAGTTGTGTGCACTAGGACAAACAGTTCTATGGATACTCTTTGTTAGGGAAAATGCAGAATGATTCTGAAAATAAAGTTGACCAGAACAAGAACTCCAATATTAAAATTATTTTAATATTTAAAGCAGATATGTATATCAAAGAGTTTTAGCCTAAGACTTTTATTGAAACCAACTTTTAAAAATAAATCAAAAAATTTCAACATTCAAGATAAAAATAATTATACTCAGTAGAGATTAGATCAAATGTTGCTGCTGATTGGGAATATTGCATATTTATACACACTGTGTTTTGTTAACAAGTGGAAGGTAGATGTATTTGTTTACATATGTTTTTTAACAATATGTACCACATGTGCATATATCACTTCATTATTGCACAGATAGCATTAACTCTTATAAAGCTAGTAATTTGAATGTTAAGGGTTAGAGCATCTACTATGAAATTCTGCTCTTGCAATTTCTTCCAGAGATTAATGCACATCCTTGTCTGTTTTTCTCAGTCTGTCTCTCTATCTCTGTATTTCTGTCTCTCTCTCCCTCCTTTATTCTGTTTATCCGTCTTTCTCACTCTTTCTTTCTTCCAGTTTCTCTGACATGTTCTTCCTTTGTTTCTTCTACTTATTAAATCTCCCAGATTGTCTCTCTACCAGCAAATGATTTTTTAAGAGAACCTTTCCTCACCTCTAAACAATGATTCTTGATGTGTCTTTCATCTTTCCATCCTTACATCTTTTGTTGCCCACACACTCCTACCATCTGCCTTGCTTATACATCTCAGGACATCTGCTGCCCATCAGATTCTTTGTTTTTGGCTTTGGGCTTTGTTTTTATTTCTAGCGCATTGTGTAAGGAATTATGGAAATCTACCCTATAACACCATGACAAATATAGACCTAGAGTACTTTGTGTTCTAGGCCACAGGACAGGCAGCTTCTCTCTATCTTTGCCACACAGATGTTGTATTACTTGGTTTCAGTATTGTTTCTTTCTCAAGTGGCTTAATCAGTTCATCATTTTAATTGAGAAAATCATGGTTTCAATTATGCTTAGAACCCAGCAATTGTTTTTTTTATAAACATGGATAACATCTTTACATAAGTCTTCACATATTCTTTTTTGTGAAGCACAGTGTTTCCATGAGAAGAGATTTTTTTTCCCTTGGGTATTCTAAGCATTTCTTTTTAGTTTGTTTGTTTTGTTTTACTTTCTGTTTAGCTGTTGTTTCTGCTTTCCTTTAATTTTGTGTTTGAGTGCCTTTCCAAGTTTACTTGGTTAATGTTTCATTTTTGGTAGTATGATAGTCCTAATACCTATTTAAAGGATTCCAGATAATTTTGTTAAACTTGAATTTTTACCTTGTTCTCATATGTTGTTGACTAAAATGCACAGAACAATTTTCTTCATTGAACCTGTGTTGTTTAATGCTTGTGCCTTCATGATTTTAAAACTAGTAAATGCCATTTATTTTAAAGAACGTACTCATTGATGGCACAACAGTTATCAGTCATAAATAATAGAAGTCAGTCACAGCTCTCTGGCTCAAGGTTGCATGGGAAATTGTTATGATATTGTTGTCTTTGCAAATCATATTTTCAAGCCAATATTACATGGCTCATCTAGTGCTCTTGAGGTGTATATCACATGAAGGGCAGTGAGGAACAGGAACATTATCTCTACAGTAATCATGCAGTATGTACAGGAAATATAATAGGATCCATGTTGCTTTGAAATTCAAGAAAAATAACCTTTACACTTTTGTCATTGTTTCAGGACTTTATTATTTTAAAGGTTATATGTTGTAAGTATTCACAATTTTATTATGAGAAAAATTTTCAGAATTATTCTTAGGTGGAATAAGGTAAGTAAAAACAAAAAGCATGAAGGTTGACATGGTGAAACACAGGCTTAATACCAATATACTGGACTGAATCAAAAAGATCATAGAGGTTGATGCCAGCTGGAGTTACATCGTGTAAACTCTACCCAAACTCTAAAATAGGCAACAGAAACGTAGTTAAATACAGATACATGGAAACATAAATATTATTCCTTGAGAAAGGCAATATAATAGTGAGCTCTTAAAATGCAAAGTGTCTTGTTTGTTACCACTGGCTTTTCTTACTTTTCTGACACTGCTATACAGAGAAAGCTAAAAGAAAAAAATACATCAGCCTCTGTGTCAAATATCACTATATTAAAAGCTTATATTTTAAAATGATCCTTTTTATATTATTTATTTTATGTGCATGAGTGATTTTGCTTTTTCAACATGTGTACACTTCCTCAAGAGGGCTGAAGAGACCATTGTTTACTCTGGAACTAAACGTAAAGCAGGTTAGAGCCATGTGGATGCTGCAAATCAAACACAGGCCCAATGGAGGAGCATCCAGAGCTCTTCACTGCTGAGCAAACACTGTAGTCCACAAAAGGAACAACGTAAGAGAAACAACGATCGCAGATGCTACATCTTAAAGTTTCACTTAATTCTGAGAATCTCATGCATGTGTTCATTAAAATAGTATTATAACTGTCCTCATTTGACACCTTACATGTCTTTTCTTGGAACAAGAACTATAGGTAATTTCCAGCCTCCTGACTGAGAGGGAATAAGTAACAGGATGTAATACATACATACACATGTATGTGTATATATATGTATATAAAAACACAGACGTATTTGGATGCATTATATATATGTCTATATGAAATACATTTACATGTATATAATGTGTGTGTGTGTGTGTGTGTTTGCATGTGTGTGTGTGTGTGGTTGCTAATCAATGAAACCAGAGCTTCAACCTCAGTCACACTAGTCAAATGTTTTATCACAGAGATGCACCCCTCTCACGTTCTAGTTATTTTGTTTGGAAAAATGGTGATATTAGTTTATATATAAAATAAAATATTTTGGTCTTAGATATTATAATGAACACCAGGCTAAGCCAAAGCCATAAAGTCAGATCCTGTTTCTAAAATATCTTTCTCCTTCTCTGTCTGTCTGTCTTTCTCTTCTATCTCTCTCTCTCTCCCTGTGTGGGTGAATAAACATAAACACACACACACACACACACACACAGAGAGAGAGAGAGAGAGAGAGAGAGGAGAGAGGAGAGAGGAGAGAGAGAGAGAGAGAGAGAGAGAGAGAGAGAGAGAGAACTAAATTTAGATATAAATTAAAGTTTTAAGTACTCGAAATTTTGTCTTTTTTATGTTCCTTATAATGCTGACATTTATAAACTGAAAAAAATTAATTGACCGAACTGTCCACCAATGATATAGAAACTATTGCAAGTAAATATCTTTTTAAATTTCACTTTATATTCTTTGGGGTATTATGAAAATTTCATTGAAATATTGAAGTATTTTGGAACCATTTATTTTCACTTTTGCAAGAGTGACTGCATTTTACTTAGGTGAAGTAAATTTAAAAACTCAAATATGATTCTACAAAAATAAAGTAAAAGTGAAATTTTTAGCTTGGGGTGAAAAATACTGGCTAATGCTCCCTTTTCATCTGGTTTTGTTTATTCATTGTTTGTGAAGAAACAACACTGGGAACAATTGCAAGCATAATTATTTGGCTAAGTATTTAAAGTACAGAGTGAAATTGTTGAAGAATTCTTGTTTCTTAAAATAATAAGAATACAAATAAAGCCAAATGGCTTACTTACTGTAATATTTTAGCTGAACTGTTGATATTACAAACTTCTGAAATTTAGAGAAGGCTATATCCTCTGGCAGAGTTCTCTCAGACATTACCAGATGTCTGAAATTCCTTAGAGAATAATTTTTCAATTATATTTGCTATTTTACAGACAACAAAATCAATTAAGTGGAATAATTTGAATCTATCCACCATGAAACTGTAACTTTGGACCAGATTGTAGAAAATATTATGAAAATAAAACAAAGTACCCTATTTTTTAGGAGATAATTCTTCAAATTAGAGATGATGTGCTATTACCAAAGCATATACATTAAAATTAATTTAAATATGTGATGATACATTTGAAACAACTGAGCAACTTTGATTATATCACTATTCTGACTAGGCATATATGTTCATTTTGATTTTTAGTCTTAAAACTATGCAACTTTATATATTATATATAACAAATGATTTGTAAGAAACTTGTATCTCATTTAAACATTAATATCTACCATATGCACATTATTACTGATGAGTGTCAGTGTTTTTATATTATTTTCATCCTGTTCTATTTAATATTTTGTATGTATTTATTATATTTTTTAATTATTTTAAATTTTTTCATTAAATATATGGAGATCATAGTTCCTCACTACCTCCCAATTGATCCTGTAGCTTCCAATCCTCCCAACCCTCTCTATATCATGTTACTTTTCTCTCTCAAAATAAAGATCAATAAACAGAAAAAACCCAAAATGTCAAAACAAAACAATCTAGCAAAACCAAAATATCACACCGTAGTAACACAAACAAAACACACAAAATACAGAGTGGCATGTTTACCAACTTCTCTTGACCTTGTGCCTTAGGTGGGAGTAGGGTTGATATACACCCAGTGTCATTCTCCTTGAGAAAACTGATTTTCACCTTCTAGCAACTGTAACTTGAAAATATCTTTTTGTTTTGGTCAGGAGTAGGAGGACTTCATTGTTACGTCCCTGTCTCCAGACTGGAGTTTTTTTTGTTTGTTTGTTTGGTTGGTTTGTTTGGTTTGATTTGTTTCAAAGATTTATGCCTTGTGAATACACCTGAATGTTTATTTTAATCATATTATCTTTACACACACACATATATATGTATTTATGTATATATATATATAATATAATTAAAATAATATATATATTATACTTTTCTTAAAAACTTTGGAGTTTTCTGTATTAAAAAAAAAACCTTTATTTTCAGATCACAATATCTGCACACTGGTCTTCTTTGTTATTCTTATCTGTACCTAAGCTACTTTAGTCTTTCTCCTACTATGATTTGAATTTGTCCCTTGAAAGCCTTTTCTGAGTGTGGTATCTGGAGTAATACTTTGTAATCATAAACATCCCTGGGAAGATATTTGAGACCCTCATTAATGTACACACAGTGAAAACACAAAAAGGAACAATGAAGAAAGGCTTGTAAGAAGTTTACATATAATTATCCTAATGGTAATGTTCAAGAAAACATAAAAAGTTGTTTCATATTCAGTGTTGATATTTGCACATATAATAAACAATTCCTTGAACATATTTACAAACACTCACATAGGTTAGATTTTCCCATTCGATAAGGTCTGCTATTAGTATTCACCCTTTTCAAGTCTCTTGGTTCTTCCCTTTCCAGGCTGGGATTCAAGAACTACCTTCAGTATGTCCTGAGCAAAAGATCTGTTTTAAAGTGTGTAGCAACTGCTAATTGGTCATTTCAGAGAGCTACAAGCATTGTGTTCTCATTAGAAGACAGTTTCAGCTTTCCCAAGAGCGTACTAATCTCAGGGAGGTCTCTCACTTGTCCTCTGGCATTAAAAAAAAAAAAAAAAAAAAAAATCCTCTTAACGATACCAATTAAGAGGTGTGAATGTCGTTTCTACATCTTTCCTCTGTTTCAGGTCAATAAGTCCAGATCTCAAAACAAAGTCATGACCTGATTGAAGATGGCATACTATTGTAACATTACATCGAAAAGGCAGAGATTCCAAAATATATGAAATCATTTACAATATTCTCAATAAGAGTTAAAAATATCTGCATACATATTTTAATTAACTACCATGTCCTTCCTGTTAATCAAAGTGGGATCTTTTTCTCAAATCATCCTTCCCAGATAAGTATAGTTAGAGTAACACTAAAGTATTAAATTTTCTGAAATCCATTTAAACAGGCATGTGATTCTTGTAACAGTCTATGATTAATCCTGTAAAGAAAACCATGGACAGACATTTATTTGTACTTTTCTTTTGACCTCCTTTCTAAATGTGTCGATTCCCTCCTCTTTAATGTTTGCATGTGCTCATTCAGCAATAGCTTGTCACCTATATTTGGATCAGCTTCTGCCATGGTGCCATTCAGAGTTGGTCCTGCTCAATGAGGCAGTAAAGATCGATGGCTGGGGAGTGTATTGTGGCTGAGGGCTGAAATGCAGTATGTAGTACCATAAACAGGGTCATTTTGTAGGAGTTGTTTCAATACTGCATTGTCAATGGGAAGTGTGTTCTCCTCTTGGGAACATGCATGGCTCCACTGAGCATAAAATTAGTGTCCTAGGCATACATGAACATGAATATAGATAGTGAAGATTTTTAGAACGAGTCTTCATTAGCTTGTCCCTAAATTTCATAACAAGTTTGTTAGTTATAAAAATGGCATGTCTTAACACAAATATGAACTGAAGTTTATTTAATATTTGAGAATTCTCTTACTTATTGTTAATGTGTGTAGAAATGGCCACACATACCAGAGCCTAACTTGTAGAAGCCTGAGCTGAACTTCAAAAATTAGGTCTTTTCTTCTGCTATGTATCTTCTGGGAACTGTTGAACCGTCCTGTTTGCCTCCATGCAAACGTTTTAAAGGAGAAATTGAAAATAAGAAGAAACTGCATTAGAGCTCATGTTTGTTTTATGTCATATTAAGTTCAGTTGTATGATTGGTAGCAAGCGTAAAATTAACCAGGACATACAGTGCTGAATATTATCCTATTTCCTTCACTCAGCTGAGCTATATAGTTAGTTCTTTAAAGTGGTTTTAAAATTCAGTAGAGCAGAAAATCAAGCTTTCAACACTTTTGACTACCTTAAGTTATTTTTCCACTCTTATATATGAGCAATTGAAACACCACAAAATTTTCATTGTTTCCTGTCACCACTAAGGAATGAAGAAACAATGTTGGAATTCCCTATACCCAAATCTCAGAGGCATTTTCATGCTCACGGTCTTGCATGCCTCAACATAAAATGAACAATTTGAATATAAACAGATTCTTGAATACTTGTCTAATAAGCCAGTGTAATTTCATCATATCTAGTTGCAAAAGAAATTTTACATATACTATTATTATTTTAATAATTATTATTTTAATTAATTAATGTCACTTCTTTTTTTGTTTTGTTTCTTTTGTTTTTTTTTCTTTGAAATTTTATTAATTTATTCATATTACATCTCGATTGTTAGCCCTTCCCCTGTTTCCTCCCATTCTTCCCTTCCTCCCACTTCCCCCCTTCTCCCCTCCCCTATGTCTGTGATTGAGGGAGACCTCCTCCCCCTATATATGTTCTTAGAATATCAAGTCTAAGAAACTGTGGTACATTTACATATGGAATACTACTCAGCTATTAAAAACAAGGAATTCCCGAAATTTGTGGACAAATGGATTGATCTAGAAATTATCATAATGTCACTTCTTGATGGCTGGAAAGACGATTCAGTTATTAAATATATATACTATTCTTAAAGGTAAGTCAAATTTAATTACCAAGACTCAGATTGGGTAACTCTGGAGCACTTATAACTCTAGATCCAAAGCATCAGCATCCTCTTCTGGCTTCCCTAGGCACCTGTACTCATGTGCTAATACCCTCATAGAGAGATGAAGATGTAAAAATGACTGAAAGTAAACTTAAAACTATTGCATTTAAGCCCGAGTTCTCCAAAATCCCCCAGACACTCCATATTTCCAGTTGTGTGTCTTTGTATTAATTACCATCTATTTCCAGAAGAAACTTCTCTTGTGAGGATTGAGTAATGGACTGATCTTGGATATAAAAATATATCATCAGTAATTATACTGTTTCTATGTTCCATTAGCAGAATGATACTATTTTCTTTTCTTTTTAGGTCCATGACTTCTTTAGTCTCAGTTTCTGTGACAATTTAGCATTCCCATATATAGGTTTCATCCCATGCAGTAGGCCTTAAATCAACCCAAAAAGTGGGTGGCTACTCCCACAATATTTGTGTATTATTGCAAGTAGGTCAATGTTGTAGATCAAGTTTTTGTAGCTAGGTGATATTGATGATGATTTTTCTCCACCAGTGGCACACAGAGAAACTTCCAGCACCACAAATGTTAGTTAGTAGGAGTGAGAATTCTAGTTGAGCAACAACTTGTATTATTCTCATTCAGTGATATAAATGAGTGCTGTCTCCAATAATATGTTCTTATCATCAAGTTTTGGAAAACAAATCAATAGCTTTACAATAGCCTGTGATATTTGGAAGGGTCAATGGGTCAGATTTTTCTAGTAAAGCACTGGAGGCTTTACTTGGTGGTATAGGAGGACTAGTTGGGAAATGTGTTCTCCATTACTTGATGACTCTAATAAAATTCCTTTCATATAATTTAATGTATATATATACATATATATACATATGGAAGCTTATATAGTAGTAAGTTTTCATATGGCTTTTCAAAAGACTTTTAGTATTAGTTTTCAAAAGTCACCTCTCAAGCCTCAGGGATTTAAGTGGAAGAAGACCCAGAACTATTGTAAAAAGCCAGAGGTGGTTCTTGACACCAAGGAAACATTTTCCAGACACAATAGAGTGGATACATATAGGAACTAAAACAGATTATGAGAGCAATCATAAAACCCACACAGCAGTAATAAGAGAACATTTCAGAACTGAAAAGGAGAAGCAGATACAAATTCTCATCTCTAATCAAGAAGCTATTTGCAATTTACTCCTGCTGGCAAATGGAATATCAATTTTCTACAGCATAGTTTCACTGGGTATGTCAACCATACCGCAAAAGGCAGGTCCCATTCAATTCCTGTGCACAGAAGTAATTGGCCAATACAAAGCTGACTAGGTATGTTTTTGTTTGCTTTGGTTTGGTTTCCTGGGTAGTTTCATTTTGTTCTGTTTTGATATTTTTTCCTCCTACAGTTTGTTTATATATCTGTCAAGTGTGTGTGTGTGTGTGTGTGTGTGTGTGTGTGAGAGAGAGAGAGAGAGAGAGAGAGAGAGAGAGAGAGAGAGAGAGAGAGAGAGAGAGAGAGAGAGAGAGAGAGATACGTATTTAGAGTGAAAGAGGGAGCAAGAAAAAGAGAGAGACACAGACAAAAAACATAAAATATATGAGTAAGATGGTAAGGAAAGTATCGGGAATATGGGGAAGGGTTTGGCTCCCTTCCAATGACCTCTTCCCCACAGTAGAGATGACATGTGAGGAGGAGAAGGAGCTGCTACAGGAGAAGGTCAAGTGCTGAACAACCTTGAGGCATCGCAGCTGAAGCTGGGCCACTTACTACACAGTGCTGCGTTCCTGCAGCCAAGTGCTGGAGCACCAGCCTGAAAAGATCAAGGCACTGCTCCGCAAGGGCAAGGTGCAGGCTCAGCAAGGTGAATATAGTGAGGCTATCCCAATCCTGCGGGTTGCCCTGAAGCTGGAGCCTTCCAAAAATATGATCCATGCTGAGCTCTCAACGCTACTGAAGGAGCGTGCTACACAGCGGAGCACAGAAACCCCCTTGTTCTGAAAGATGCTGGGCAACTCCAGCCGACTGCTTGCCAAGTAACTGGGCAAGGGGTCCTGGTCCAGCTGTTTGTGGCAACTGCTGGGGCCTTGGGGCCTCTGGCTCTTTCTGTGGTCATTGTGGCCAGGAACTGACTGTTTTCTATGCACCTGGATTCTGACATGTGCGCCCCAACTTCCCCAGGCTCCCTGTCCACTGCCCTCCCCAGCAGAGCTGCCTCTTCTGGGCCTGGGAGCAAGGATTGAGGTCACACACCCCAACAAACAGGAAGGACTGAAGGCCCTAAAGGAGGCTATGGGGTGCAGCCTAGAGGGAGGGGCCCTGTTCCTCCAAATCCAGTTGCCCCTTTCCCACAACCCTGCCCTCTTGGGTCAGGCCTCAGCTGGGGGCATCCTCAGTTTTCCCCTAAGTAGGCCTGGGGCCAGAACTATTCCTTCCTGCCTGTTCAAGATCCCCCACCATGAATGAAATAAAGCCTCACCCCGAAAAAAAAGTATCTAGGATATGGATAAAGGAAAATATGATCGACACAAATAAAAAAAATTAAAGAAAAATTTAAGAAAAGTAAATTTTAGAAGATAAAAAGTATCTTGGCGCTAAGAGTGACTCAGTGGAAAAGATCAAGGCCAAACACTTGTTTGAATATTGGCACCAGAGTAACAGCGGGTGTGGCTGCACATGTGTGTCACTATAGGGTTTAGATGGCTGAAATCCGAAAGATCACTGGGGCTGATGACCAGCCAACTCAGGTGAAAGTCATAAATTCATGTTCGGTGAAGGACCTTACATCAAAGAATAAATAGAAGAGAGCCTGAGCAGGAGGCCTGGTATTTTCTTCTGATCTTTCCATTCATGCACACACATATATTTGCCATATGCATGCACACACATACACTTATGCATACATGAATACATTTACTCATAGGATTTAAACAAAATAAAAGTATTTTTAAAATAAAATGGGAAACTTCTTGTGGCTTATAAGTATATATTTCTTCCATTTCTTCAGAAGTGATGAATTTTAAAATTATACCTGTATATTTTGCTATAATTACATTTGCAGAGAAACATGTGTGTGTTCATAAAAATAGGCTAATAAATATGTATATGTCTGCATATAATGTCACATATATACTAACTTTGTAATCATTAATCATATTTAGTAATCAGCTTTATATGTGAAAATGTATAATTTGTAATATGTTTGCTATTGTGCATGCAGTATTCTATATCTGCAAGTAATCACGCACTATAATTATTCACCCCATAAGTTTGGACATGTGATTTATCCAACTATTACAAAGCCATGTACATAATGTTATAATTTACCTCAAGAAAGAGCTGTTTTATCACTTGTTATATACATTTGTACTTTCATATATTTTTTTCTTTCATAAAGTCTGTAATTCAGATTATTACTTTTATTATGGGGAAATAAAAAAGATTATTTTACTGCGTTTTTTTAAAGCAATCATGCATCTTTGTCACTGAGCTGTCTTCAAAATATTTGTTATTTATATTTATGGAAAAATGCTGCTTATGGCCTTAGTCAAAGAAACTTCTTGGTTCAGTGAATGTTATTGAATGAAGAGATTATGTATGGTCCAGTTACCTAGACTGAGTAGATGTTTAATGATCAAGCTTATAGTCCCCGTTAAGGCTTGGGGAACATCAAAAGGGATGAATGTAAGAGATACATAGGGAGAAGCATTGTAAGACACTATTGTTAGGGCAGTACAAAGCCATTGAAATCATGACCTCATAGACGATTTGGAGTACTGCAACTGTGCTTATGAAGAGGCCTGCCAACAGTCAAACATGGCTTGAGAAGGAGTCAAATGACCAAAAAGCCCTCCCTATCTAACTAACTGCTACTGATGGTATGTACCTAATAATGACCATACTGGACTACAACTGATGGTGCCAGGCCCATGGTAACAGGGATGAATCCTGGTTAAAATCAGTGAGTTTCAACACAAAACAAAAGGGCATGAATTTGAAAGGCAGGGGACTGAAAGGAAGAAGGGAAGGTTGACAGGGGTGGAAGGCAGGTAACAAAGAGTCAAGAGGTCTGGAACACCAAAGTATACTATGTATATATGAAAAAAAACAATTTAATTAATACAAATATAATATCTTATATAATAATATACATGTATGTACGGTTGAGAAAACTATATCAGTGTTCATATCAATAGTTTGTTTTATAACATATTTAATAGTAATTTCGAATTTGATATTCAAGTACTCATTCTAAACATATGTCTTTTTTGAAGCACTTATCACTGCTGTTATAATCCTGAATTCACCATTTAGATCACTTTCAAGAAATTATGTTATAAGCCATCAGGCTAGTTTATGCACTTTTAATCCACCACTGTTTTTATACAGTTAACAATATTTTTATGTTCAACTACTGGTGTGCCTAGTTAGACACTTGAATTTTAAGAAACATTAGAAGATGATTCTGTAACTCCCTTCCCATTACAATGCCAGGATATGTTGTCATATGTTAAAGAATGAATTTTAATATAATATTCACTGCAACAAATATAGCCAGGGTATCCGTAAAGGTGCTAAGAAACTGAGGAGGAAAGAAGACATTGAGAAGAAATTTCATTTTTGTGTTTTCAGTTATTTACAACTACACTCATTCTCCCTGATTCTGTCTCTCTTATTCTCTTCTCCTTTCTCTCCTTCTCTCTCACTCTCTCTCTCTCCCCCTCCCTCCTTAGCCCTCTCTCCTACTCCTTCTCCCTCTCCCCCTCTGTGTGTATGTCTTTGTTATATATTTAACAAAATAATAAACAGTAATACAAAGTTATTGACTTTTTTTGATATTTTAAAACCTTATTTACTTTATGAATTGATTGTTAGAAAGCACGTATTTGACCTAGATCTCTCTATCTCCGTCACTCTCACTCCTGATCTGTTTCTCACTTTCTCCATGTAATACTGGTGACTGAGTAAAAGTTTCATGTACACTAAGAAGGCTTTTGGTCATTGAGCTGTACCACCACTTCTTTGTAAATCATGTAACACATTGTTTGTTTGCTTGTTTGATGTTATTCAGGCTGCCTGAAAGTCACACCATGGTCTGGGAAGGCCTGGAAATTAGTTATCCTTCTCCTCAGGCTCCCATGTACCTGGAATTAAAGACCTGGTATACATCAGGTTTTATGGTTTCGAATATATAACTTTTTTTTTTTTTTTTTTTTTTTTAATTTATTCTTGTTACATCTCAATGTTTATCCCATCCCTTGTATCCTCCCATTCCTCCCCCCCCCCCTTTTCCCATTATTCCCCTCCCTTATGACTGTTCCTGAGGGGGATTACGTCCCCCTATATATTCTCATAGGGTATCAAGTCTCTTCTTGGCTACTTGCTGTCCTTCCTCTGAGTGCCACCAGGTCTCCCCCTCCAGGGGACATGGTCAAATGTGAGGCACCAGAGTATGTGAGAAAGTCGTATCACACTCTCCACTCAACTGTGGAGAATATTCTGACCATTGGCTAGATCTGGGAAGGGGTTTAAAGTTTACCTCCTGTATTGTCCTTGGCTGGTGCCTTAGTTTGAGCGGGACCCCTGGGCCCAAATCTGCCTATCATATTGTTCTACTTGTAGATTTCTAGGACCCTCTGGATCCTTTTATTTTGCTGTTCTCCCATGCGTCTCTCATTTAGAGTCCCAATAGGATGCCTTCCCCTCTGTCCCAGTTTCCTGGAAACAGCCTAAGTGTCCCTCAGTAGAAGAGTGGATAAAGAAACTGTGGTACATATACACTATGGAATACTACTCAGCTATTAAAAACAAGGAATTCCCGAAATTTGTGGATAAATGGATTGAGCTAGAAATGATCATAATGAGTGAGTTAACCCAGAAGCAGAAAGAATCAAATGGTATATACTCACTTATATCTGCATACTAGCCCAAGGGGCATGTCCCACGAAAGCCTTCACTTACGAATATATAACTTTTAACAGTGTTTGCATGTGTATATCTGTTGTTGTTGTTGTTGTTGATGGTGGTGGTGGTCTTTACTTGTGAGTATTTAATGAGTGCGATACATGCCTGAGACTATGTACACCAGTCCATTGAGTGGCCATTGCAGGATGTCCAATGTATTTCTTCCATCACTCTTTTATCTGATTGTCTTGAGACAGAGTTTCCCGTTGTAAATAAGTAGCTCAGCATTTTGCCTAGACTGGTAGGCAAGAGAGCACTCTGGGTCACCTATATGTGTTTCTTCGAGTCCATGGTTGCAGATACAGTGCTCCTATGACTAGTTTCTTTTTAGGTGATGCTAGAGATTTGACAACAGCAGTGCCTGTCTATAGAACCCACTCTAATATTCCATGAGTCTCCTCCTAACAGTGTTTTTAACTATCTTAAAAAAAATAGAAACAACATCTGGCTATAACCCTAAAATTGGGGAAATATTTTAGATATTTTCTTCTGTCTTCAGTAGTATACACAAATTTTGATGAAGCTTTTGTTTCTGAAATTATGGAAATAAACTCTGATTCATATTTTAATTCTTATACAGTCAAGTGAAATCATTAGACTTTAACATATAACCTTTTAATTTGTGAGACTAAAATCATTTAATGATAATTCATGAAAATTTGTGTTGCTTTAATTGATTTTCTAATGTTTACTTCATTTACGTTCATAAAATTTTTTTAAAAATAGTTCTAAAAATCTGATTTTAGGTTTATTTTCAGTACCGTACTCATTTTAGAATTATGAGTTATGAAATATTTTTCCTTTTTATTTTTGAAAGAACTTTCAAAATTATAATGTTTTTTCAAATGTTACCAAGATATAAATATAAAATTATAGCCTGGATAAGGTGATATAATTAATTTAATCTTCCAAGTAAGCAAGAGAAGGGAGTCACCCCAGCTCCTTGGATACAAGATCAAAGATAACTCCAACCAAAACATTAAATGAACCTGGCAGCATTAGAAAGAGAAAGGAATCAATACTTTTCTAACAAATTCAAACACAGGAAATGCTGAATTTCCATCAAAAGACTAAATCTTATCTTACTCCCAAAGAAGGACAGGCATCAGGTGTCACCCAGAAAATCACAACCAACTCAAGCACTGGGATCAGGAATATGTGTGTGTCCAAGACGGACAAGTGACATCATGTCATACACACACAAAAATACATAAATAAAAAGTCTTCACCTCCCTGAGAATATTATTAGGCAAAAATTACAAATAGAGAGAATCATACCTCAAGGTGGAGTCCATTTCCAGGAAGGGATGTTTTCCCTGACTGGGACAGGACCTTACATCTCCATCATATCCTCCACTGGGTAAACTGTTTATCCTCCCAGATAGTGTTACAGATAGTCAGTAGCAATCTCAGCAGGACTCAACAACCATAGGAGAGTGATAGAGCTGTACAGATGTTGTAAATATTAACTGGTCAGTGCAACTGCAGCTTGCCAAAGTAGACCAGGACCTATGAGTGGAATCCAAAGAGATTATTTATGTGTGCTATACTAAAAGCACATGTGGTAAGGAATACAGTTAAAAGTAAACCCTAAGAAGTAAAAGCTCACTCATAAAGCTTCAACAATCAAGTTCAAATGTTAAAAAAAAGAAAACATTATAACCATCACTAGTCAAAAGTAAATAAAATTAATTATAGAAATATAAAACTTTTCTCTATATCACAAAGTTACACCTTGCCCTTTGAGGCAGAGAGTGTACAGAATTTTGAAAGTTTTATATACTCATCTTGATTACTAGGTCTTTACTCAAATTATTAAACTATATCGTTTACCAGTTGTGCTTCCCAACAAACAGCAAAACCCAGTCCACACCTGTGTCCTTACATTTTGAAATAAGACTTTCTAGGATGCTGTAAGAGGCTATGTTCCTTGATGTCTTCAGAAGAATGTGCAGGGTTTGGTTAGCTTTCATGTTTCTATCAAAGTCAGGTCATTACAGCACACATGTTCTCCAGGATGAGAAAACTTTCTGGGATTATTTCTTCACTTTTTGTCACATACCTGAATCATATGTAGCATCACTATGTCTGCTAAAAACTCCTCCAATGGAACGTTGAATCCGTACATTAAACATTTACTTCTCTAGTTTCTATGGATTTTTCGGGTCAAAATTTTAAGGTATTTATTGAAACAAGTCATTTCAATAGTAACTCATACAGAGACACTATAGGAGGAATACTTATATTATTGGGAGACAATAAGAATAAATGGCTTATAAAATCAAAAGTATTCCTCCACTGTTAGATATAGTGTAGAATCAATTTTCTTAACCAAAATATTTTATTAACAACTTATTAACCGAGCATACGTCAATTATAACCCGATTAGCCAAAACAGTAGGAGATGAGGAATAATTGACACAACAACAAAACCTTAAGGATATCAGTCCCGGGGAAGGATTCTCTGGTCGGGAGCCACAGGATTTCTTCCACTGGAAACGGGGTAACCAGACCCAGAGCCTCAGCAGGAGCCGGAGCTATGAAGCCTTCCCTCAGTTGGTTTTCTCTAGAAGCATCTTGAAGGGCTGCGATGAATAGTCAAATCTATCCCAAGTCTCCAATCCGCTCCCCACCCCATCAGTTCTGGGCTCATTTATATATCTCCTCCCAGAGTCTGTTCACGGGATCTTTTTCATCTGGTAGCAATTAAGCTCCTCCATGAGGTGGTTGTTCTTCTAGTGAATTAACATCACCTGTTCTCTCACTAGGCCATTCTGATCCCACACTTGGGATCCTAAAGAATAGGTTTCTCTCCTTCAATATAGGAAGTACTAAGTTAATGTGCTTTTTCTATATCTAGTCAGCAAACGTTATTTTCTGTTTTCTGTAGACTTTGCTAGTCATCACTTGTAGGTGTGTGATTACACTCTGCTTCCGTATTAATAAGATATTCTTGCATCTATGTCTTTTTTTTCTCATTTTAGATAGCATAAATCCTGGAGTATCGTCTTGAACATTTTTTGAGATGGGTCTCCTACTTTAGAAAAATGTTACTAATTAAACTTTTTATAGTTTAGTAAAGATTTAAAATATTTTAATGTGTGTATGTGTGTTTTTGTGTGTAGGTGTGTGTATTAATCAATAAACAAAACAAACAATCATTGTTTATGGTACATAAATAACCCTTTTTAATTCTGTTGGAATTTGTTTCATCTATTCAGAAGTTCGGTGGTTAGGTATACAAAGAGCAAAGGTTTTAGTTTTAAAATATTCACTGCTACCTCAAAATGTTTCTGCATAAAATACCTGGCTCCTGTGTAATAAATTTCAGTATAGAAAAATAATTAAGCATGATGAATGCACTGCCTAATTAATAAATTCATCCAGGAATTGATTTTCAATTTCATGGTGCTTTGGGGAGTCATTCAAGCCTTTTGGAATTGGGGCCTAGTCAGTTACTACATGGGGCAATGTTCTTGGGCTGGTGATATATTTTTTCTCACCACTATTACACCTATTTCCTCCGGTGATAGTTTATTTTCACTTAGCTACCAAGCTATGGAGCCATCTCTTGTCTACACACTGAGTTTTGTGAATTCATGATCCATTTATTTTCATAGAATTGTTTCAAGTATTTGTCACAACGACAATAGCAACAACAACCAGTAAGCAACAATGACAAAAAACCTAACTACAAACACAATTATGCCTTTTCAATGATTTATTATCATCATCATTATTATTATTATTATTATTATTATTATTATTATTATTAAATATCTTATTTCCCATTCACTGGTAAAAGCTAATTACTTAACATGATAGCACGGCCACCAGGCTTTCTTGCCTACTGTTTCATGGTATACCCTTTGTTTTAACCAGGTGGTACTTAGTGGTAAAACAGGCTGCTTGCATGTGGTGTCTGTTCCTAAATCAAGGGTTTTTTTATCATGCCTAACACCTTTATCTTAATGATCTCTACTCAGTCTTGATAACATATAGCTCTGATGTCCCAAAGGTCTGTTTTACCTCTCCTTGTTGTTTGTTTCTTTTCAACGTAGCAGCGCTTCCTTTTGTATAAGTATCCCGTAACCCCCACCCCACTCACAGGAAAGGCCTTCATAACGGGAAGGCTTTCCTGAATTTTACAACTCTGACTTCCTGGTGTCCTTTCCTGAAAATTACAGGATATGGTCTGAGCACTAATCTCTGTCCCCAAGGTTCTAACACCAAGATGTTCTGCAAAATCTTAGCTTGCTCCATATTCTTCAGGGTTTTTGAGGCTAAGAAGTCACGGTGATCTTGGGATTTGTATCTTCAGTGTACGTTCTTTCTTGATTAATTTTTTTTGCATGTCTTTATTGAACTAAATATGGGTGTTTCTTTATTATGATTTGGACGTTTTCTTGTTGGTTAACATTTTGAAAGCTATCCTCCAGGGGGAGCCAAAGCTTTAACCTGTGCATACAACACATCTGACTTTCTGAGTCCAGTGACCATGAAGAAATTATAGACAAACTCTTACTAGCAGGCGCACACACACACACACACACACACTCACACACACACACACACACACACACTATATCCTTATATAGCCGTACATTAAACTTTCCCCTTGATTAGAAGATGCTTTTCGATAAATGGAGATAACATCAGAAAGATGGCCATCATTGAAAAGTCAAAACTCTGAAGATAATCTAGACCCTAAAGAAATTCAAAAGCTCATACATTAAAAGGACTAGATTGTGTCTTCAACAAAGATAATGAAAATGCATTATTTAATAAGTACTTTCAGTTAAGTGGAGAAAATGGGTTTCTAGGTTGCATTGGAATGTTTCCTACATTATAAAATAAGCAGGATAAAAACATGCAGTGTGTGTTCATTTTGTGTCTGGCTCTTTTTATTAGTTCAGCATATTTTATTATAATCTTTGAGGATTAAATTCATGTACCTTGAGTAAATTACACTCTCTTTTGTTTTCAAATTGCAAGTTACTTCCAATGCTTACTTTATTGAAACCCCATTCCAGTCTTTATGCGTTTGTTTTTATTTATGTTTTTGTTGGCTTGGGATTTTTAAATTTTTCTTACCTGACATAGGCTATAACTTTCTACACTTGATGTTAAATGTAATTGTAAACACAAATCTAAAAGAAGTATTAAAATCAAAAGAGATTGAAGACGGCAAAAAAGAGGTAGTGTAATTAACTCTGCCTCTGAATGGCTCATGAGGTCTCCCCAGTGCTAATTTGAACTCCCTTAAATTTGCATTCTGTATTTCTCCCATGTGCTCATTCTAAATGCAGTATTACTTATGTTTTTCTCATCTATCTAATCTGTCAATTGCTGACCATAAAATAAAGTTCAAAGATAAGTCTCCAGAAGTACATGATGGAGCCCCTGTGTATCCATTAACCTTATCTTTCACACTCTATTCTTTAAGCATTTTGAGAAGTTAAGTTGCCAATTATCTGTTTTCTCCTAACTTCATGACTTTGTTCATATTCCTTCTTAGTCTATAATTCCACCTTCAGTCACCTCCATCAGCACAGTGCCATTTCTCTTTATATTACTTTTTTGTCAGTTTTCATTTTTAAAACTACATTGAAACCCTTCATCCCCCAAGCACTATATAACTCTCCTTTGCCATTCCCATATATACTCTGTATACCTTAAATTTATTGCTGTAATTTCCTTACACTGTATGATATTTTCCACCTGAACAGGCATGTTAATTTATAATTCTCAATGGATAGAAAATAATTTTGACTATTTGATTATTCACATGTCCCTAAAATATTTCAAAATAGCTTAACTCACAGCTGAGATTTAAACATTGTCCAAAACTTAAGTCAACTAGAGACGAATTAAAACTTAAACAAGAAATGTTATTTAATAACCAACAAGTTTCTTCTTATGTATAACAAGAGAAGAGAGACATAGACAGATGGTGAAAATCAAACGCAACTGCCTGTCTCATAGTTAGATTTATATTGCTGGCATAAACACCCTTACTAAAAGCAAGTTGGTGAAGGAAGCATTTATCTTATCACACAATTGTAGTCAACCCTGAAGGGAAGAAGTCAGCACAGAAACTCAAGGCAGAAATCAGAGACAGGAGCTGAAGAGGAAGCCATAGAAGAATGCTGCTCTTTGCCTTGTCGTCATTATTTTCTTGGCTTGTTTCCTTACATCACCCAGGATCACCTGCCTGGTGTAGCATGAATCATAGTCGAAAGGGCAATGCCACATCAATCGTTAATCAAGAACATGGAGTTGACTACATCCCACTCTGATGAAGGAAACTCCTCAGTTGAGATTCCTTCTTCCTAGAGTGTTCAGCCTTTATGGAAGACCATTTCTTCACCACACCATATAAGCAGAGATATATCCCTCTCTGTGAAGCTGAATATTTCTGCTTCAACACAACATTGAATTAGCAATGTATTCTAGCTGGGCCAAACTTTCCCCCAAGCATTCTTTTTATAAATCTTCCTCTTGCAACATTCCCAGGACCCATCTGTGAGCCAGAACATTTCTTGTTTCTCAGAACAAAGGATTTACTACTATTCCTTGGTTTACACTGAAAATCGTAGCATGCAATGGCAATAGAATCAGCTGTCTTCCTGCTGACCCAGACATGAAACTCTAAATAACAACGTTGGTTAAAAAAAATATATATATATTATGGCAACACTACTCAGCTAACTGTGGAATAATGACTATTTAGATCACATGCAATTTGCTTTTGCTCTATTTGCAATTCTCTCTCAAAAAAAAAAAAAAAAACCAATGTGTTTGTATGATTTAAAAAAAAAAAAAACGTAAAATATGCTTTACTTTCCCCTACAGAGCAGATTTGTCAACTTGTGCCAAATTTTATTGATCTTAGTGCTATGTTATTATTATTTGGGGTTTAAAAGGGAGAGAATTTTTTGAACTTTTTTTTTCACGTAGGGAAAATGAAAGTAACTGAGAAATTGCCTCCTAAGCCTATTAGTCAAAGATGTGGAGAATAGCGACCCCTTTTAGATCGTTGCCATTATATGCAGGTATATATTCATCCTTGGTGTGAAACACAACCTTGCACATTACTTCAGTTGAACAATAAATCAATAGGGCCTTCACCCTCAAGTCTGGATGCTTCAAAGTACATTGTGTCTCATTAGTTTAAGAAACTCTTTCTCAGTGATATAAAATAATATAGCAGCCATCATAATAAATGATCAAACTATTGAAAAGATTTCTGCAATGCCCTGATTGCTGATCTGAAATTTAAATTGTTGTTGGTCATAAAACATTCTATCTGAGATCATTGGACTTAGTGGTTTATTTTTTAAAAACAAGGAGGAAATGAAGTTGGATGGAAGAAAAGAGATATATTGTAGAGGGTCAGAGGAGATAAAGAAAGGGTATACAATCTACAAAAAAACAAGATACATGTATGCATGTATGACATTCTCCAAAACTAAGTTTTTATTAAATATAAATGTATATCCCTGAAGAAAATATACCTACACAGAGGACTAGGCACAAACAACTGTCAAACTCTAACCTCAAGCCAATGAGTCACTAAAAATTAGCAGCAATTTATACATGGACTTAAATTGCGTTTTACAGAAATGAAAAGTATGTGGAATATCACGAATGTGTAGCTAACATCCTCAGTGAGCCATATAACCGTCATGGTGGCTATTTTACTGCAAAGTCCTTAGCAGTGGGCAACTAGATTAACTTCTTTACAAATGGATGCCTGAAAGACCAGGCAATTTCAAAAGCATCCTGGGATAGTCTTCATTTGACTGGGGATGTGTTCTAGTCAGTTTGTATTTCCACAACAAAATTATTCCTGCTACCCGTGTAAAACAAGAGCTGGCTGATTTTCGCAGCTACAGAGGCTGGAAGTCTGAGATTTGGATGCCAGCACAGCCATGTTTCAGTAAGACTCCTTTTCTGTGTTGTGGCAACTGACGTGTGTCTCTGTAAAGGAGAACAGGAAAGATTTCTCAAGACATTCATGCACGTGCATCTAACATCACTAGTGAGGCAGTTATCTTATTCGTGAGAGTGCCACCCTCACAACGTCCTCAAGCTACCTTATTCCCTCAAGAACTCCTTTGATAGCGTCACATTACTGTTTAAGAGTTTTGACATAAGCTTTTGTGTGGGGACATCATTCAGTCCATAAGAGAGTTCATGCTGTGAGAATAGAAACTAATGCCTAAATGTCTGTGTGGGTTCTCTCAAATTTAACCATATGTAACTAGAAGCTTTCCCTGGGTATATTTCCCGTGTGTTCAAAGAGATAATGTTTTACAATCTGAAAAAAAATCCTTCATTCATAGAGATTCATGCTCCTTCAGGTGGCCATAGCCATATACCTGTTTCTTTATCCCTGAGGAGGTTCCTTTGTCAATGATCTTTGACAAACACCTTCCTGGATACATTCTCCTCAGCAGATATTGGGACCTTAAGACACTGTGCTGTAACCTGAATTGGTACTTAGTAATTCCATCCTACTATTCTCTCTTCTTCCTCATTCCAATTTTCTACATCCTTAAGTGACTTTGTGTCACCATTATATGCAAGATTAAAAGACTAATAAATAGTCAAGTGGTAAGCATGCAGTGTACTCACTAAAGCAGTCATAATAGAGAAGATCATTTATTATGAATTTAACTAAACTTCTATGGCATTTTTAATGTAGACTGAGGTGAGATTGTTAAAGAAACTTCCCCAGAGAAGTCTGAAGATCTGAGGTTAGCAAAGTGAGTCTATGTGAGTAAAGCCACCTGGATTTATTAGCTAAAGTATGTCCTGAGGAGAAGCACAAAAACAAAAACAAAATTAAGGTGCAAAATATTTTATATCTTTATGGCAGAAGGCAATGGTTCAATAGGAAACCACGATCTGTCAAAACAAGAATGGCTTGTCTCCCCTCTGTCTCGTATTTCTAAGAATAACATTTAGGTTTAAGGAAATGGTTTTGGGTAGTGGTTTTACATCTCAGAAACAGAAAATGTCTGATAGCTTTAAAATTCTACAGAGCAAATGTTTATGCATTTCTAAAATTCATTCTTCAAAAGACAACTAACCCCAGCACAATGATGTTGGAAGATGAGGTTTTGGGTCATGATTGACTAGTAAGATGTCCTCTTTCCACAATGTGAAAGGTAATCAAGAGATTCTTGCCAGGTCACTCTTGTCACAAGAACCAAACTCCTGTAGCATTCTTTTCAATATTCTAGAACTATGAAATATAAAATTTTGTTATTTACCAGTATGTGGTGTTTAGTTATAGATTCCTAAATGGACTGAGGTATGTTTTGACAGGAATTAATCAGGTAGGGTATAGCAGGTTATCTGCTCATTAACAGTTTATGGCCAGACAAGGTTGTAAATCATTTTTGCAATTTTGGGCTTTGTCCAAAAGACATTTTAACCTGGGAGTAAAATATCCAGAGGTGGGAATGAATAGCCAGTATTATTCCAGGACTATAACCGTATGCTGCTAAAGTTTGCATTACAGTTAAACCATAATATGAAATTTCGATGGCATCATGGGGCCTTTTGGAGTAGAATTGCTAGCAGGAATGCAATCCTCATACCGATATCCTTCTACCTGACCCTCCGATAATGTCATTCCTTGAACTTTATTCATTTTAGCCTCTTTCCTTCTTTTCTTCAGTAAGAGATAGAAGGCATAACAACTCCCTGGCTGATTGCCTTACTTAGCTAGTACTTATCTGTCTTACCTCAGCTCACACCTGTTCTATTATATTTCCCTCATTTTTAGACATTGTTCTTTTCTTTCTTTGTATAGTGGAAGGAATTTCAGAAATCTTTTATTATTTGAACAATCTTTGATTATTTGAACAATTCCTAATTATTTGAATAATCTTTACTCCCTCAATTATCTCTGTGCATGGAATGCCAGTGTGTAATGTGTTTACTTTAATCTCAGTGAGTGGGTAGACAGTCAATATTCTCATCACGAACATTCAGTGAAAAGAAGAACATGCATATTCACTTGTTAGTTAGCCGACCTTGTTTGGCTACTAGATGACAGTGACATAAATGGTAACCTAACAAAGACTTAACACTTTTCTGTTTCAAGAAAGTGATTTGTCCTTAGTTATTATGACAGACTTTGTTTTAGGGTATATATACACACATCTCTAAGTTGGTGAGTAAAGGTAGGGTAATAGAGATAATATAATTATCTTTTTCTATTACTGATAGGAAATGTTTTTAACTTCTAGTGGACAAATCTCAGTAGTACTTCACAACATTAATTCCCTCTAGGGTAGGATTTCATTTCCGCTATGACCTCTATCTTAGCAATGTCCTCAATGATGTCCAAATACTGTTATTTCCTACTGAGCACATTTTACAGTCATGAGAATAAGCTTTTCACAGACAGCACCTTGGAACACAGGAGCAGGTGGCATCAATCAAAATTCATCACAATGCTTATGCTTAATGATGTCCAATCAGTGAAGGTGTGAAATGAGGTATGGTCACTCTAGATAATCCTGGAAAGTCACTTCTTGTTTTTCCTTCTGATGTGTTGCTGTAAGTGAGGGTATCTGGATTGAGTCATGGAGAGAAGCAGTGTGTTCTCCCTGCTAAAGTCAATATTCCAGGAAGATAAAGCCTGATCCTTTAGTATATTTCTCCTCACTTTTATAAACTATTTTTTCTATTTTACCCTGACCTACAGACAGAGACAACTGTAGAGAAAGGAGAAAGCAGAGAGAAATATTCTTACTTCTTTCTACATATTCAACTTGTTGGTAGGAAAAGGGATTTCAGAAACATGAACAATGACAAATACAGAATAATACAGCCGTACTGATGTAAGACTTCTAACAATAATAATTTGGAGAACATTGTTTATTCTGATACTCTTTTGAGAGGACAGTCTGAGAAAATGTTACATCATTTCTCCATCACATAAACCTAATAAAATATACCCATTTTCCCACCTTGCACAAACACATGCAATCATATTAAAAAATTTCCCTTTTGTAGGTATGAACCTATATGTAGTAACTTAATAAACCACTTATATTTGTACAATATTTGCAAATATTTTGTGTTAAATGGGGGACTAATTTAAATCAAAGTATTATGACATGCTGGATGATTAATTATAACATATCATTTAGGTAACAGGCTGTAAGGGTATATGCATTTCACATTTTCATTTGATTAATGTGAGAAAATTATGCAGGAAATTATTCAGACACATGACCTGGCAGTGTGTGATTAGTTAACAAGTATTATTTATCAACGTTTAGTGTCAGTCTTCAACCTCTGTGAAATGTCCCAAAGTAGAGCTGTTATGGTTTCTTTATGATCCTCTGCAACACAGTAATGACAAAAGTAAAATATTTAAATGATTTCTCATGGATATTCAGTGAGAAAAATTAACTCTGACAGCAAATCTCTGTAGTATACATGCAATTTCCACTGACAAAACACTTCCTGACCTTGGCAATCTTTCATCCTCCCAAGATTTTTGAAACTTATTTCGATTGATAGATTCAATAAGCTAAAACTATTCCTACCAATGGGGTGGAACTATGGGATCCTGAAGTTTGAGGGAGTTACTTGAAAGCGCTTCAATACCAAATTACAATTATAATAGACTTTGACAGAAACTAGCCCTACAATAATATATGCATGTTAGATGATGCTATTTTGAGAATACCCTGTGTACTCCCAGTTCCAAGTTGTAAAAAGCCCTGTCTTCCTTATTTAGCTTGTTCTTCTAATTGAATATTTAGGTAATACTATAATTGTCTCTATTGTGGACTAATATATTAATTATTGAATTAATATGAGTTATTATCATTAAAATAACATTGTTATCAATATTCAAGTTAATCTATTACATCGTACATGATACGTTGTTTCAATGCAGTTCTTTATACTGAATATAAATAAGTTTTAAATAGAATAAAAGAGCCACTTTATTTTATGGAATGAGAATAAGTACATGTGAAGGAGAAGGAACTGCTGTGCTTCAGGAACAGCCTTGATGTAAGCATAAATCTATAAAATGTTTGTGACCTCCTGTGCACTGATAGGTTGAAACAAGCAATTACATTTGTCTCAAAGCAATGCTTGTCCATCAAGTCCTTGACAGCTGAGCAATCTGTATTGTCACTATTGCTTCCTACGCTGTCCGCTCTCCTCTATGAAAGACCTAGTACATATGTGAGAAGCCTATATGTGGATTCATGCAACACATCAAATTACAAAATATTCCACACATTTTTTCATTTCATTGTTTACTGCAGCAGCATTCATAACAGACAAGATATTCAGTGGACTTTTCCACACATTTAAAAGTGTATAATCGAAAAGAAAGAAAAAAAGAATTAAAAGTGTATAATCATAAAAATGAATTGCATAAAACAAAAATGAGGTTGTTAGAAATATTTTTTTCAATAGAGTCAAAATAGTTCTTGTCTTTAAGCTTGTTTTCATTTTTACATCCACATTTTGCTAGAAATGGCAATGGTGCCGGGGGCTATGAGGCTCTCTCACCAGCCTTACTGGAGAAAGCAATACCCACGCTGTGTGACAGTTACCCCCAGGTTCACTATCTGCTGGCAGATGCTAGCTGAAATGAAAAGCTGAAGTGCAAATGTTCCCTGAATTCATGACGTGCCTATCTGCTCAACTCTTCAGCGCATTTCTTTCTCAGGGAGTGATGAGGATAAGAATCTCGCCCTCTTTAACTAACATTTCAGAGAGTAGAGAAGAGCTTGTCTTTTGCTTCCTCTCTGTAGAATCATTTATCTCCTCTGAAGCACATTTTTGTTATTTTTGTTTTAAAGAGCCAGGTTGCGGTTCATGCAACCCATTCAGTTATCAGGGTCAAATGCAATTGTTTCTGTCTTTCAGGCTTGGTACCGTCCCCACTTGATGAGTGGTGGTAAATGCTGTGTCTAGATTTTTGGCTCTGCTTCAATTTACTTGGGAAAAAAATCATTATTCATTGCAATGTACACTGTGAGAATCATAAACAAGCAGAGAAAATTACTCTGACTGATAAGATCCCAATTAGATGAAGCAGGAAGAAACTGGTTGAAGAGATATAGGGGATCCCTGAGGAGTCCTTGAGTACTCCAGGCTTCTACTACGATACTCTATCAAACTAGAATGCAAAGAAACTTGTGTATATTTCCTGTACCTCAAAATTTACTTTTCTCATGCTTTTTCCTCTTGCCTCCCAGTAATACATGAAGATGAATCTGTTAACAGTTCCATGTTCTTGTACATGTGGAATTGCTTAAATATACCTTACTCTAAGTAAAAATTAATAGTACCTCTGCTATTATCAAAGGGCATTATCAAAAATATAAAATAAAATACTCCATATGCACAAGACACTGAAGAAGAGAGTAGTTATGATTTTCTTATCTGTATATCTGTATGTCACAGGAAGGAAGAACAAAGTTGAAATATTGTTTCCATGTTAAAGAGCTACAAGATGTGGAGATGGTGATTCTTCTGAGTTTTTTTTTCTTTTCTTTTCTTTTCTTTTTTTTTTTTTTTTTAGTGACTCGTGGTAATCCTTGACATTCGCATTCATTCTGGAGTTGTCCCCCTTTTATTATTTGCCTGATATATTAGATATTGAAAACATTTATTAGAATGTTGTATATTTTGGTTATTTTTTAAGTATTGTTCTGATAACACCATCATTAGATTGAGATTTTAAAAAGGAGGGCTATCTTATCCATGTCATTCATGAAGTGTAGCTTCTAAGAACACAAGAACATCCATGCACCTCATAGGCAAGGGTAAACTGTCATACAATATATGATTTTGAATGACTACTAAAACATTGGTAATCTCACAGGTATAGCTCTCTGTGTATGTATGCTATGTTAAAATAAAGCAATATAAAAAGAAAGCATAGGACATTTTATTGCTGTATACTTTATACACCTTTAGCTGTTTTTTTTTTTTTTTTTTTTTTTTTTTTTTTCTCTCCTCTCCACTGGAGCAAGGGTGACATTTCAAAATCTACGATCTTAGGGCAGGGAGAATCTTTTCTTCCTTTCCTGGAAGCTAAGAGTTATCAATGGTTTCTTGTGAAAGGGTGGAACGTCATGCTCAAATTCCCTTTTCATGATGGTGTTTGCTCTTATTTAGGCTTGCACAGGACTTCCGCATGCTGTCACAGCTGCTGTGAGTTCATATGTAATAA